>NW_027526203.1:59338642-59441127 GCF_048455015.1 Haemaphysalis longicornis
TCGAAATCCAGGCCAGAAAATCATACCAATCAAAATGAACTCCAGCATGTATGAGAAGCGCTGACTATAGAGATGGGCCTCTGTCAACTCATCGACCGTGTTATGTAAGCCCATGGCTTGCAACCGGTTGGTTGAAGAATAAATAGGTATGCCTAGGGCCTGTTTCGTTGCCTTGCGGATAATCGTGTCTATAGTATTCTTCTGCGTTTTGGTGAGACTGAGGTAGGGGACCGAATATGTAATTCTCGAGATTATGAAGGCTTGTACCAGTCGGATGACGTCGTCCTCCTTCAGGCCTCTGTTCCTGTTAGCCACCCGACGGAGCATGGATAGAATCTTGTCTGCGCTGTTCTTAATTTTGCCTACTGCAGCAGGAGGAGACCGAGGATCCGGCATTGCTCTGTTGGTTTGATCACCGTACCATCTATTGTGACTGAAATGGTTGGTGGTGGGGTCTTTTCGGGTTTTCCTGGCAGGACCACCAGGAGCACAGACTTCTGTGGGGCACAGCTCAGACCGCATGACTTGGCATAGTCGTGGACCATGGACGCTGCCAGATGGAGGGTTTCTTCAATCCACCCATCCGATCCGGCTCGCTCAGTCCATATCGTGATGTCGTCTGCATAGAAGGCATGTCCTATGCCTTCTATCTGCTCGAGCATGCGGGGCAACGGTAGGAGCGCCAAATTAAAGAGCTGGGGTGATAGAACTGCCCCCTGCGGGGTGCCCCGCTCCCCAAGCTTAATAGGGTCCGACCTTTCGCTGCCAACCGCGATGCTAGCCGTTCTTACGGCGAGAAAGTTCTTGACATAACCGTAGGCCCGTTGTCCGCACCTCGTCTTGTTCAGGTTTGTAAGTATGCTGGCGTGGGTGACGTTGTCGAATGCCCCTTTCAGGTCGAATTCCTGTAGTTGGAGCATGACATCTTGCGTGGAAAAGTGCTTCCGAAAGCCGAACATGGTTCCAGGCATTTGTCCCGTTTCCTCCAAGTGGGCTTGTAGTCTGCGCAGGACCATCCTCTCCATCACTTTTCCAACGCAAGAGGTGAGCGAGATTGGGCGCATGTTTTCCATGGAAGGGGCCTTGCCGGGCTTGGGGATAAAGCGGACTTCCGCCTCCTTCCATTCCGGCGGTAGCTGTGAGCTCTCCCATGCGTTGTTAATATGCTCTAGGAGAGTCTGCGCCGTCTTACCGCTCATGTTGGTCAGGAGTTTGTATGTTATAGCGTCCTTTCCTGGGGCGCTCTTCTTATTGCTCTCGTCGATAGCTAGCCAGAGCTCCGAGATGGTGAATGGCCTGTCCAGGTCTTCATTTTCGGGTCCTTCATATCCCTCCGGGGTTGGGTACTGTACTTTTTCCGTTTGGAGATATTTGTCTGCTAAAGCCTTGAGTAGTCTGCTGCCATCACCATCGTACGTGTTTAGCACCTTCGTCAACGTACTGTTGGTTGCTGTTTTACTTCCTGTAGGGTCGATGAGGTATCTTAACAGCCTCCATGTCTTCCCCACTGAGAGTTGGCCTTGAAGACTGTCGCATAGTTTCAGCCAATTTTCTTTGCTAAGCTTTGCTGCATATTCGGATATTTGCGTGTTTAGCAGGGCTATGCGGCGGGCTAGCTTTCTGTTGCGCTTCTGCCGCTTCCACCTTTTGGTTAACGAGTGTCGGGCTGCCCACATGCGAATGAGTCTGGTGTCGACAAAAGGCGTCTGCGTTGTCGTCGTGATTGTTTGCGTGAACTTCTCAAGTGCCTGCTTCTGTTTGTCGGCCCACTCCTTGTATGACTGTCCTTCTGCTATTCCGTCGTCGGGTTCCTCCTCGACATCCTCTTGCTGGGTGTATTTTCGCATCTTGTCTCAATCAGTGATTCGTACTTTTCCTAACTTGGCTTGGAAGTTGGGTCCCCGTATCGTGATGGTGACGATGCTGTGGTCTGATCCCAGGTCTTCGTCCTCGCACTTCCATGTGACGTCGAGCGACCCACTCAGCCACGACAGGTCGGGTGTAGTGTCTCTTGCTACGCTGTTCCCTCTTCGCGTTGGAATCCCTGGTTCGTTCAATAGGGCCACATCTTGGTCCTCCATTGTTTTGACGAGAGCTTTGCCTCTCTTTGATTGAAATATATACCCCCACAGCGTGTGCGGGGCGTTGAAGTCGCCGAGGATCAGGAGCGGCTTGGTCCCCGCCAACCTTTTCGCCTCTTGCACAACGCGATCGAAATCACATTGCTTCTGAGACGGTCTGCAGTAAACGCTCATTATGAATACGTTACTATTGCTTCCAATTTCTCTTGCATGTACTTCGATGAGTGTGTGCTCACATCCTGCCTCAGCCGTGACGTGTTGGGTTGCCGCCACGTGATTCTCTACGAGGATTGCAGTGCCCATTCCTGTGGGGTCGGTGTATGTAACATACCCCGAGATTTTCGGTCTTCCGTTTGTTTCCTGTAGTGCTATGATGGCAGGTTGATTTTCTAGGGTGTTCATATATAACATAAGCTCCGTATCTTTGTTTCGGATGCCTCTGCAATTCCATTAAAATATCGCTGTGGGCTCCCTGGTTCCCCCTCGCTTACTGTTCCTGTTTATTTTCTGCTTCATCCTTGTTGATCATATTGAGCCGGCCACGTCGTTTTGCTATGGCCTCTTTAATCCTTTCCGTCCGGTCGCGTGTCAGCGATGCGGATTTCATCCTAACTTCAATCGCGGCAACTCGCGATACCTGTCTTTCGTGTTTCGCTTCTAGTGTGTTAAGGCGGTCTTCTATCCGTCCTAACGCCGTCAGGATCGCAGACTCCCCTTGGGTAAGTTGCATTTGTTCCGCGGCTTTTGGCGGTTGTGCAATTTGCTTGTTGGCTGAGGCTTCTTCGGCCTCCATTGCCTCCTGCTTCTGGTCTGGCTGCTCTGGAGTCTTGTCGTTAGTCGGAGGGGGTGACCTCCTGCGCGGTATTTTGCATGGTCCTTCAGCTACAGCTGCTGTCCCTTCCTGACCATTTGTAGTAGCCTGCCCTGACTTGGCGACCAGCTCCTCTATCTTGTTCATAAGATTTCTGATTTGAGCGTTCTGCTCTTGTATTTGGGCATTTTGGCGAGTAATAATTTGCTTTAGATCTACGATTTCTGCATTTTCCTTGGGGGTTGTCTGGGTGGGGGTGGTAGGGGAAGTGAGGGGGGGGGAAACTCATTGTCGGACGTGCGAGTTTTGGGAGACCCGCTAGCCCGGCCCACCTTCGTGTCGGCTGGTCCGCGTTGGTCTCCGGGTCCTCCTCGGGATCTCGACCGCTCCGTCCTGCTCGGCACCTCCTCGTTCCCGGGCCCGCTCCGCCGTCTCGAAACGCTCAGCGTGATTGGCTCCGCTCGTTCCGCCGTCTCCCATCGGCGGCTGCTGCCCTTCGCTGACTTCGACCGGGAGCGTCCTTGACGGCCACCTGCGCCGCCCCGCAGCCAATACTTTGACCGGGAGTGGCTGCGCTGGCGACCGTCAGCGCTCCTAGCGGGGGTCTTGGATCTTGATCTGCCGCTGCGTTGGGGTCCGCCTGCAGGACCTCTACAGTCCCGGCTGCGTCCTCGTTGTTGCTGGTCCTGATGTCTTCGTTGCCATCTTCTCTGGCGGACGATGTAAGGAGTCTTGTATTTAGCTTTACACACTCGGTCGGCTGTGAGATGGTTTCCGCCGCACAGTCCGCACTTGGGTTCGCAGGTGTGGTCTTCCGCCGGCCTGGCTACTCCACATCCCCTAAAGATCTTGTTTTTGGGGTCGGGGCACACATCCATACGGTGCCCCAGTCTGCCGCACGCATGGCAGGCCTCGATTTGTTTGCGGTATAATGTGCACTCCATCAGAAGGTTGCCATATCGTATGTATCTTGGCACCTTTCGCCCCGCAAAAGCGATAACCACAGACCGAGACCTACCGATGCGGTTGGCCTGGAGTGCCGTCGGGTTGTAGTCTTGAACGACCTGTTCTTGGATATCCTGGGCGGTATCTTCTAGTGGAATGTCCCGAATGACCCCCTTCACCGTGCCGTGGGGGGCCGCCTCGTAGGCGCAGACTTCGTGCGTAGTTCCGCGAACGTCAATTCGTTCCACCGATGTGTAGCGGTCCGCATTCTCCCGTCTTGGTGCGCTGATTACAAGGATGTTCTGGTGGCTGTTCGGACACACCACGTCTTCTCTTGAATCTTCTGCTGCGATCTGCGCCGCCGCCGTCAGAGCCCTGCACAGCTCTACTCGAGTCACGTCGCCGACACGGAGTCCTCCACGCGGCCGCACGATTATCTTCATATCGCCGCGCGGGAGCTCCGGCATCCGTGCTCTCTTCAACAGCTTGCCTTTGTTAATGGGCGGGCGGCAAGGCGTGGCCTTGGCGCGCTCGCTGTTGTTGCCGGGCGCCGGCGGTAGGCCTACCGCGCCGCCGCCCGTCTTCTTGATTCTTTCTCCTGCCGTCCTCCATCCATTCGACCTTGTGCATGTTTGTGGATCAATCTCCACGCCGTCTACTTCCACACGCATGGCCGTGGCCATCTTTCTGTGTGGGCGTTGTCCTAGCGCCGCTCCGATAAGGGGACCCGCCGATGTCGGGCCGCGCCCGGCCCGTTCCGGCGTGGCCGAAAGCGAGGTTAGGGTTAGCGTGGCGGCTCCCGTCGATGTTCGAAAAAGCTTCACGAAATCTCTAAAAATGGTCGCCCACCTGTGATTTTTAGTTCCACATGGTTGGGTGACCTTCCCGGATCTTGTGATGATGAGTTCTTGTCACGTTGGGTCAAACTATCGCCGAATTTGGAGTCCAAAGGCGGAGCGACGTGTACTTGCGTCGGCACTCCTCGCCCCCTGGCGGCGAGCCCCTACAATGCTCGGAGCTAGCACTCACGCGTGGGTTCCCTCGATGGCAGCGGTGGTAAGCCTTTGCTTCGGCGCCGCGAACTGCGTCTCACGAAGTAACATCGAACTGCACCTCATGAAGTGAAGGCACATCATCGATCCAGTGCATGACGGCGCCCGCTGCTATGGCGTCATCTCGTAGCGGGGCACCACCACATAGCATGTGTCAATGCCTCCCTTTCACACTTTCGCCACGCGTTGCCGCGGGGAAACGTCTCGTGAGCGCCCAGCACTCTGCCCTCCTCCTCACACTTTCGCCACACTGTCGTGGACCGTTTCTTTTCATCTCCGTTCGCTCAGTTACAAACCACGCTGACGCCCGTGTCACACCACAATAGTGACCGCCACTGTGCTGAGCACTAAAATGCCGTACGGTTGTGCCGTGAAAACGCTGCTGCTCAAATTCATAGTAATGAGGGTAATAAGATTAGCTGCATGAGGAAGAATCGAGTGACCATTAAATCTTCGAGGCTCAACGGTCGAAAAAACCGAACTATTTGTTTTGTTATTCTGCTCTTTGTTTTTTGATAAAAAAAAGTTACGCCCGCAATGGCACGCTTTCCGGCAGGTCTTCTCCACACACGTAGATGTGCTAGCGCTTATTTACTAAACCATCGCCGATAAAAAAGATTAAAACCGCGCGAATTCCCATTCAGAGGGACATCAAATGTTGAAAATTCCCTCAAAGGTTGAATCAAATTCAATCAAAGGTTGAAAAGGTTGACAATTGTAGTCGAACAATGCGACCAGAGACTTTTTTATGAAAGCGCGAAGCCAGAAAAGCAGCGGCAGTAGCCGAGCACTCGGCACGGAGCCGCGTCTCGAATGTTGTGTGAATTTAGCGGCTTACAACTTCCGTACAAATAAAAGGATGCAACACGTTTTTCAACAGTATTGTTGGCCCTATTGAGGAGACTCGTTTTCTTAATTTGAAGAAAATAGAGACCGGGTTTTTCTTTCACCTTCTTCATTTTTATAAAACCACAGCAGTCAATCTTTTTTGTTTATATTCATATTTTTTTAGGCAAGCGATATTTCACACATATGTCTACTTACAAGTTGGGCCACAATGCAGATATGGAGATAGGGGGCGTCAAAATAAGCAACAAGCTAGAGTCTAGCCGGATTTCACAATTTTTTTTCGAAAACGTTTTCTTGCCCTGTTTGTCATTGTGGTGTCGTTTCTGTTTTAAGACAAATTTTAATCAGAGGGATCAAACCTTGCCGTGAGGAAAGTCCCAAAATTGGAAAATGCCGCAGTTGCCGAAAACGTGCGTCAGAAGCGCCAACTATGCAATATTATTTCTAGCGAAATACCCACGCTAAAGGAAAACCAATTGCAGTTTTAAGCTATTCTCTAGGTTGAAGATAACTCATAAAAAATGTGGTTGTTCCCTCTTCCATAGGAACCAGTAAAACACGAAAGTGAAATGTGCCTTCACATGAGCAGTTGACGGTTTATTGTGCATCGATATGAACTGGCACATCGCTATTTATATTTCGTCGGTATGGCACCGTTATACGCCTAACGTTAGACACAGGATTGCACGTGCTGGAGCACTGCGTAAATCCGACTAAAACCACAGCCCCTCGCAAATCGTCCGTGCGAACGAAACCAAACGGGTTGCCTGCGAATCGTTTGGTGAACACACGGTCCGCTGCAGCGAAAGGAGCAGCGGACAGTGTCACGAACGCGACACCCGCAGTCAGCTTCTCCGCACCTTGCGCTTCGCGTCCCCCGTACACGTAAGCGCTGGCATCGAGGCGCCAACCGTAGGCGCTCATTAGCGTCATGATGCACTACTTCGCTTCGCCTCTCCTATATATCAGAACCATCTGAAAGACAGGTTATAAGCCGCATCGTCGATCTATTAACACGTTTGTTCGCAGCGCAGTCGGGAGCGCTTTCCGCACCTCCCGTTGCAGCGAAAGAATGCGTGGCTTGAATTCCGGCTCAGCCGCGTCAATCCTAGTTTTTCTGGCTATGTCATTTCCTTCACGGATACGACGTCAGTTAGATCTTGGTGGACACCAGCCAAAAACGCTTTCGGGTTAAAACATTAAAAAAACACACAATGCGCGACTAAACGAATGTTCGTCCTCCCGCGGAATCAGCCACATTGTCAGCTGTTAAGGCTGAGTTGTGGTGGGACTCTGATGCCCAAAACACGACTTTGAGTCTGCAGGTTTGTGGCTTGATGCTTGTTATCGACTTCTATTAGGCCTTCACCAGTTCAGGTTTTTGGCTTTGTAGGAGTGACGGATAATGCCTTCAAGAAGTTCGGAGGTAAAAAAGACGCTGAGAAGCAATAGCATTTGACTTGTCAACGGATTCCATTGTCAGAAATCTGGAGTGGCTATCTGGCTTTCGGAAATTCATGGTTGGCGTTCGGGGAAATAATACTTCGATGATGCTGCTTCGCAGCCGCCTATTAGGTTGTTTAAAGGAGGTTGAATTTTTCATATGGCATAAAAAAAGTAGGGGAACGGGGTATTTTGTTCACTGACTTTTCCCTGGAGGCCAAAAAAGACCCGGAGCTTCCTTTCTGGTAGACAGAGAGCCCATCGGCCGTAGCTTTAACAAGGCTCCCACGGTCACCTCTCGAGGCTTCCATCCTCCACCTATCAACATATCGCCATGGCTGATTACTGCTTATGTAGGGGGGGCTCGGAGTCCGCGGACACGCCAATACCGTCACCTTGAACACATACGTGCCGCCTGCGGGGCGGGGAGGTATCGAATAATCGTTAATGAAGCCTACAGACAGTAACTAAAACCGATCCAAAACATTGCATCTTAGCGTAGGTCCTGTCTGGCACGAAAGAGACTTTTTTTGTCCCAGAGAAACGCAAAAATATTTGCCTGGCTGCCGTTCTGTCGGTCGATTTTCCCGCCCTGTAAAATATCATCGACAGAATGCTTCAACTCAAAGAATATATAAGGAACACCGTCCCAACCTACGAAAACTGCTGATATGACTTATACTTGCTCGCATTTTCCAGGTAAGATTTACGATCTGGCATTTTTTAGGCACATTATCCGCACCCAACCATGCCCACTTGCGTACTTGTAATTAAGAATGATCGTTGGATTGATTTTTACGAGAGAACGGTGCCGACGAAAGCAGAGAAAAGCAAACAATAAAACAAATGACGTCGGACACAGGTGCTGAACAAGGAATAAAAGCAAACGGCCCGAGCAGGTGCCGCGCGAACATTGCAAGTGCGGGAAGACTGAATTAGGCAAGTCTTCGTAGCGGTTGTTCTTGGGAGAAACGAATGGGGAAGCACGTGCGAGGTAGAAGGGAGAGAGACGGTTACGTGTTAAAGGTGGTAGCATGCTATCGTGTTTCGACGACATTTGCTTTGAAGATACGCGCAGAATTTTTAATGTATATTTTGTTTGCGACGCTCGTGGGTGCACTGGTAAAGAAATAAGGAGTTACGATTTTCCTAAGCTCATTAGGCGCTATAATAGGTGACGAAGATGACATAGCATAACCGAATAGCGGACACATCCCTTTTAAGCAGCTGCAGTGTTCGCTGTGTTATCTGCATTTTGCACATAGTGCTAATACACGTTGCTTCTATTGAATAATACTACATTATTTTCAGGAAATGCATTTGATAAAAACATCGGATTAGTACAATTTTTAGGAATTTGATAGCGAAAAGGTCTCCGGACCGCCTGAAAGATTGCCCACTGGGCAAGTATTTATGGCAACAGATATGTACCAGATGTTTCACCACACTCATGACAAAATGTCAGTGAACGTTTCTGTAAATTCCATTGCATGAGAGCGTGCGTTTTCCTTCCAGGTTTTCGAGTTCACAAACCAGTGCGTCGTGCAGATATTGGATCGATTATTTTTACAAAAGCTAAGGCTGATAACAGGCGAAAATGCAGCGTTTCGACTTTCAAAAGGGAGACTGACGATTGGCTTTACTCCAAGCTATTTAATCTTGCAAAATTGCATTTGAAAAAAATAATTTTTCTTTTTTATTGAAATTTGAAGTTTATTTGGCAGAATGGCGTACATGGTGCCGAGGCTAAAGGCGACGTGAATGTCGCCTGACTTGACCTCTGGCTCCCAGTGACACTGGCAGCACAGACAGCGTTTCAAGCTTGGAAACGTTTCACATAAAAAAAGAAAAAGAAGGGGGACAATCGGATAGCAACACAGAGTTATACAATAACCAACATTTCCCACGAGAATTAGCAGGATTACACTAATACATACATTGTAGCCAGCAAACAAAAGCCAGCAAACAAATGGGGTTGCATAGTTTACAATCCAAATAAACACTACATAAACAGATGCAAGGAGCATGAAGGTAGCAAATGAGGTCAATGTAAGTCGTAATAAATTCATAAAGTAAAGTTTAATTTTCTTTTTAAATGAATATAAACACCTACAACAATCAATAAGGCCTATTATGTCGGGATGATAGTTTAAAAGATTCGGTATCTGCCAATCTAACAGCTGGGTACCATAATTCGTCCTGATCCTGTTTTTCTTGAAAACAGTATGCCTAAAGCTGTAGTGTGGATGAGTGTCTGTGTACTGTAAGAGAAAGGATTCGCGGTCACTTATATAGGTAAGGTATATGGTATCAGCTAACTTAAGTTCGTACATATATTGAATACTAATAATTAAATTTTGTGCGAAATAAGGTAAGGTATCAACAGCCATAGGCAAGTTATTGATAAAACGAATACCCCTATTCTGAATCGAAATGAGAAAGTTAAGGTTGGACTTAGAAGTAACACCCCAAACCAACAGACAATATCGCAAACGAGAATGAACAAGCGAGAAATACAGTTGACGCTTTACAGGTGTTGGTAACAAAGGACGCAGTTTATTTAACACTCCAATAGATTGTGCGGTCTTGTGTTTAACAAAATCCACATTGTGAGTCCAAAGAAGATTTTCGTGAAAGAAAACACCTAAAAATTTGTGTACTTGAACTCTTTCGATTGGAAGGGATTGAAATGTTAGAGGGCAAGGAATTCTCATAGGCCTATTCTTAGACGTGAAAATGATATATTTTGTTTTCTTAACGTTAGCTGTAATTCATTCGCATCCAGCCAGAGGGAAAGCTGTTGCAACCAGGAGTTTGCAGTAGCGATGACGGATGCCAAATCAGTGGACGAAAAAAAAACATTCGTATCGTCAGCATAAAGAACAATATCCTGGGTGAACGGAATCAAATCAATATCATTAATGTATAAAAGAAATAGAATTGGCCCCAATATAGACCCCTGTGGTACACCATACGATATTTTGTGCCTGTAGGATTGAACATCATGAACTGAAACGAATTGCTCACGGTCTGATAAGTAGCTGCGAAAAAGCTGAAGTGAAGTTCCCCTTATACCATAATGTGACAGTTTAAGAAAAAGAATATCATGTTTAACTGAATCAAAAGCATTATTAAAGTCCAAAAAAATTCCTACAGAATAAAGATGGTTTTCTATGTTGCGAATAAGGCTATCCTTGATGTTAATTAAAGCAAGTTCAGTAGATTTCCCTTTTTGAAATCCATACTGATTGCCGGAAATTAATTTCAGCTTTTGGAGGTAACTTGATAGTCTAGAATTTATAACTTTCTCCATGACCTTGGAGAAAATGGGTAGCACTGAAATTGGCCGGTAATTATTAATTTCATCAATCGCACCACCTTTATGTAAAAGAATAACTTTTGCTACTTTCATGTTATCGGGGAAGATTCCTGCAGACACAATTAAATTTGCTAGGTGACACAAGACTTCACCGATCAGGTCTATCACAGCTTTGATTGGTGCGGCCTTAATGCCATCGAAGCCAGAAGAACAATTATTTTTTAGACTATTTACCACATTGGTAATTTCAGTTATAGTAGCAGGATAGAGGAACATTGAGCTGCACACGTTTTGAGTTAGATAAGTCCTTGGATCCGAGCTACGTGAATTGGACACCCCAAAAGACAGGAAGAGTTGGTTAAACAGATTAGCTAGGGGTTTACCACTGATGGTATCTTCTCCTATTTTTAGTTCAGATGGTACTGAAGCCTTTGATTTCCGAAGCAAATTTATATAACCATCCAACTTTTTGAGGGATCAAACTGAATGCTCGCAAATTTGTTTGAGTAGTACTGAAGGCGCGCTCTCTTTATGTCCGTTGTTAATTTATTTCTAACTTTCTTGTAATCCATCACGACCAATAAATCCCGGGATTTTACAATTTTATCAAACAACTTATTGCGGTCTTTTATTCTTTTTAAGAATTCAAGTGTAATCCACGGTTTTCTAGCTTTTCTGGCTTTAGTCAGAGTAATAAAAGGAAATGCACTATTATAGGCCTCAATGATCTTATTAATAAACAAGTCGTAAAAAGCATTGGGATTTGATGTTGTGGAAAGGCTGCTCCAATCTATGGACGACACAAGCTGGCGGAAATATTTCACATTACCCTTATTCATCTCCCTGTAGATTCTAGGTGCATATAAAGCACGAGTTTTGTGCTCGATCACTCTTGGAATAAAGCAAAATAAAGGTAAGTGGTCACTTATGTCACTAGTAAACACTCCAGCCATGGTATCCTCTTTCTCACAATTTGTTAAACACAGGTCTAAAAGCGTTTCACTGTGAGATGTAATCCTAGTCGGTATATCAAATAAGTTTGTAAAGCCATTGACATGTACTGTGTTTAGGAATTCGGTGTTCAAAGGAGATACATGGAGTAAATTGATATTAAAATTGCCCATGACTACCACTTGCTTTTTTGTATTTGAGAGATCTTTAAGATTGCATTGAAAGCGTCGTAGAACAATTCGAGGGGTCCGGAAGGAGGGCGATAAATAACGCCTAGAACATGCGCATTTGTGGCAATGAAGAGCGATTCAATACCCGAATTCATCACAGTATATTCAGGAACAACTTCATACAAAAGACTCTCCTTCATGTACAAGGCAACACCACCGCCTGTTTTGGTTCTTCAACTATTAGTTTCTAGTTTATATCCATTTAAATTCACTACGCTAGCAGCATCCGAGTACCAAGTTTCACTAAACGCCAACACATCAAAATTGTGGCCCAAAGAGGATAGAAAAATGTTCATTTCATCTTCTTTATTTCTAAAACTGCGTATGTTAAGGTGAAACAGCGAAAAACAGTTTGAGCATGTTTTGTTTCCAAATACATTATTTGTGAAAGAATCAACATGATGGTAAGCACAGCCAGAGGATGCGAAGGCCATTTGCGGTACTAAGAGATTACAGCTAGTACAGCTACATTAGACCATTTTTTCCAGATCACACCCATCTTGGATTCGAATCACCTTATCACCTTCATCCTTTCGAACCAAAACGTGTCCGTTATTCTGCCATGCAAAGCGATAGCCAACTTCCTCTGCTCTCGCACGCGCGAGCCACAACAGCCGCTTATTCCAAGGCGTGAGGTTATCAAAGAAGCGCATGTCTGGTTCTTTGGCCCTTAGGCGAGAACGGGCCTCCATCCACTTTTGCTTCAAGGAAACTGACGTAAACCGCACAATGACAGCGGGTTCTTTTCCAGGCCGTTGTGGCAAACAGTGCATTCCATCAATGTCAGATCTTGTTAGCTCGGGAAGTTCAAGTTTACGAGCCACAGTATTCACTTTTTCGAACAAGTCCTCGTGTTCTTCTTTGGCCTACCCAAGAATTTCGAAGTTCTGCCTGCGGCTATACTGTTCCATCTCGTTCAGATCTAACCTGATTTGCCTGATCGCGGGGGAGGTACCAGATTCAATGCGGTCAACACGCTTCTTCAGGGCAGCAATATCAGAGTCCTGTTTTTCAACCTTAGTGAGTACGCTGTCGTACTTCTCGGAAAGAAACTTCATAGAAGTCTCAATATTTCCAACTGTTACGAGAAGCTCGGGCAGTGCGTTGACCTTACCTATGATAGGCAGTAAACTTGCGACATTGTCATTCAATGTCTGTAGTTGAGCAGCAAAGCTGGAGCTTTCAAATTGGGTAGCGACAACGCCACTCTTTCTCTCTGCTGTTTCACATGTCGCGCAAATCCATGTTGCCTTAAGAGAATCACTTCTATTGCGAAAGCTAGGCGCAGATACGCCGGAGCATTTACCCAGGTGGTAGGCATATTCACATTTTCTGCACGTCAAATACTTTCCATCCTGAGGCACAACGTCCTGGCATACCAAACACTGCAATTCAGGGTCAGTTGACATATTGGCACCAACTGCACTAGTAGCAGCAGCGAAATACAGTGTGCATGAAATATTAAGTATCACGGCAGGATAAAACAACCAACCTGCAAAGTCGAACAAAAAGCGCTTGGAATCAGCGGGATGAAGCTGCTGCCGCTGACGTCTGCCAGTGCCCGGAGCGTCCGTAGGTGCAGTCGTTTTATAGGCAGCCCGGCTCAGTTGACGCAGACGCAGACGCATCCATGGTTATCACAGATGGCTAACGGGGAAGCGATGATCTCGGTTCTTGACCAGCCACCACTGGAGGGGCACGAATGGAAATTTGTACGGCAATAGTCTGCAAAGTCGAACAAAAAGCGCTTGGAATCAGCGGGATGAAGCTGCTGCCGCTGCCGAGTGCCAGTGCCAGGAGCGTCCGTAGGTGCAGTCCTTTTATAGGCAGCCCGGCTCAGTTGACGCAGACGCAGACGCATCCATGGTTATCACAGATGATTAAAGGGGAAGCGATGATCTCGGTTCTTCACCAGCCACCACTGGAGGGGCACGAATGGAAATTCGTACGGCAATAGTCTGCAAAGTCGAACAAAAAGCGCTTGGAATCAGCGGGATGAAGCTGCTGCCGCTGCCGAGTGCAGCGGCAGCAGCTGGGCATGCCGCTTTACTTTTACAATCTACCCTCTGGATTCGAAAAGGCAAACAAAACATAATCTAGTGGGTGCAAATGATTACCTTTTGTACGTTGTGTTAGTGATGTATATTTTTTGCCAGATGACTGAAACAGTTGAAAATCATAATGGAATAAAATTAAATGGAAGTCGTCAATACCATCTCACAGTTCTTCGCAGATAATTCTTCCTGTCTTGTCATTTCATCCAAAAGTAACAGCTAACTTAAAATGACGTTCACTGTCTCTTGGGTTGAAATCAAACTTTCTCTATGCATTTCCTCAGTGTGGAACCGGATATGCAAACTTTCTCTGCATTTCTTCGGTGTGTAACCGGATATGTGACGTGCCGCTCACTACTGCTCCCTCGCAGCTTCAGTCCTCAGCTTTCATTTTGTCCATGACAAAGGATACAAGTGCGCCTCAAAGGAGCCATGAAGAGAAAACAAAAGTTTGTTTTATTCGAAAGATTAGGTGTTTCATAGTACCCCAAGCGCTTTCCCGGAAGCAAATGATGCTTTATTCACTGAGAAATAAGGCAATTTAAGCCAAAATTTTAAATCTCCCGCTAAAATTGCACATTTCGTCACGTGAACAACGGCGTCACATGCACCGGTCCATGAAACAGATACTTAGTATGTCGACTCCATATAGCACCCACAGGCGGGAGTCGACCGAGACGGCGGCCATTTTAAAAATACTAGTAAAACCTAGTGCACCCGCAGCCCTAGTCATGGAATCGCCTGATCCGGAGACAAAACTCTCGCCGAGGAGCTCGGGCTTGCATTTAACAACCTCACACCACTTGAACGCTCAATGCTTCTAAATGCATGAGCGGTAAGAGTTGTGGGATACGCGGTGGACGGGAAAGCGACCATTCCGCGATAGCCACAACAGACGAACGCCCAGCCGTCGGCACCGCTGCCTCGTCAGCCCCGTCGCGACGGACGAATACAGACTGGTACGTATATGCCGTATTTTCAATTTCAGTAGCAGTATCGCTTATGCCAATTGGCCGGAGTCGTGTATGGAAAGCCGTTCGCTCGAGCTCCCAGCTCCGACCACAAAGATTCGAGCGTCAATGCGCGGTGTGTACGGCAATTTTTTAAATGCAGAGCATTTTAGTAACTCACGATGTCACCCGCGTTGGCGTCCGTAGTCCGCATCACTACGTATTCCGCACCCTACACTATATAAAGAAATAATACTTTCCGGCGCCAGGTTTCGATCCCACGACTCTGCGGGCGAAACGCAAGGTACACGGCTCTTTACCGACTGCTCCACGGAGCCGACACAGAATGGAAGGTTACCCACGCGCCTTATATCCTTGACTCATTCAACCGTCGGCCACAGGTACGCCTTCTCCCCCGCGTCCTCCTCGCCTTCTCTCCGCTCGCAACACCCCCTCTCGCCGCGTTCAGTTCGCGTTCATGTGGTGGCGCGATTTCGGCGCTATAACACTCTCTCGCGAAGGGCATTGGATTGGATTCGATTGGATTGAAATGGATTGGCTTGGCTTGGCTTGGCTTGGATTGGATTTGGATTGGGTTGGATTAAAGTGGATTGTGTTGGATTGTGTTGCGTCATAGCCGCGCCACGTTGCGTCGTAGCCTCTCCACGTTGCGTAATAGTCGCGGCAAGTGGTTCACGGCACGTTTCACGTTTCACCATCGACTTCATCGACAATGTCTACGCTGGAAGACAACAATTACAACAACAACAACCAATACGTAATCCATAAGACTTGCAGTCACGCCCCCCGCGGAAATGCTCTGCATTTGATCGTGCCCCTCGCGAGGGGGATGTTTTGATTTTTTTCCCCAAGGTCAGAGCGCTTTGACGAAGTCGGCGACGAGCGCCAGCATGTCCGGGTCCCTGCCGTAATCACTTGCTCGGAAATGAAGCGAGCACACTCGTACTTCCTTTAGCTCTCTTTCTCCTCCGTTTGCAAAGTTCACAAAACGTAGCCACTTGCTTCGCCGAGGTTCGTCGTTGGGCAGCACATGAAAGGAGATCTCACCGGCGGGGATGTCGCACTCCCTCGACGATTGGCCCGTACTACATGGGCATTTCAAAACACAGCAACGAAATTTCATTGTAAAGTACTCGAACAAACTGAACTTTTCAGTGGTTGTAAACTGTAAACGAGCTCGTAACGACAGCAGCAAGCCAACACGACCTCCATACCGAAACCTGTGCGACAAATGGCACTATCTCGTTGCTGCTCTGTGTTCCTTACTCCCCTTGTTTCTATTTTTACCTTTGCGGGTTGGCGATATGACGGCCAACATCCTGTGAAGGGATTACGATACCAAGCAAGGTCGCGGCTGTGCGTGCTGGGACGGTTCGTTGGCCCCGAAGAGCCTTGAACCCGAAAATTCGTGTGCGCGAAGGAGGCAACGGCGAGATGTCGAGCTCGGCCAGCGGTAGTTTTGCACGCATTGGCATACAGGCTTGCGTGTTCGTTCGGAACTTCAACAGTTTACTCCACCCTTCTTTCTCATAAAAAAGAATGTGCAGTATGTTTCACGGGCATTTAGCTCGCTATGCAAACTGTAAGCCCTGCCCAACATGCGTTTGCTTTTGCCGGCCTCCGCCAATCGCAGAGCATTCCCAAGTGACATCATAGGTTCTGTTGCGGAAAATGAGCTGGTGGGTCGCATGGTCATTTCCTTTTTTCCTAATAATGTAGCTTATTTGAGCGAAGTTTGCGTTATAAGTGGTGTCGTTATGGTTCCAACGAGGCAATCTTTCGAATGAACTAAACTTGTGTTTTCTCTTCATGGCTCCTTTAAGCGGCCACCGACAACCGACAATCTGAAGGCTAATTCGAATGCTGAAAAGAAGCACTCCTAATGATTTCCTGCTGCTGCACAAATTCAGCACCACAAATGCCAGCTACCTCCCAAGCTGCTGTGCATGAGAAAGTTACACGAAGGGTCCTGTCAGTTGCCGCATACAACCAGCACCACATGAGCATAGAGAGCGAAAATCTAAGCCGCTGGGCACGAGAAAGGTACACAAAGCACCTCGTCACTCGCCGCACCCAAGCAAGACCCCATAAGACAAAAGAGCATATTTCCAAGCTGCTGGGGATTAGGAAGGTAAACAGAGCACCGTGTTAGTTGTCGCACACTTGCAGCACCACATGCGTCAACACAGCACACTTCAAACCTGCTGGGCATCAGAAAAGTAAATAGAGCGCCCTATGAGTTGCCGCACACAAGCAGCACGACATAAGCCGAGAGAGCATACTCCCCGCTGCTTGGCATGAAAAAGGTAAGCAAAGCCCATTGTCAATCGCCACACACAACCAGGACCCCATGAACCAGCACACACCAGGTTCATCACAGTTCTTCTACATCGCTATTTCGCGGTTACTAAAGTCAGTGCAGCTGCTGGAATCGGAACTTAGACGGGTTATTACGTTGTCGAGTCTCGTTTCGATTGCACCATCGCGCTCCCAGGCATCCTTCTCAAGACGCTCCACATAAGCGCCGTCCCGGACCCAGTTTTCGCGAGTCATGAGGGTCATCGCTTCGTTCAGCAGTTGTACGACTCCAGCGAGAATGAATGAAGTGTTGTGTGCAGCAATATTCTCCTTGTCCTGGCTCCATGCCATTTGAATAGGATTGAATTTACAGTCGTAAGGAAAAAGCTGAACAATATCATGACCAGCAGCCTTGGTAGGGGCTTTTTTCGGTATCCAAAAAACCTTCATTTGTTCTCGTTGACCAGCTGAAGGAGCTCGGGCTTCAACTGGTCATGAGGCCATGAAATGTTTTCTGCAGTAAACCAAGACTGAACGTTGGCCTTGCGCGACGATGTCGACGGCGACTTTGGCAGCTGAGCGCTGTGTTACGCAGTATTGTCCAGGACAATAACACTACGTGGTTTTATGTTTGGTAGCAGTTGTTCTTTGAGCCACTTCTCAAAGCGTGCGCCATCCATCTCACTGTGGTAGAAAGTGACAGCGGTCTTTGTAGCACGGGAAACGAGACATGCCCTATTCACATAGCCCTTTTCACTTCCAAAATGAAGGCTGATGAGAAAATTCGTTTTGTCACTTGGTGTACGATTTCCAGTTGTGAGACCCTTGTGAAAGGCGCCCGCACGTAATGAAACAGTGGTGTGCTCCCACACCTTCTTCAGGGTACACCCAGCATTCACCCAGGTCTCGTCGACGTAGTATATGGCACTGTGAAAACGAGGGAAAGATGTGTAGGTCCTTGTTGTTTTGTTTAATGGAACAGGATTGAATTAGGACAGAGAAGGAATTGATGGCTTGCACTGAACATCATTCTACCATGACGGCCGGAAGTTTGCACTTTGGTGGCACTGCACAATAACAAAATGCAAAAAAGTTCATAGAAGGTACCACACCCACATGGCTAACAAATCACGTCATTGAGTGCTATCCATACATCATCAGGACATGTCGACACGTTCTTGTCCCTTTAGTTTCGTAACTAGAATAGCATGCAAAATACAAACAAGAGGTGCGGATAGAGACCCAGGCCGGAAAAACACATACAAATGAAAATGAACGCCAGCATGCATGGGAAGTGGCGTTAATAAGCTCTTAGCAATAATATATTTGGCTGCACGAGAACATCCATGGGTACTTCCTCTTGCTACATTTCAACTGTGAGACACTAGTATTATGGTCCCTAGAAATATTTGCTAGTATGCCGTCCGCCGGCCATGAAGGGAGCTCCTCCGTGATGCACGCAGCGGCGGCGCTGCGAGCAATTGGACCGCGGTCGGCCAGCCGCCGCGTTGGGCAGCGCGCGGCCGGCGCCCTTCCGCGATGCTGGTGCCTTTGTATTTCTGCGTAGGGAGCCGCTCCATATTGTTGCGTCTTAGTAGACGGAGGTGTACACAGCAGGATGGCGATGTACCTATTTAATAGGCGTAGCGGTAAACCGAAGAGTACAGGCAGCACGGCGAGTCTTAGCGAAGATGGCTGAATCAGTCTGGCTCGCGAGCTGTGAACCCACACATTTACGTCGTCGTCTTGGAACACCTGGCTGGCCACGAAGCACGGAACGTAGCAATCAGTAGGGATTGAACTCTGCACGGCGATCGCACACACCGTAAGCAGGGGATCGCGGATTGACAAATATCCACGTGACATTTGCCCCGCGGGTCGGGATATGAGAATGCTTGGCGCAGCTCCTCGTGCACAATTCCAAGCTTGCCTATCTCTTCGCGCAAGACCGCCCTGATCAGTTCCCGCAAAGAGCTTTCGTCGCTCTTCGGGCTGGCAGCGGTTTCGGGAGCGTTGGCGGACCTACGAGAATACTGACGACTGGGCTCCTGCACAGCCTGCTCGATAGCCGTGGCCTTCATGACGAACTCTTGCACAGCGCGTGGCGGGTTTTGGGCAAGGCCAGCGAAAAGCTGCTCCTTGACGCCGTGCATAAGGTAGCGAAATTTCTTCGCGTCCGACATGGCAGGATCAGCGCGGCGAAAAGTCGGGCGGCCGGCCTGGGTTGAGTCCCATACTACTTAGTACTTGGCGTGGGGAACGAATTGTTGCAAATCATGTTTGAACCTTCCGCGCAAATGTCACGTGGCTCAGATTACCACGCACGGGGAAGCAGCGAGCATGTTGTTGCAAATCGTGATTAAACATTCTGCGCAAATGTCATGTTTTGGATTAGCGGCGAACGGAACAGCTTCTGCGGAGGGGGAGGGCGGAAAGGGCGCTCCTTTACGGTGGCGCATGAAACAAGAGCGAGGGGGAGCTAGTGAGAGGGATGACACCATGTCATGTTTTGGATTAGCGGCGAACGGAACAGCTTCTGCGGAGGGGGAGGGCGAAAAGGGCGCTCCTTTACGGTGGCGCATGAAACAAGAGCGAGGGGGAGCTAGTGAGAGGGATGACATCATAGCCGTGCGTGTCACCCTCCGCCTCAGCCTTCGACAGGCACTCCTCTCCGTTTTCTTTCTGCCGTCTCTAAGTTCGGTCACTCGGTTACGCCTTTGCCACCGACACGAAACTCAGGTAACGGCTGCCAGAGAACTGGCCGAAAACTGTCAGTACTGTGTCCTGTATTGCGCACTGAAACACATTTATATCTGTAAAACTATAAACCGATATAATGGTTCTTATCTGTACAATTTTGCATACTTCTCCGTATACTGAATGCCGTAAACTTCTCGTTGTAAGTAGTATTCTTCAAACTCAACTTCCCCAATACGTCATGTAAAGATATTCTCTTAGTTTTGTTTCGACATTGTTGTCTCTAAGACCTCGCAAAAAATATTCACTTATTATTGCTTTAAATACCAATACAGTCGAACACGGATATATCGAACTCCAAGGGGATCGCGAAAAAATTCGATATATTGATAATTCGATATATAAAACACGCCTATCTGAAGATTATCTGACAAATCCGCACATCACTGAGAGTTTCCTGAAGTCGTGGAAAACGATAGTTAACCGTTTTAACCCTCAAATCACGGAAACTAAGAACTGCAGCATGATGACTACCGCACTTTATTTATCATTGAAATGTCTTTGAGCTTCACTTGTTTTTTCTTCTGCGTCGTAAAGGTTGCCAAATTGTCTTCAAGATTACAAACACGCACAAATGAGAAACTCAATGCTGTACACTGTGCCACAACACAGGCGAATAACGCTGACGGAACCTCGGCTACAGTAGGCGGTTGGGAACGTTGTGAGGCACTGAGTGCCGTTATCTTCAGTATCCGAACCGAACACCTCCCCCATCTGGAGGCGTGCAACGAAGTCCCTTTGCACCCGACACGCTCCGGAATTGCCGGGGCGGGTTGTGCTGCATTCGCCTTTACGTCAACGTCGATGCGTGCATCGCCCTCAAAACTAATGCGAAGAATTCCGAACGCCTTTTCAACCAACATCTTTTCAGCAGCCTGCGCCCGGCGAATTCCCGCCTTCGTTGCTCCGAAATGTATGCCTTGGACAAAACAAACATACAACGCCGCATCGGTCCCCCTGCACGAGCCACCAAACAGCTCAATCACAAAAAAAGAGTGCCTCCGGTCAATTTCTTTTGCTCCTTTATGTTCTTTCGCCCCAACCACTATCCGCGTTCTAGCTATCATGGAGCTGCCCCTCGTGCTAGCATGAAAACAGCTGTTGAAGGCTATCCAAGCGACATAATGCCGTGGACGCCGCCTCTGTCTCACGAAGCCACGCAGCTCCTGCGATGAGTCAACATTATCATCAACGCCACCTCATCAAAGGAAGCAAACTTTCAGGGGCACCTTCGGCGCGGAATTCGATATATCGAATTTGCCCGTGATCAGGAGTTCGATACACGCGCAGAACACCCCTATACATTTGCATGGGATTTTCAAGGGGATGTTTGCACTGTTCGATATAGACAATAATTCGATATATCCATGTTCGATATATCCGTGTTCAACTGTATGTCTGTCTATGCTTTAAATCTTGAACTGACAAAATGCTCGGTTCCAGGCCACTCTGGAATCGCTGGGAATGAGCATTGGTAAAATGGCCGCTCCTGCTGCACTTACCAATACCATGAACATAGCAACAGTACCCCACACCGACCTCTGGGTACACATCAGACAACACCCGCATCAAATATGGCAAGCATATTGAGTCAAGAAACAGACAACAAACTAGACGTAGTAAAACCACACTTGAGTGTGGTTTTGGCTCACACAACACTTGGCTCACACAACACTAACACGGGCGTGGCCTTAGCTATGCTACGTATAGGCCACACACATGTAACACACTCCCACCGGCTCACTGGATCGCAAAGAGCCCTTGTAGTAGGTGTGCAGAAACCATATCCGTAATCCACATCCTCATTCAATGCAAATAACTCGAGGCAACACGACGCCGACCCTAAACTGAAAATTACATACAACGATACAACGTATTTACTGCACCCATCATAATTTTTGCACGACGATCCCACGTTCTCTATAGAGCAGCTTTGAAATTTTTTATATACACCAAATTTTTACACCTCATTTCGTACCACGCGTATTTACAAGATCGCAATTTACACCTGTTGTCTTGTCTATTTTATTCGATTTTACTTCAAATTGAAATGTACTTTTTTAATTTTACCTCACAGCTGTTTTAGTAAACACTAACTTTCCATTGAAGCTCTTTGCCCTAGTTTCACTTGCATCAGTAAACTCAAACAATCATCATCATCATCCTCATCACCCGCTGAGCTCATAATTAAAAAGAGGGTTCCTTTGTAGCGGGAATCTCTAGGTGTGACGTTGGTTGTGTGGGCTCTTCCGCACGCTCCCGCTCCATCTACAGGAATCGCCTTAAATAATCCCCATCCACCCGAAATTCATCCACCCGAATGACCTGATTAGGACCTTGGGATAACACCCAACCAATTATTTTATGCCAAGAGGATTTTTCGACGCCTTTTCGGGAACAAGAAGAGAACGCCGGAATCGTCTCCTTGGACCAACGCCAAAGCCGCCCGGCTGCCGACCACGTCCGGAGGCTCCCCGCGCCGACGCCACGACAGCCGCGGTGCTACGATGAAGCCGTTTCATAGAGACAAGAACGACGAGCCATCGACTTCAAGGACTGAAGAGATGGAGACCGAAATCTCAGGGCCCGTTTGCCCGAACGTGATAAGTCGGAGAATAAATTCTCAACTACGACTTATGCGCTTACGTCGTTTGTCGGAAACCGAAACAAGCGCGCCAATAAGGTGGCCGACTTATTCCCCACCTTATACTGGTAAGAAGGTCCCGGCCAGCCTACGCAGCGGAGTCGCAAGTTTATGCGCTCCCTAGGAAATACGTCCTTTGCCCGGAACCGAAACAAGCGGGCGGATAAGCCTTGTTTACATAGGAAGGACCCGGCCAGCGTACGCAGATAAGTTGCGGACTTATAATTAAAGGATGGCTGTCGTCTGCACGAATGTTTTGTGAGGACAATAGCCTCCAGCGTCGGCTTCTGCGCTAAATATACGCGTTTATTTCAGGTACAGACTGGTTGAGCCGTAATGTTTTTTTTATATGTCAGTATTGCGTTGTCGGTAGAACAATGTTGCTTTCTTGATTGATTGATTGTAGCGTTTAACGCGCCGACGCAACGCAGGCGATGAGGCGCGCCGTAGTGGAGGGCTCCGGATTAATTTTGACCACCTGGGGATCTTTATCGTGCGCCGAAATCTCGTACACACGGGCGTTTTTGCTTTTCGCCTCCATCAGAAAAGCGGCCGCCGCGGCCGGGAATCGAACCCGCGACCTCGTGCTCAGCAGCGCAACGCCTTAGCCATTGAGCCACCGCGGCGGGTCCAATGTTGCTTTCTGTAAATCGTTATAGTATATATTGCAGTAACACAGACGCGCACTCTAACACACAAGCCATCGGCCGTGGTTGCGTGGTAAATTTATTAGCGCCATGTCGCTTGTGCAACTTTGGCGAGAGCAAGTCGCACTAATGAGTGTGCTGAAACAGCCATGGCATTAATCCTCGTCACCACAAATACGAGAACACCGTCGTCAAAATAAAATAATGTGGAAAGCCTGTTCACAAGCGTCTTCTGCTTTCCGTGGACATGTGAAACTAGATGGGTAGTCGCGCCACGGGAAGTCGTTGCGTGTGGGGGTATTTTAAATGCAGAGCATATTAGTAACTCACGATGTCACCCGCGTTGGCGTCCGTAGTCCGCATCACTACGTATTCCGCACCCTACACTATATAAAGAAATAATGCCTTCCGGCGCCAGGTTTCGATCCCACGACTCTGCGGGCGGAACGCAAGGTACACGGCACTTTACCGACTGCTCCACGGAGCCCACACAGAATGGAAGGTTACCCACGCGCCTTATATCCTTGACTCATTCAACCGTCGGCCACAGGTGCGCCCTCTCCCCCGCGTCCTCCTCGCCTTCTCTCCACTCGCAACACCCTCTCTCGCCGCGTTCGGTTCGCGTTCATGTGGTGGTGCGATTTCGGCGCTATAACACTCTCTCGCGAAGGGCATTGGATTGGATTCGATTGGATTGAATTGGATTGGCTTGGCTTGGCTTGGATTGGATTTGGATTGGGTTGGATTAAAGTGGATTGTGTTGGATTGTGTTGCGTCATAGCCGCGCCAAGTTGCGTCGTAGCCTCTCCACGTTGCGTAATAGCCGCGGCAGGGGGTTCACGGCACGTTTCAAGTTTCACCATCGACTTCATCGACAATGTCTACGCTGGAAGACAACAATTACAACAACAACAACCAATACGTAATCCATAAGACTTGCAGGCACGCCCCCCGCGGAAATGCTCTGCATTTGATCGTGCCCCTCGCGAGGGGGATGTTTTGATTTTTTTTATACGTCTCAGACAACAAGGTTCCAACTGTGGAGCAATTTAACTGATAATGTTTGCTCTATTTCACAACGATCGCAGCTTCTAAAGCATGCAGACGACTGTCGGCAAAATGCGGCAGCGTTTTCTTTAGCTACAACGAGCCTAGGTGACGCCCACTTAGCTTTCTAGCGTACTGCGAGCTGATTTTCTGGCCGCCGATTGTTGACTTTTCAGTCTGTTTCAGTTTCGGTTTCGTAGCGTTTCCCCTAGATTTTGTTAAAGTCCCTATATTTTGTATCCGTGGGATCAGCTTGGTACTCGATGGCTAGGTACATAAATGTCGCTGGTACCCAATAAGTTTTCCCTGGATGGTCACGTGCGGCGATTCCAGCAACCAACTTATTTGGCGCGGCTGTCTCCGACTTATCGTAGTCGGCGGTCGCCGTCTTATTGTAGGTGGGAACTTTTGCGTACGGGCAAACTGGTCCTGGTGCTGTGAACCACGTCGAACAGAACGACGACAGAGAAACCCACGCCGCGGAGATCGGCACCAACATGTACCCGCAGAGCACCGAGCCACGCAGAAACGAGCCCTACGACCCCTCATGGAATCAAGCCGT
This sequence comes from Haemaphysalis longicornis, assembly GCF_048455015.1. NCBI lineage: Eukaryota > Metazoa > Arthropoda > Arachnida > Ixodida > Ixodidae > Haemaphysalis > Haemaphysalis longicornis. The sequence continues at coordinate 59,363,304 of NW_027526203.1, forward strand.
ACGCAGGAGAACAAAGCAACCGCCTAAAAAAGAGCTCACGGCGAAATCTACAGCTGAAAGCGGAGCCACGTTGGCCGCCCCGGCGGAGAAGACGGCACCGATATTCAACGTCGCTTTCAAGAGAAGAACCCCGAACCTGCCCAAGGAAGACTTCAAAATTATCATTCGACCGAAGAAGGGGCTACAACTGAGCTCCTTCACGGTGCCGCAACTCATACAAGCCATCGCCAGGGCCTGTGCCAGCGGAATAAAGAACCTCCAAGACGCCATAGTTCGCCATAAGTGGACGTCAAACATCATCCCGGTGAGCACGCCTACGAAAGACGCTGCCAACGAGCTTAGAAATCTGGAGAGCCTATACATTGGTGGCTACAAGTATGACGTCGTGTCGTACGTCGCTTACTCAGAGCACGAGGTCAAGGGAGTCGTGCATGGCTTCGAGCCAGGTACCTCCTCGGCAGAACTATTAGCAGGACTGAGGGTGAGAACCCTCGATACCAAGATCATTTTTGCACGCATGCTTGGGAAATCTACGACCGCTCTCATCACCTTCGAGGGAAATACAGTGCCGAGGGCGGTGTATTTCTATGGCGGTGAGATGACGTGCTACTTGTATAAAGCTACCAGACTGGTTTGCCAAATATGTAGAAAGACCGGACATCGAGCGGACGTATGCCCCGAACCCGACATCAACATTTGCGCACGGTGCGGAGAAGAACGCCCCAACGAAGACCACAGCTGCTCGCCACGCTGCGCGTTGTGTAAAAAAGGACATCTTACTGGCGCAAAAGAGTGCGAGCTGAAATTCAGAAACCCAAGAATACCCCCGGGCAACAGGAGCAAGTCTGCCAATCAACAGAAGCAACCCAGGTGGTTCGACGACGAATGGCCCGAGCTCCAAGGACGCCAAGCTGACCGCACCCCCAAAACGAGGAAGGGGGATGCTTTACAGAAAAATAGAAGCAACGAAGCCATCAAACGGGTCAGCTCGACAGGTAGTGCCTCCCAGGACCTCAGGCATTCTCTCCAAAAATCAATAAAACAGATGAAATAACCGAACTGAAGAAACTCATTCTAGACATCAAGGCAGAAAATGCTATGCTAAGAGAGACACTAGAAAAATACGAACGCGCACAACATAACACAGACTCTACCACTGCAGTCTTTCAGAATCCCAGAGAACAGTCGAGTGCAGACACGCCAATGTAGCAACAACTTCAAGACTTTAGAAAACAAATGAGAGCCGAAATCAGAAGGTTGATAGCGGAATTGGTAGGCTCCAGGACAAGCCCTAAAAATCTAGCAAGAGGAAACTATCGAACACACAAGCTAGTAAAACCGTCAGCACATCGTAAGGCAGGAAAATTCAAACATGATTACGGAGGAATAGGAAAGCGACGACGATATAGTCACAGTGTACGGCACTAACCATGACGCCTAAATTGAAAAACACGCAAGAACAATTAGTGATATGGCAGTAGAACTGTAGGAGCATTAACAAGAAAACAAATCTCCTGGAAGCCTACATTGACACGAAGGACGTCAAGCCCGACATTAGATGTATTCAAGAGGCAGGATGTCTTACCAACCTAAGAGGCTACAATAGAATTGGTACATCTAAAGACACCAGGGTGTCTACGTACGCTAAAAAAGACGTAACATGCAATATATACGATCTTTCTACCAAATCTCCGTCTGCCGTTCTCGTCGAAGTAATACCTATGCAAAGGAAATGTAAGAGCTTCTTTGTTCTCAACGTATACAGCCCACCGTCCAGCAACAAGGAGAACTTCGAACCGTTTTTTAAAGAAACTAAGAACATAGTCGCCAAAAATAACGTAATCCTTCTCGGGGATATGAACGCCCCGCACAAAGGATGGAATTATAACTTTGACTCTGCCAAAGGAAAAAATCTTGTCAATGCAATGGAGGCACTTATCCTGCACACAATAAACGACACGTCCTTCCCCACTAGAACGGGTAACAACCGCAGTGTGGATACGTGCCCCGACCTAACAATAGTTCCCGACATGGATGGCCTCACCACCTGGCTTAATACTAAAGAAAATCTCGGAAGCGATCATGACATCATCGAAGTAAAGACATGCTCAGACAACTACAGAAGAAGGCCCAGAAAACAAAAGATGACCGATTGGAACGCTTTTCGCGAAAAGCTAGGGGCCCTCGGTAACATACAAGAAATAGGCGCCTGGTCCGGCAACATCAAGGAAGCCTTTCATAAAGCAACCAAAGAGCACGGACAGGAGAACGAATACTTGTGCGTTGACAGCTACCTGATCAGTCTGTGGGACAAGAAACAGAAACTGCACAAACAATGGAAGAAGAAAAGACACAATAAGAATCTCAAGCTTCGCATCAGAAACTTAGACAAACGGGCCAGAGATCATGCCAGCAAGCTTGCAAACCAAAACTGGGACGATTTTTGCGAATCGCTTAAAGGCACCCTGAACACCTCCAAAACATCGGCTATTATCAAGGGCATGTTGAACCCCGAAACAAGAAGGACAGAAACGAGTCACCAACTCATCAAAGTGGCTCACAACTTCAAAGGTACTAACAACGAATTGATTTTGGCTATAAAAAAGCGATTTGAACTGGATCGAAACATCCCGCCGGTACGCAGGAACTATCAAGGTAGCCATAATGACTTACTTGATAGAGAAATCTCGAAGGAAGAGCTACAGCAGGCTATATTGGCCAGCAATAAGAAAAGCGCCCCTGGTGCAGATGGAATAACAAACAATATGCTAAGAAGCTTAAACGATGCTCAGATGGAGGCCCTTGCCAAATACATCAACGATTTGTGGCTCGAAGATCGACTACCCCCTCAATGGAAACACTCCACGATAACAACTATACCCAAGCCGGGGAAACCCCTTGAAATAAAAAATCTAAGACCAATTTCTTTTGCCTCATGTGTGGGCAAAATCTGCGAAAAATAATTACGACAAGACTTCAAAAGTACATAGAACATGAACTTTTTCCGGACTGCATGATCGGTTTCAGGCAAGGACTGTACACGCAGGACGCCTTTCCACAGTTAAAACACGATATCATAGACAACGATAACGACCAAGATCAAATCATCCTCGCACTGGACCTCAAAGGCGCCATCAACAATGTATCGCACGAGTCTATCCTTAAGGCCGCCGAGGAGACACAGTGCGGGGAAAGAACATACGATTACATTAGAAACTTCCTATCAGACAGAACAGCAAAAATCGGCATAGGCAACACTCGATCCGACCCCTTTAAGGCACCAAACAGAGGCACGCCCCAGGGATCAATTATCTCGCCTCTTCTGTTCAACTTAACAATAATCAAAATTGCTAAGAAACTGGAAGAACGTGAAGAAATTGGAGAAGTCATATATGCCGACGACTTTACTATCTGGACGAAAAGCGGAACATTGCAATCTAAATTAGATTTGCTACAATATGTTATCAACGACCTCCAAGATCCGATTATAAATAATGGCTTGAAATGGGCCCCTGAAAAATCTGAACTCATCAGGCTAAGGTCGACGAGAAACAACATCCCTCCAGGCAGCATTATACTGGATGGACAGAACATCCCTTTCCGCCAGCAATAAGAATACTAGGCACGGTCATTCAGGGAGACAATAAAGCCACAAATACTCTCAGTAAGCTTGGAAAGACGGCTCAACAGCTGGTCAGAGTAGTAAGAAGGATTACAATAGCTAGGAAGGGCATAAGAGAGGAGGACACCCTCCGCCTTGTTCAAGCCCTCATAATGAGCCGCATTGCATATAGCCTCCCCTTCCACCGGATGGATCACAAACAAGAGGAAAGGGCCGATGCCAAAATTAAGAACAGCTCACAAGACCGCTCTAGGCTTACCAATTTACACATCCAACGAAACATTCCTGAAGCTTGGCGTACACAACACCTTCAGAGAAATCAAGACTACGCTATTAGATGCTCAGAAAGAACGCCTCCTCAAAACCAGAACGGGCAGATAAATTCTCAGAAGATCTGGACAGGAGGTTCATGCAGCCTTCATTAATAGGATGGTCGATTTAACACCCGCTCAAAGACACTGTATCAAGACCTCTCCAATTCCCAAGAAAATGAACCACACTCACAAATACAATAAGGGCCGAAGATTGGCAAGAACTCGCTACATCCGAAAAACATATCAGGACAATCCAAATGCAATCTACACCGATGCGGCCGTAAACAAGCAAGGCAATGCATAATCCGTAGCTACCAATGAACATGGGAAGATGCTGGATTTCATCATTACCAAACAACTAAACATTCAAGAAGCAGAAACTGCTGCCGTCATACTAGAAATCAGATGGGCTGAATTCAAGAATGAGGACTCAATAATTATCACTGACTCGACCAGGGCCATAAGGAACTTCATCTGCGGCATCGTCCCAAGGAATGCTGAAAGACGTCTCCCAAAAATTCTAAAACAGAAGCACACACTTGTCTCGACTCCGCCCATCAGGGGCTAGAGGGTAACGAGGCGGCCGATTCTCTTGCGAGGACTACCATACACCGCAGACACCCGGAACATTCGTACGCCCTACCTGCTTACTGTCAAGGCACAGACAAATTAACATCCTATAGGCTTCACCGAACATCAATGCCTACGCCACACCCCAGCCTAACTGCTGAAGAAGCGAGAAATCTTAGAAAAATACAGATGAACGCCTACTAGCATAAGTCCAGACTATCACTTATGTTCCCAGAAAAGTATAATGAGGACTGTAAGCAGTGTCACCAGAAGGCCGATTTATTCCATACAGTCTGGAATTGCCCAATTACTAGGGACAAAAATAGCCACCAAACCTCATTAGAGTCCTGGGAGGAAGCAATGTCTAGCTCGGACCCTGCACAGCAGCTTGCGCTGCTTAGTAGGGCCAGAGATGGCCAAATAGCTTCTGGGGTCCAGGAATTTGGATCCCACCCTTGATCCCACCCTTTTCCCTCAACCCTTTTCACCAAATAAAGTTTACTACTACTACTACTACTACTTAAAAAGAGGCTATTGTTAGTTTTGTTTGATATTGTTATTGTTGTCAGAACTTTCAGCTTAGTTGATTTTTATTCTCCATTACTTCCAAAAATGGGTTCATAGTGGCTTGGTCATTCTGGCTATTCATTTTTAGAAAAAAGTAGATATTTTAGACGACATTCCTAATAAAGGTACAAAATAAATACACAAAATGACCACATTGTTGATGACATTCTCAATAAAGGTTCCCAATAAAGAAACACATTATTGCGAGCAATGCTCTTGTGATTCTCTGTCTTGCAAAACCGTTAGGCATTTTCTTCCCTTTTGACTGCGTAGTAACATGGCAAAAGAAGGCCAAGGAGGACGTGATCGTTCCTGAGGATTTGCGAAATGTTACAAAGATATCGTTTGAGCTGTGTTGTTAGGGTAAAACAATGCCCGGAGGATGGTTTATGGAGTATGTGTGGTGCATTAAGATTTGTGGGAGCTCAAAAGTTGGATATGTGGCTAGGAATCCAAATGCAGCCTCATCATTGGAAAGGGCAGTGGCCAGATCAGGTCTCTTGATAGGAAGCTAATAACCGGAGAGCAAAATTGGAGTCTGATCGTTTGGTTCTCTAACCTTTCTAAATTGTTGTTCAAAACGATATGAATTAATAGTCAGCAGATAGAGGGTCATAGGAGATACCAGTCAAAACACGCGGACAAACACCATTCCAATAAACTTATTTATTTTCCGCGGGGATGCAACATTTACGAGGAACACAACCTCAGGATTCTTGCTGTTAAGAAACCTCCGCCACGCCTCCCCCTTTTTTCATAGCAGAATATATAAAGGTTAGACATGAAAGGAAGGACATGGGAATTTAGAACAGAAATGTGCAGCCATATTTAAGTTATTAAATTGACGCTTTCAAAAAGACTACTTGGCAAATAGCAAAATAACTTGGCGCAGCTTGCACTATTGGCGCAAGGCTCGAGAAACAGCAGGACTGGTGAAGGCTCCGATCTCCCTTTGTCGGAGACCGGTCTGTTGCACCGTATGGATTCCCGCCGGAACTCGCCGCTAAAATTCTCCACGACTGCAGGCCCGGGTCGTTTTGTCCGAAGCCTTTCACATCTATCCCAAAGGTGACCGCGCTAACACGCCCTAGAACCCGAGGCACCCAGCTTCGTCAACTCGGCGCTACAGACGCCTAGTTCACGAGCGAACGAACGAGCGAATGGACGTTCACGTCTGAATTCAGCAGCGAACCAACGAGCGCGCGACGGAAGAAACGAGCGAGCGAAGGAACGAACGAACGAACGAACGACGAATGCTGACACTAACATTTCTTTCCGAACTTGCCGCTCCAAGTTCTCCATCGCTGCACCCCGAAGGCCTTCACCCCTCTCCCAAAGTGGACCGCATTACCACCCGCTAAAATCCGCAGCCAAAGCCGAAGCCAACGCTACGAATAACCCAAAGTACATAAAAACTATTCCCCCCGAATTCGTGTACCGTGCCTCCAGTGCACCTACCAGGGGTCCTCAGTACAGTATATAAAATGTGTGTTCTGGAAGGTGTTAAAACTTTTTTTTAATTACGCTCTAGCAAGCTCCGTGTTAAAACCTGGATGAAAGAGCAGGGTGTGTTCATAGCTTGATCGATAGATTGCTGTCTGTTCTCGACCAGAGACAACTGGTCACTGTTTTGTACATTGCAGAGACGCTGTCTTTTTCTGAAACATTTCGCAGCGAACACTTAGCAGACATGGATGTTACGCCTTTCCCAACGTGATTTTTGAAATCCTGCTTTTGTGGTGAGCCACCCAATCACATGTTTGTGTTGATTGGTTTCTACAGTCTGTGGCGATGTCGCTTATGTGATAGGCATGCTGAGCCACTACGATCAACACAGGCATATTTTCGAGAAACTGTGACGTTTGTACATAGTGTATAATTCGTTTGTACGTAGAGTGTATAATTTGTTTCATCAACCCTCGTTTAACCGACTGGTTCCCTCTTTTGAACGCATGTGTGCGTTTGCCTGAATTTCGAGGTATTTGTGATTTTCCTAACTTCATTCCTCTTTCCTTTTCTTTTCTTTTCTATCACTTGTCTGCTTGACTCTGTAGTCCTTATATAGCGGAAAATATAGCGGAAGAACGACGCAATTGAGACCTGGGCCATGGCTGCGCTTTGCGATGATGATCACTTTACTGCCACGGTCTACACGATGATGATGACAATGGTAATGACTGGTTCATACCCGAGATTCAACACACTCCCCCGCCCGCAACGTTCGTATCCAGCCACAAGAAGAAACGCTGTACGGACGCCGATCAATCAATCCACCATCCTAACAATTTGTTTTCCTGTCCATAATGACAATCCTGGTGAAGCTGCCAGCGAACGCTGTCCTTTTTTGTCTCCACCGGTGCATCCACCGTCTCGCAGGTTTCACTACAGCAAAACGCCGCCAAGGTGCAGCAGCCGACATCCAAACTAGGCTCCAAGCCCGCTGCGACGTCTCCAGTCGTTCAGTCAAGTAGGTATTTTGCTGAAGCTGTTGCCGTGAAAGTCTCAAGCGTTCATTGTACCTGCAGCTGTCATGCATCGAGTAGGTAGGTGGATTGTGATCGGTCTTGTGCCTGTCTCGTGCTTGTGTTTTAGCAGTTTTCGATTTTGGCGAGCACATTTTCTCGATGGGAACTAAGTCAGCATATCGCTCGGCTGCTTTCAGACCAGGCCTCAGTGGCTGCTCGCTGTGACAAGAAAGGGTCATGAAGTGTGATTCAGAGTTTCCACCCTCAGCAACATGGAAGAACTCATATTGACGCTTAGGTGCACCCTCTTGGACTACTACGAACTCGGCTAGCTGGCTTCCAGGAAGGTCCGGTAAGGCTTCACCCTTCATGAAGTCGGGAACAAAGATGTATTCAAGCACATACGGTTGGCGGTCGACCTTTTCTTTCACATCTTCGACTTCAAGTTTTCTGTCGTCTGCTCGAGTTACTGTCGCTGAACCTTCTTTGACGGCGCCAGGCGCGTTATCATGTTCACCACGCTTATCGTTTCTTTGTACACTCGAATGTGCGTCAGTTCGGAAAAGTGAATCTTCGGCTGCTACGATGGCTTTTTTCTTGACGGACACTTCAGGGGCGCTAGTAGACGGAACGCTCACGGTATCGGTCTGTATCGTATTCTCCTGTTCTCGAAGGGACAAACATAGCTTCCGCTCGTCACACGTCGCGTTGGACTGAACCGGTTTTTGCACTGCCGTCCTGGAGCAGTTCTGCGGACTAGCTCTTCACACACTGTTGTTAGAAGTAGAGATTTCCGACGTCGCGATGTACGGGAAACGGCAGAATGGGTTCTCGCTAGGTTTTCCTCGCGTGATGGACGTAAACTTCGAATCCGCTGGCCGCTGCATGTCGGACAAGACCGTGTGGTCATTGGACGTCACCTGGAAATGGTTCCCAAGCCTCTGCAGTTCAGCCAGCGCACCGTTAACCGTGCTAACCTGCAGCGTTGGTGGGACAACTTGCAAGGTTGGTGTACGTAAGTGGACATGAGAGGGGTCGCCTCTACGGTTTGCCGTGCGAACAGCGTTGGACATAATGGTCAGTGCTCGAGGGAAATTTGGCCTGCTTGGAGTGGCGTTGGTGGTGCCTCTCATGCCGGGCGCTTTTGAGACTTTCAATGCATTGCGGAGCCGGTTGAGGGCGCGGCACATACCTCCTCGGTACACCAAGGCCTCGAAGTATTCGCGCTCGACTTTCTCATGATCAAGAATATGGATACTTTTCTGGTTTATCTCATACATTGTGGTATTTTTGCTCTCCAGCAGATCAATGGTCGCTTGCAAGTCGTGCGGAGATCGAGACGGGGCTCCCAGAAGCTCATTCGCTGCCTCGAGCAGTCTTGCAGTAGCTACTCGAAATATGCGTTGCTGCCGGCGCAGCTTATCCGTTCGACACTTACTGTCGGTCGTCACTGGACGGTCTGGGCCAGCCATGCCGACCTCCGGCTGAGTGCGGGGCTGATCAGCGGAAACAGTCAAACGAGGGGGGTTCTGCGAACCTCAAGCCGGAGGGGACGTCGGTGGTCTCCTTCGTCGCGTGCGGTCATCCTCCCGGGTTTCGGCACCGGAAAATATAGCGGAAGAACGATGCAATTGAGTCCTGGGCCATGGCTGACCTTTACGGGGATGATAACTTTACTCGCACGGTCTACACGATGATGATGACAATGGTAATGACTGGTTCATACCCGAGATTCAACAGTTCTCGTACTGTCATGTTTGAGCGCATTCTCCTACGTAATAACGAAAAAAATGTGAGCTCAGTCAGATGAACGCCGGTTTCAGAAAGCGAGGGAACGAGGCTCGATTCCCACAAAGAGACGCGTTGTTTTCTTTCCAAATGGCGGTATTTTTTTCGCGTCGCACTGCTTAAGGCCGATTTAAACAGCTCCGCATTTGAAAGTCAAGTTTCTGAATAACGCTGGAAGTGTTTGCGGAAATCAAGGACTACGGCGAGTGTTTAGCGTGGCAATGTTTATTTTTCGGTTTGTGACAGGGGTCGGCAGTCTGCGTCTCGCGGAACAGTAATATGTGGCCCCCAGCATGACGTCAGATCCACCGCCCTCCCCTTGCTACTTCTTCTGAGAATGCGGACGTGGAAGTTTTACCCTCAAATGGGGTTGGACAGCAATAGAGAAAGGCCGCTTCTAGTTGGCACACTCTAAGAACTAAAGGAGTCCCACCAATTCATAAAGGGAATAGAAACCTTTGTCCCATATACGATTCCCTTTTCCAGCATCAGGCAACTCCCTTTTTAGCAGAATAGCCTTACCCTTCACAAGGGAGTCGCAGGCCTCTCGCGGAGAGGGGGTCGAGGTATTCTCACAGGAGTTGCGGGAACCGCGTCCGGCAATTCCCTCACCACGGGTCGAATAATTCCTCCAGTAAGGGAGTTATACAATTCTTTACCAGAATCTTGCTATACCTCTGCCAAGAAGGTTAACTTACACCCCTCAGAATTACCTTATTCCACCAAACAGCATTTTGCAATACTTCACCAGGAAGGGTTAGCGTACTCTTCTGAGAATCATTGTATTCTTTCAACCAGAGTCCCATAATACCTCCTCAAGGAGGGCTAGCTTACTCTTTGACAGAACTAATGTATTCCTTTGAAGCAGGATCTATGCACTACCTGCGAGTTGCCGAACTCTACTATTCAGAGGCATTACGATGTTACCTTTAACAAGACTACACTTTAGCATCCACAAGAGCATTAGTGTCAGCCCTCTTTACTTCATGTTTACAAACTGAAATACAGTAAAATTACTTCACAAGTAAACATAGCAAAGCGTCTTTACAAAAAAAGCTGTCGTTTGTGCTTAGCCAAAAAAAATAACACAAATCGTTTTCACGCTGCATTTCATGCTTTATTTTGACATCCTCACACACGTCGTTCCACCTGTAATGCAGTTGCTGCTTTTATGACCGAAACCATCTGCTCTGTCGGTGGTAGGCCGAGCATCATCTCAAAAAGCAGACAGGTCCGCTTTGTCCTTGGGGCATACTGGATGTTGAAGGTCCAGTAGACCGCCAAAAGCAAAGCGAACCCGTCCACTATGTTCATAGCCGTCAGCTGGAGCTCTTCGAAGTGCACGGTCACGGCTCCAGATTTCTCCGCAGTTTGGCCCGAGAACAAGATCCGGGGGTAAGGGGAAGTCTCTCCTGGCTCCTGCATAAAAAGCACACAAATGCAAGTACCAGAAGAAACACAAGTAACAGTATTTTGCTCTTCCTTCCTCAGTGGACACATTCACTGCATGACCTGCCTTACCCAACCACTGTACAAAGCGATTTTCAGGAAAACGAATCGATAATTAGTAGTCTATATACTTAAAGCTAACAATTTAGTGACTATGCTAACGATTCCTCAATGTGACATTCATAATTGTCTACTGATGAGGCAAAATGCTCCCTTTAGCAAATTTGAATTGCTGTGATGGTGATTGCTGAGCCTGATTCACAAGTACTACACTGGATTTCACTTACTCAACATACAGAAGAAAAATATGCATACCAGCTTTGAGAGCAAGGCCTCTGGCTTTTCTTTCACCAGCACTGCCACTGAAAAGCCATCTGAGAAGAACGAGAGCACGGATTAATTTAAAGCATCGGGGTCCTGATCCCCTATTCAAATTTTAAACCAACAAGGTCCTCCTCCTCTTTTTTTCCAACCACTTTCAGAAAAAGCAGCCAGACCAACAAGAGAACCTGCAACCTCAGGCCAACCTGCAAGTACTTGGTGTTATCAAAAAGGGTGGCTTGAAGACAAGCAATATTACAGCAAAACTGTCAGCCTCTTATTATTGGAATTAATCATGGGATCAGTGAACAAAGGCCGAATCATGGAGAGTAACAAGAGGGTAGCGGAAAATAAATGCCGCACAGCCGCATTCCTAATCCCCATCAATCTTGAAGCTGCACATCGAATCTTACTCGTGACCAAATAAGTTTATTAAAAAATACTGCAGTGTTTGGCAGTTTGAAAAAGCTACCGCATTAATGCACTGCAGTGTAAGCGACACATTTTTAATCAAGCAGAAAGTTGGTTACGCAGTTATGTTATGTCTCTAATGACATTTATAATAAAACACAACTAAGGTCAGTCGATGCTAGAAAACAAAAGTGTATGCAAATGACACCATGAAGGCTAAAAGACACATTTTTATTTGCCAGATGACTATGGCAAAGTGACCAAAGATGAAGTGTTTAATACTTACAGCTTTCTGCCGCATCAGGCATCTTTGCTCTCTTTCTGCTGCCGAACGCCAGGCGATCACAATATGTTGTTGAACAGCACTATGTAGAATAGCCCTGGAAACATCCACGGGAAACATCTTTACGTCGTAGCGCCTGTAATAAGTAAAAAAAAAGTTCACTGTAATGCCAAATGCACGCTGCTTATTAAATACAGCACCTAGCACCAGTTTTACCACATGTCCGCGTGAAAATATTCAGCCTAAAGTTCTAGCTTGTCAACACTCGCTATGAAACAAAACGTACTGCAGTATTCATTTTTCAATACTACGTTTTACGGTAGCAGTTACTTGGCTTTTTCTTGAGAAAACAGTACGGAATTTCATCGGAAATGGGCTTCACTCTTATTGCAGTCGCGCAAGGTAATAAGAAAACAAGTCCAATAGACAAAGCAACACGCCAGCGGTTCCGTGAAATTTTGTTGTGGCTACTGCAGCCACATAAACAATTAATCGCGATGAAATGTCCTGCCGTCAACGTTTTATTAGCGTAAGTATTGTTTTCTAACAACACGGGACCAGAGGCCACAAGGCAACGCACTACACAATGGGTTCGGAACGCACAAACGTTCACGTTCTTTTTTTTTTTTGCGAGACATCTATGTTAACTTGGAGTTTGAATTGAAACCTTGTGACCTTTGACTGCGTTATATTTTAAGGGATAACCAAATAAAGCGACGCTACCAACCTAACTCATTGGGTAATAAACTGGTTACGGTGTTGCTGTCGCCGTCGCTCACTTCTGCCTCGTCAGACGCGCCAGATGGGAACGGAACCGACGGATAAGCCCGGCGGCAGTGTAATTACCTTGTCGCTCAACAATATATTTACGTTGCTCAAGAAGATAATGAAACGAAAGCCTAATTTATAGCTAGAGGTTAAAGCGCTGGACACATGTACGATTAGTACACGCGATTCGCATGCGACTGATCGTTACGATTGATCGTTACGATTGATCGTTAGGGCCTGTTTTGGGTCGTTCGCTGGTCCGAGGAGGCTCACGACGTGCGACTGGCAAGCCAGATGCAGTCGTGCCATCATTGCGATCGTCGTGAGGCCCGCCCGCAACAGGCTTGCGTTGCTCGGGTCGGCTCGGGTGTTGGAAACTTTAGGCTTAGCATTCTGGCGGACATTTGATCGCCGCTATCTGTGCCACTGCGGATGACAATCCGTAACACAACTTTTCACCACACTATCATCCTTTTTCTCGCATGTGAAACTTTATTTGGGGTATAACGGCCGTTTGAGCGATCGGTGACCAAGACATCTGCGTAGACTGTTTAGATGCTTCCGCGCAGGTATCGCCATCTCTCGGCCGCTCGGCGCACCGCGCGCCGCGGCATCCACGGCCGGTCAGCGCAGGCTTGCATAGCGGCAGATATCTGATCGCCGCTTTTAAAATAAGCCCTAACAACAATCCCTAGCACAATTTTTCACCACATTAACACCTACTTTTCCGCATGTGGAACTTTGAATTTCTGTAACTGACCATACACGTACATTTCACTAGGCTAGGTTACTTTCTCATGCCAAAATTTATGATGCTTGATTGGGGCCTCGCCAGGCTTAGCTGGTTCTGTGCGGGCAAGCCTTGTATAGTGAGATAGATCGGTCTGCCTAAAGTAGCTAGCTACAGGAAGTAAAGGTTTGTTGCTTGGCTTTCAAATTGACAAATGAAAGATAGATTAGGCTGCGGCGGCAACGAGGAGCAACAACCTGATCTTGGCATTTACAAATTTCCAGCTTCTGCGAACTTTCGACCAGCTGCGGACGAGGCCGGTACCGGATGCACTGAAGCCTCCTCCCTGCCTGCCTGCCGCTGAGACGAAGAACCAAGCCCTGCTTTTCGTGTTTTTTTTTCGACTGATGCTGCTCCTAATTTCATCGCCGAGAAGCTCACCAGACCAACGGCATCGCCACTGCATCAATTATAGCAGCGACACCGTGTGCTACTGTGGACTAACGAGGGGCGGATCCTGGCATTTGGCAGCGGCGGCAACGCGGAGCAACAACCTGATCTTGGCATTTACAATTGTCCAGGTTGGTTCATTTTCCTGGCGGTGTCTTTTTGTTATCCCGCTTTTCTCTGCCGCCGCTGCCAAACTTGTATCTGACAAACTTTGTGCTGCTATTTCGCTCGAGTATGTCGCGCTGCTGTGTGTGTCAGTCGCCCTTTGACTGTGGCGGGACGGTCTTGACTTGTGTGGAATGTCAGTTTGAATTACATATAGGATTATGTTCTGATGTTGCTGAAAAAAACGTATAACTCAAAACGTAAGAGTTTCCAGAAAGCATGGAAGTGCGACAAGTGCAAGGGAGTGACCGCGGTATCGGAAGGCGACACTGGCAAACTGACAGCTCACAGTGAGCTGTTGGTTCGACTGCTAGCGATGGAAAAAAAGCTGGGCGCGCTTCTTGTTTTACCTGACAAAGTTGATGCACTTGCATCGTCTGTGCAGCATATGTCAAATAAATTTGACGAGTTTCAGACGCGTTTGGCTGATCAAGAAAAAACAACAAAGGATTTGTCAAAGCGGCTTAACCAGCTTGACAGAGCAGGCTCAGCTGCCGCTATAGCTCAGCTCAAACTGGACGTACATGAACTTGAGTGGCGTAGCCGCCATTCCAATCTTGAAATACCCGGTCTTGCAGAAACTTGGGAAGAGGATCTATTGGTTAAGGTAAATGAACTGGCAACAAAGCTGCTCGTACCGCCGATAACGCGAAGTGAGATAGCTTAGCTGCCTTACATAGGCTCCCGTCAAAGCCATATAAGATAACCCGTGTCATCATTCGCTTCGTAAGCTAGCAACTACGCGGTTCTTGGTTGGCAGCTAGGCAAGAACTGAAGACACAAAAAAACGATGTGTATATCTGTGAGAATATGACTCGGTTCTCCCGTAAACTGCTGGCAGCAACAAAAGAATGGGCCAAAACGTCAGGCTACGAGTATACCTGGCATTCTAATGGTAAAGTGGTGTCCTGGCGGTGGTTATCCGTTGTGAAGTTGACCTTGACGGCCTGCCTCAACAACTGTCACACTTACTACTGTCTGAATAGGTTTTCTTCCTTTCATGTCTTCTGAGCTTGACTTTTCACGTGACATCACTGATCTCAACTTTCATTCAAAATTGTCCGTATTTCACTTTAACGCTCGCAGCTTGCAAAACAAAGTTGACGATGTTTCAGTGTTTTTGTCTGGTTTAAACCGCACTTTTTACCTTCTTTGCTTCACGGAAACGTGGTTTTCCCATAATGCATACGTACCGATTACTGGCTACGAATGTGTATCGTTAGGACGCACACGAAAGACTGGAGGAGGTGTCGCTATATACATACGCTCTGGGTTAAATCATACGGTTGTGTCTGACTTCAACCTTATTCATGAAAGTTACGAATGCGTCAGAATCAAATGTTGTAATATCCTGTTTGCAGTTATTTACCACCCCCCCTTCTGGGTCTGTAAGCGATTTTTTCTACTCCATTGAAAAGATGTTAGAAGAATGTGTCTCTAGGAAATTGCAAAACGTGTTAGTGGGAGACTTCAACATGCATGCCACAGTTGAAAATTCAACATATTTTACTTTCCAAAAATTATTCCAGTCATATGGCTGCTGCAACACTATTATTACCCCAACTAGGATACAGAAATGATGAATCTATTCTTGACCTACGCATTGCAAGTTTCCCCTGCAGTGAATTACGAACAGGCGCTTTGCAGTGTGATCTCAGCGATCACTTGCCCATATACTGTGTTCTGCCTACTAAGTACCCCTCCACTTTAAGAAACGATACTTTAACAAGGGAATTCTCGCAAAAAAATATGGAACATTTCAAGGTTAGCCTCCTGTACCAAGACTGGAGTTCAGTGATGGGTGCAACACATGCTGACAGCGCCTACAACTTTCTAACGATCTTTTTCCGAATATACAATTTATTCTTTCCTTTAAAAACCCACCAAAGGCATAAAAGAACGCGGAAGCAATAGACCACACGTGAACTAGTCGAACGAATTAAATATCGCAAGAAATTGTTCCATGCATTCTTACGCACCAGAAACAAGTGTGATCTAAAATTGTTTAAAACCGTCAGAAATAAACTGAACGCTGACCTTAAAAGAGCCAAACGGGAATATTACATACACAAGTTCTCGGGAATATTGGGGAATTCTCGATTAATTTGGCAAAGTATTAAACAACTATTTTGAGTCAGCCACCTAAACAAGTCATAGGTGAAAAACAGGGGTTATCCGATGTAAAATTGGCTAATATATTCAATGACCATTTTGTCGACATAGGTCTCCTTCCTGCGACGTAGCAGGAAAACCTTGCGAGCAATTGTTCTGTATAAACAACCCTAATTCCTTATATCTGTTCCCCATGGATGAGAATGAGATTTTGTGCATAATTTCTGACCTGAAAGATTGTGGCGCTGCTGGTCCAGATGAGGTAAACGTAAAGCCACTAAAACTTGTTAGTAACGTCGTAAGAGTGCCGTTAGCGCACATTTTTAATTTGATTCTCGCGACGGGTGTCTTTCCTGACAAAATGAAACTTGGTCGCGTTGTAGCAATACACAAACGTGAATCAGTAGAGGAATTGAATAACTATAGACCTATATCCGTCTTGTCAGTATTTTAGAAATTAGCAGAACACATTATAAACAAAAGGTTGGTAGGATTCCTAACAGCAAATTGCATTTTAGCCAAGGAACAATTTGGGTTCCGTAGAAATAAATCCACAGAAAGCGCTCTCCTTGAAATTAGGGAGCAGATACTTGAAAACATTGAAGCCAAATGTTTCACGCTAAGTTCGTTTCTTGATTTAAGTAAAGCTTTTGATTGTGCTCAGCATGACATTCTTGTAGGAAAATTGCCTTTCTATGGAATTCGAGGAGTGACGTTGTCACTGATGAAAAACTACCTGTCCTCTAAAGCCCAGTACACCGTTATAATGGCGTAAATTCCGAAATTCGGTGTTTAAATTATGGCGTACCGCAGCGATCAGTTTTAGGGCCTACACTATTCCTTTTGTATATAAATGATATGGTAAATATAAAAGGTCACGCTAAGTTAATATTGTATTCGGATGATACGAATGTATTTTTTTCTGGAATCAACGTGGAAGATTTAGTTGCACAGGCAAACAGCTGGATGTCAGATCTTATTTTGTGGCTTGCATCCAACAAACTGGAATTAAATGTAAAGAAAACCACATATGTATTGTTCAGAGCGAAAGGGATACCCGCACCTTTAAATGTAAACATGCAATTCCGCGGCTCCCCAATCCAGGAATCAACATCAACCCGGTTTTGGGAGTCCTGTTCCAAGAAATTCTCTCGTGGACACCACACGTACAATCACTTAGATCAGATCTCTGTCGTGCAATTGGAACTTTAAACAAGCTAAGACATTACCTACCGGCAGTTGTTAAACGCGATATATATTATGCGCTCGTCCACTCACGTATAAGTTACTACTGTGTAGTTTGGGCGACCACAACTCAGACTAACCTAAGAAACCTTTTAAACCTACAAAAGAGAGGAATTCGGGCTATTTCCAACCTGCACAGAACTGAAAGCGTAGCGCCGTACTTTGAAACTTTAAAGTATTTGATATCCGAACTTTATACAAATACAAACTAAGCCTAGAAAATTTCCGCCAGCATAGGACCGATAAAGCATTGTTTGAAACTAACTACTGCCCGAAAAACATCTGTTATGAACTACGAAGAAATCCAATTGAAAAACCGCGCTCCCGAACAAATTATGGTACTCAGAGATTAGCATCTCAAATACCTCATCTGCTAAATGAAAACCCAATTTTATTGCATCATTCAAATAGTTCCATACGAGTGATAACTTTAAGATACTTGTAAAAAATACTCTTTCAAAAATGGCGTCTGAAACTTAATTTAGATTTGAAATGTGTGACAACCTATTCGCAGTGTTGTATTTTGTATACCTTACACGACTGTTTTGTTAAGTTGTGTTTACATCCGTTCATGTACACAAAATCTATTATCCTAATTTTATTGTTTATGCAATGCCATATGCAAAAAAACTCTTTTTTTACCTGATGTGATAGTCATTTCTGTTCCGCAGTTATGTACATCTTTTTTGTTGTTTGTGAAAATTGTAAACAAATTACCATTCCAAGCCTCTACAGCTATAGCGTGCCAAGGCCCAGTGAGGCATGGTTTTGCATTTCGCCATGTGCCCCACGACAATTGCGAAAAAGTTCTCTTTGGTACATTTATATCGAAAAAAAATATAATTTTTTTTTCGACTAAAATGAATGTCGGGACTCGCGTGCGACCGCTTTATATGCCATATTCTGTGCCATCATGAGAAGGTTTCTTTGAATATTGTTTTAGGTGTACCGTTAAAATTATATTGCGTACCCGCCGTAAGTACAAAAAAAAATAAAAAAAGTTTGCTTTGGTATTGTTGGGTAAAACTTCCCCTTGCCAAACTTTTTCTACTCGTGTCACGGTCTGTATCTTTTTGCGTAACATATATCTGTTATCATTATACGTTTTTTGTGATTTTTCATTGTTTTATATAGCCAACAATTGTGTTGATATAGTTTGCCTATGATGTCATGTGGTTTGTTGCATGTTTATAATTTCATTGACTGGTGGTTGAATGTGCGTCGCTAGTGCTGCTGCCGTTGTGCTACATCAGGGACGGGGCCTGGTCAGGCGGCCCGATCGGGCTCGATCAATCGGGCTCCGTCAGTCGGGCTCAAACGCCTTTTGCCCCGTTTGCCTCGGCAGAAGATTGGAAATTATTCTACCTTATACGGTGTACTTGTATTCTGCCTGAATAAATAAACAAACAAACAAACAAACAAGATTTTGTGGATGAAAAGTTCCTAATCTCTGCGTACGCTCAATACCCCCTGGTGTCAAAATAACACTGAAGTGCGTTTTACGGAGGTCAGCTACCAGGATTTCTGTTCAGTTGCATGCTTTTTTTTTTATTGCATGCCATGCAACACCACAGTGCCGTGCTTGTTTTGCAGACCACCCACTCGAGTAGACAGAGCACGTACTTGAGCTAGGCATTCACTCGTAATAGCCCGGACACGCTACACTTGCCAGTCACTGCCGCCATAAAGCAGCCTGACTAGATCGGCGCAAGCGTAGTTTTCAAATTGGAAAAACGTTGTTCAATGGTTATCAAGGGTACATTGAATCGAGAATGTTGGTCACGCATTGCGGTCAGAGCGGAACTAAGTTTGTTCAGAGGGTTGAGAAAGTCTAACGAGGCATGGAGTGGAGCACAGCAGGGGCAGTGGGCTGGAGTTTGTCCATCTTGAAAACACCCGTTTCGCGTCCGTTTTATTGTGCCGTACAGTGCTCATGGATTGAAACGCGGCACTGCGAGCGCGTGGCCGCCGGTACATGCAGCGCCGCCTGTGGACGCCCGTGGAGCTCGTTGCATTGTGGTATACCGCGAGGATGAGAGTGTGTTGAGCGTAGGCTTACTGCTTCCGGTTGCCAATGAGCGGGACTGTGGTTCCCCGCAGCGACAGCGGGGCGCTGCGAGCCTGGAGCGCTTGAACGCGTTTGTGCGCCGACGGTAGTAGCCCGGCTGTGCGCGCAGCCGATTTAGCGACATCGTGTGCGCGTATTTTGTTACGTGTGCCATTCCAATGCGGCACAGTAATGTTCTATAATGTACAGTAACGATCATCTGAATAAAAGAAACCGGTACGACGGAACAGCAGACTTTATTCCAGGATGTAAACTAAAAAGAAGACCGGAGATGCGGAACGGAACGCGTTCCGCTCCCCGCTAGCAGACGACGCTCGCTTCCTAGCGCAACTCGCAACCGCAGCGCCGCGGTGGCGAGAGTCGCGGCCGGCCGCCTTCTCTCCACGGCCGCGGCGGGGAGATACGGAACTGAAACTAAAGCGTGGCAAATTGTTCGCATGGCGACGCAGTGAAACATACCCCTCGCGAGGGGCACGATCAAATGCAGAGCATTTCCGGGGGCGCACGACGTTAAGTAGCTTGCGTTACGTTAATGTTCTTGCACTTGTGGCAACTGCTGACGAGAGAGCGCTCGTCAGCAGTAAAATTGACAGCCTCGGCGCACGTTGAGTCCGAGAGAGGGGAGAGAGGGTGTCCTTGAAACGTGCCTGGGCGCGCTATCGAATGCTGATCGCGCCGATAGCGAAACGCCTGAGCCGGGCATGTCGAGGCGAGCGATGCGGACAACTACGGACGCCAAGAACGGGTGACATCGTGAGTTAAAGAAATGCTCTGCATTTAAAAAATCGCGCCAATCCACCCCGTGAGTGTGGTTGGAAAGCTAAGCTGTAAACGGCAGCCATAACTATTACTCATGCGACGTCACTTAAAATCACTCACATGGCTTTACAAATAGTAAAACCAGAGAGAAGTGAAATGCACTAAACCACACCATTTATTACTTCAAAGAGATATTCTTGGTAAGGTTAAATCAATGCATGATGCATGAACGGTGTTTGGTTGAGTTGTATTGGTGTAGCAAGAGTGGAAACTTTTTTTTATAAAATCAAAGTAAGCTCAAAACCGGTGTTAGACAATCTGACTTCTACGTCTCTGCGCCGCGGACAGAGGCGACGAGACTTGCGGCTGAGAAGGAGGAGGAAGAAATACTTCTGTTCAGATTTCTGAACGGCCCAGAGTGCAGCCTTGGGGAGTGGTTCCTTCTTCTGTGGGGCCCATATGCAGCCCGCGCGGCCTGTGTTCTGTCCACCCGCTGAAGCTGGGTAGGTAGAGAGGGCCCGGACAGCAGCATCTCCCATTGCTCTTGTTGGGTAGTTGACGGAAAGAGAGGAGGGAGCTCAGGGCAAAAGTCGCACACCCCGATTCCGGGGCGGAGTATTCCTACTTTTGAGGAAAATTTACATTCAGCGTCGTAGCGATTCGGATGCATTACGTGAAAACGCATAGGCTGTAGGAAGGAGCCCGGATTGTATGAGCTGTAGGGTAGTTTGTTGTTCTCTGGAAAGGTCAGGGTAAGGCGAAGGTATGGTCGGTCTCAGAAGGCGATAATGCTGGATTATCTCCCTGGACGTGACAAGCGGGTGACTGTCTTCATGCAGCTCCATAGCACGGGAGGTAAAAGCGCAGGCTTGTTGGGTGGGCGTATTTGTTGCCCTCCATTGAAGCGTTAGGCGGTGTCCTGATGAGCTGAATGGAACCGTTTGGGGAGTGGTTTTTTAGCACGCACAATGCAGGTCAGGACACCCAACCCGACTGGTAATTCCAGTAGGCTTGCCCGTGTGTACGAGATTTCGGCGCACGTTAAAGATCCCCAGGTGGTCAAAATTAACCCGGAGCCCTCCACTACGGCGCGCCTCATCGCCTGCGCTGCGTCGGCGCGTTAAACTCTACAATCAATCAAAATCAATTCCAGTAGGCTTGCTGGGAATCGGTGACTACCCTCCGAACCCCTGGTGTAGTGAGAGCCAAGGTGATGGCTGCCTCTTTTGCGGCCGTCATTTGTCGGGTCCTAAGCGAGGTACACGCAAGAAGGTTGGTTCTGGAGGTAACCACGATGATGGCGTGTTGCTGCCCTCGATGTTAGAAGTCTGTGTAGATGAATGCATGAACCCCACCGAGGGTGGTGTTTAGCGCTTGAGCCCGTGCTTTTCGTTGACCTTCGTCATGTGAGGGGTTCATATTTCTAAGCAAAGGGAGCATCTTTAGTTTTAGTCGCCAAGAATCTGGGAGTACGTCAAGCGGAGTGACATTGTGGGCTTCCCAGCCAATCTGGTGAAGCATGTGGTTACCCACCGCAGTTCTGAGTCCGACCTTCTGGTTAGAAAGATGGCCTTCTATCAGCTCTTCCACCGTGTTGTGGAGCCCGTGCTAAGCAGCCTCAGTGTGGACGCACTCATGAGAAGACCAATGGCCTGCTCAACCGCCTTTCTAATCATTATATCAACCATCTCTATGTCTTCCTCGTCGAGAAGAAGATAGGGGTTTGTCGTAAGTAATTCTCGAGAGGACAAAAGCTTTAATTAATCGAAAGGTACCGGATTCTTTTGGGCCTTGTTTCTTGGTGGCCACTCGCCTGATCATGTGTATGATTATATTAATGCTGTTTTTGAGGCGCTGCAAGGAGACGTCACTCTTGGTGTTGGCCTGGAATTGTAGGCCCAGGATCTTGATGCTGGGGTTTGGAGTGATGGCCAGGTCATCAAGGAGTATTTGAATGTATTCCTTGATTTGGGGTCTGGGGGTGGACGACAAGGAGCTGTGATTTTGTACGTGAACACTGGAGGCCACAGGCTTTAGCACATTGGCGTACGAAAAGTGAGATGCCATGGATTGATGTGAGCTTCCATTAATTTTTGTAACTCTTAGCACATGAGCAAGGTGCGCACAGGGCCGCTAGACGGGCGTGAGTGGTCGTGTGACGCTTTCACGTGGCATTCGGCGAGAAGGCAGGGGGTAAACCCGTAGATGTGCTTGGTGAGTACACCATTTGTCTTCCCGTGTTCGCGTGGGCTCGCAGCTGAATCGGTAAGACAACGGGCTCTCGCTTTGTTATTCTATTAGTTCCAGGTTCGATTCCCGGCGGTGCCAGTAAATTCTTTTATTTGTTCGCTGGAGTTTTCTGGTGACACCAACGGTCGCGAAAGAACCCTTGGGGGGTAGAGGTAGAAATCTTTGCTTTAAAAAGGAAAGACGCCTTTGCAGGCACGTTCGCGTGTGGTGTACTTCGTCGGCTCTCCTCTTTTTTTCATAGAATAAAGTTGGTTGTGCCTTCGTGCAGACGCTCTTTTTGTTCAGATAAGCGTGACCGTGCCTTACATGCACATTTTCTGTGTCGCATAGGAAGCGCACGCGTAAGAAGAGCGCCCGAGCAGACGATGTCGCGAAATTGGCTGAGCGAACCGCCGGGCGGCTACTACCGGCGCACAAACGCGCTCCAGGCTCGCAGCGCACCGCTGTCGCTGCGGGTAACCACAGCCCCGCTCATTGGCAACCGGAAGCAGTAAGGCTACGGTTAACATACTCTCATCCTCGCGGTATACCACAATGCAACACCTAGCTTCAACGGGCGTCCACGGGCGGCGCTGCATGTACCGCAGGCCACGTGCTCGCAGTGTCGCGTTTCAATCCGTGAGCATTCTACATCTTGTTGTAACCAGTCTTTGATTTGACGTGTGCGCGATTGATTTTGCAAACACATCCAAAACAACTAAACCTATTTTAAATGACCTTCTATGTATTTTTCTTAACTCGTTTTGCCAACCAACACAAGTTAAGATTTTTCTGTTTCGGAGTTTAAATTTTTCACCTCAAGCGGACGAATGACGAATATGGCAGCTGCAGCCTGCTGTTTCCACTAGTACAGGAAGTTCTGAGCTGTTATTTTGTGGCAGTAAAGCGTACACAGTCCTACGGCTTCTCAGTTTTTACGGGCTCGGACTACAATTTCTATGTCCATGGCAATGACCGTGTACAAAATATGCACCCTCAGTTACGGATTTTTGCATCGGCGCATTTGCGGCAGGCCGACGCGAGTTTTTCGTGGCCATTTCTGGGTTATTTTCACAGTAAACCATTGCGTGAGTGGTCGGTGCTTTCATTTTTAAAGCAAAGCTTTTTACCTCTACCCCCCAAGGGTTCTTTCGCGACCATTGGTGTCACCAGAAAACCCGAGCGAACAAATAAAAGAATTCACTGGCACCGCCGGGAATCGAACCTGGAACTAATAGACTAACAAAGCGAGAGCCCGTTGTCTTACCGATTTAGCTATGAGCCCACGCGAAGAAGGGGAAGACAGGTGGTGCACTCACCAAGCACATCTACGGGTTTACCCCCTGCGTTCTCGCTGAATGCCACGTGAAAGTGTCACGTGACCACTCACGCCCTTCTAGCGGCCCTGTGCGCACCTTGCTCATGTGCAGAGAGTTACAAAAATTAAAGGAAGCTCACACCAATGCATGGCATTTCACTTCTAGTACGGCAGCGTGCTAAAGCCTGTGCCGCCAGTGTTCACGTAAAAAATCACAGCTCCTTGTCGTCCGCCCTCACGCCAAATCAAGGAATACATTCGAATACTCCTTGATAGCCAGGCCATCACTCCAAGCCCCAGCATCAAGATTTGGGCCTACATCTCTAGGCTAAAACCAAGAGTGACGTCTCCTTGCAGCACCTCAAAAACAGGATTAATCAAATCATACACACGATCAGGCGAGTTGCCACCAAGAAGCGAAACCCAAAGGAATCCGGTACCTTTCGATTAATTGAAGCTTTTGTCCTCTCGAGAGTCACTTACGTCAACCCCCTGTCTTCTTCTCGACAAGGGAGACACAGAGATGCTTCATATAATGATTAGAAAGGCGGTCGAGCAGGCCATTGGTCTTTTCATGAGTGCGTCCACACAGAGGATGCTTAGCACGGGGCTCCACAACACGGTGGAAGAGCTGATAGAAGGCCATCTTTCTAACCAGAGGGTCCGACTCAGAACTGCGGTGGGTAACCGCATGCTTCACCAGATTAACTGGGCAGCCCAGAATGTCACTCCGCTTGACGTACTCTCAGACTCTTGGCGACTAAAACTAAAGATGCTCCGTTTGCTTAGAAATATAAACCCCTGACATGACGAGGGTCACCAAAAATCACGGGCCCAAGCGCTAAACACCACCCTCGGTGGGGATCATGCAGTTATCTACACAGACGCCTCCAAACATCGAGGGAAGCAATACGCCATCATCGTGGCTACCTCCAGAACCAACCTCCTTGCGTGTACCTCACTTAGTACCCAAGAAATGACGGCAGCAGAAGAGGCAGCCATCACCCTGGCTCTCACTCAACCAGGGGTTCGGAGGGCAGTCACCGATTCCCAGCAAGCCTACTGGAATTGCCAGTCGGGTTGGGTGTCCTGACCTGCACTGCGCGTGCTAAAAAAACACTCCCCAAACGGTTCCATTCAGCTCATCTGGACATCCCCTCACGGTTCAATGGAGGGCAACAAATACGCCCACCCAACAAGCCTGCGCTTTTACCTCCCGTGCTATGGAGCTGCACGAGGACAGTCACCCGCTTTTCACGTTCAGGGAGATAACCCAGCATTATCGCCTTCTGAGACAGACTGTACCTTCGCCTTACCCTGACCTTTCCAGAGAACAACTACCCTACGGCTCATACAATCCGGGCTCCTTCCCACAGCCTACGCGTCTTCACTTAATGCATCCGAATTGCTACGACGCTGAATGTAAATTTTGCTCAGAAGAACGAACACTCCGCCCCGTAATCGGGTGTGCGACTTTAGCCCTGAGCACCCTCCTCTCTTTCCGTCAACTACCCAACAAGAGCAATGGGAGATGCTGATGCCCAGGCCCTCTCTACCTACCCTGCTTCAGCGGGTGGACAGAACACAGCCGCGCGGAATGCATATGGGCCCCACAAAAGAAGGAATCACTCCCCAGGGCTGCACTCTGGGCCGTTCAGAAATCTGAACAGAAGTATTTCTTCGTCCTCCTCCTTCTTCTCTGCCGCAAATCTCGTCGCCTCCGTCGGCGGCGGAGAGACGGAGAAGTAAGATCGTCTAACGCAGGGTTGAAGCTTACTTTAATTTCATAAAAAAGTTTCCACTCTTGTGCTACACCAATACAACTCTACCAAACACCGTTCATGCATCAGGCATTTATTTAGATTTACCAAGAATATCTCTTTGAAGTAATAAATGGTGTCGTTAAGTGCATTTCACTTCTCTCTGGTTTTACTATTTGTAGAGCGATGTAAAGAATTTAAGTGATGTCGCATGGGTAATCGTTATGGGTGCCGTTTACAGCTTTGCTTTCCAACCACATTCACGGGGTGTATTGGCGCGATTTTTTTATCTATGTGTATGCTTCGTGTAAAGTCTACGAATATTACGCCTGTATACCTGTATACGTCCAAAACAAAAAAAAAATTGCTGTGATTTAGCATTGGTTAATACTAGATAATAGCGAAAGCTTTACTGCCCTGGCAATGCCCATTATCGAGTTGTGGTGGAGGAGCGGTTTGGAGGTGTGGAGGAGGTGGTTTGGCAATGATATACAGACATGCTTCCAATGAATGCACTGCTTTTTCATCATCTTTTTTCGCCTGACTACTTCTTTAAAGCCTCGCCGCTGTACGAGCGCCCCCAGCTGGATCTTCTTCTTCCTCCATTGCACACGGCTCTGCGCCGGCCGTGACCTGTTGGCCTTCCCTTATGACGCGCGCTTATCGCTTCGGCGGTGGCCTCTTCGCCCTCCTGCGCCAGGTGGCGACTCAGGTTCCGCGCACGTCTCCATTTCCTCCTCGCCTATCTCTCCCCGCCATCGGACCGCTGCTACGTGCCGGGCGCTCCGCCAGTTGATGACACGGGTCTCGGGCACGTCTCCGTTCCCTCTTCGCCTACATCTCTCCAGAAGGGTTGAAAGCAGGGTTAGTTGGAAAGACATATTCTTGGATTGAATAAGCGCTAACTACAACAAGGAAAAAAGGAAGTAGAACACAAAGTGTACCAACGTTCTTTTCAGAGAGCATGAACTGTATTAAAGGGCCCCCCAACCTCTCATCATTCTTCACATTGTACTAAGTGCCGCGAATGTAAACCTAATTTTCCCTCCACTTACATTTTATTTACGCACTCTAAACAAACAGCCCGCGAAATTAAGGAAGAGTTCCACATAGGAGGGAGCAGACAAGTGTGTCAGCTAAGCAAGTGTGTGTCTTCTTGTCACAGAGATTGCACATATGCGTGGCGCATAACTGTAGCGTGTCTATATCTAGTTGCCTTCTCACCGTGGCTTGAGTAAACTAGTTTTGTTCATGCGCAGTGGTTTTTATTATTGTTCATGTTAAGTGTTATGTTCACCCTGTTACATATTAAACTGAAGTGTTTCAACCAGCGATTATCCTGGTGTCCCTTATTCCTTTGTGTTTTAGTTCGTACTGGTTTCATTCAGGAATAGGCCTATCCCTCCCCTGCCGCTTATCTCTCCCGGCTATCGGGCCGCTTCTCCTTGCCGGGCGCTTGCGGAAGAGGGTGGGGTTTGACCTCTAGCTCTCAAGGTGAAAACTGGTCACCCCGCGAAGAGCCCCCAAGTTTACGCACTGAGCGTTCGCTTGAAAATAAAAGTTTATAATAGGCATGCCCAGACCTTGCGTAATATCGGTCGTCTGCTCGGCAGCTATCAAGCTCGTAGACGATAGTTTATTCCACTATTTGATAAAAATGGTGTACACGCTCCGGGTCATGGAGAGCTGTGACAGTGACACCGTTTCTTCCTTACCGACCGTTGTCTGAAAGCCGCCGACACTGAGCCCGCGCTGGCTACGGCCAAGCTCGTCAGCAGCTCGTCACACAGCCACCACACAGTCCTCTTCGAAAGGCGAAACGCATCTGCAGGCATTTCGAACGGCTCAAAATTATTTCTTGCACTTATGTTCCGCCGGTGAGCCAACAAGAACGAGATGACCAATACGCTCAATAAAAACTTCAAAAATCGTCTTCTCCGAGAAGCCGCGGCTCAACACAGCAGCTCCGCCGTGCTTTCCTTGCTCCACGTCTGGGTGTTCGCTTTTGGCCAGTCAGGGCTCGTTCAAAACGGGCACTATTCAAAAGATACCGCCCTAGTAGGCATAGGGTTTGCTTCAATATCGACTGACAACAAACGAAAGAGGTTCGAAACTGCTCAAGAGCTTTGGTACGTAACAAGACAAAACGTTTGCGTCGCTGTAGTCCCAAGATGCCCGTGATTATTTTTCGTTTTGACCTAGAAGCAAACAATGTTTTTCACCGTGCCCTACAAGAGATGTCGTGAAAGTAGTAGTTTCTAGACTTCCGCGCATGCTGGCATTGTCGTCATCATTCCGTTAATTGAATCCATGGCTCCTCTTGCACTTCCAGGCTCTTTGTCTAAGGGTGTTTCGCGCCATTTGTGCAAGAAACCTCTGAACAAAACCATTTCGACAACTCGGCAGTGGGCGGTCTTGGGTTCAAAAATAATGGAGGCCAGAGGCCCCACCGCTACCGACGCACCTGGCTACACACTGACGGGAAATGTTGACCACAGCGGAAGCTCGCCGCCGCTGCGGAGTCCAGGTGAGTGTATTAAGAGCCGCATCCTTATTTGTGAAAAATTATGATGGCTGAAGTTAAAAAGGAGGACAGTTTATTGAAGCTTCGAGCTATTACAGTCTCTACTATAAAACGCCAGGTATTCCTTGCGTTAATAAAGAAAATTCGAGGCGAAGCCTTTTCCACCATCAGCGGCCAGCAGCCCCATGACCTAATTGTCAAAATCCTTCTTTACCGACCCCAAAAAACCTGAAGCCAAGCTGAAATTATTGGACAAGACCTTTAAACCATAGATACCCACCGAATGTTTTGGCGAAAAATTTGCTACACGCTTTGAATGGAAGAGATTATAATCGGCTCCAGAACCAGATTACAATGTGCTTTTAAAGACAGAATCAAAACAGAATCTCAGCGTACTACAGGTGTATTATCGAGCATCTCCAACTCTTCTGTCGTAAAAATGTCTATGAAGGAAGTGCTGGAACATCGAGCTCAACATCGTTCTGTTCTGACTTCTCCATGCTTCATTACAGCCACTGTCAATACAGACAGTTATGGCGAAGTATCGCCAGACCATTTCCAAACGGAGAAACCCCGACATATTCTTACGCAGCACGCCGCTGTAATGCCGCACGTCAGTAGCCAACCTGGGTGTAGGCAACCTCCACCAGTCCTCCACCAGAAGCCCCTCCCACAGGGGCACAAATTGCGAAGAGCTTCATCCGTCACATAGCACATCATGCAACCGCAAATAAGAGGCATAAAACACAAAACGCAAAGCATTGGTCGCCTTGCAAAACCGTGTGCATCAAGCAGGCCCATTCCTATGGTTTGAACCATTGGACATTGCAATTGAGGAGCCGCATTAATTCGGAGCTTGAAAAATATTTTAGATCACAGAATTTCATTTGGAGCATCAAACGTATGCACTCTCGGAAGTGACAGAATACCAGTTTGTTCAGAAAACACACAAGGCACTGAAACTAACAGGCACAATCTGCACAAGTATCATTGTAAACGGCTTCAAGTGATACCGAAAAAAATCGTCGACCATCATACGCAACCTGTTTTTTAAAACAAGCTTCGTTGCTGTCAACAAGTCTGTCGTGTATGCCGACATAACCGTCATCATTCTGTATATAGATTACACGATTCCTTCTGCACGTCCCGGCTCTCTGTGTTCTGGTTCTCCACAACACAAGAAACACCTGACGTACGGTTGTTAATGTGTCCCATCGCTGGCGCAGGGCTCGGCCCATTTATTGGTGCCCGCATTTGTTTTGTCTTTCAATCGGCACGCCACACAGACGTGGCTACAGACACGAAATCAGCGCATAGCGATAAAAAGGGCCGCAGGAACAGCGGCTACAAAGCTTTGAACATTCCTGGGCACATTTTGGCGATGTTTTGGTGACACATAAAAAACTCGGGAAAAAACTTCGGGCAGCCAGAACGCGTGCCAATAGGATTACTAAAGCTAGGCGGTGAAAACGGTGGCCACATTCCGCATATTTCCGCGGGTAACAGAGGACTTTTCTTACCGTGCCGATTCCCTGCTATGCTGTCGGTCCCTCACTGTAGCACTGCATCAGTACAGTTTCACGGCATAGGCATTGACTACGATGATGATTTTAATTACATTCTTTTGGGGCACGAGGTCAACTGGAGGCACAGACCACCAAAAAAACTACTTCCTGAAAGTTCTACAAAAGGAAAGACTAAATGTTTTAGCAAAAATAAATTTAAACTGAATTAAATGTCAATGAAGATGGCTTCCGTAAAGCGCCAGGTTGTGATTAGCTGTGGAATGAAATGAGGTGTGAAAAATGAGTATCTGTTATGTACTTGAAAACGCGTTTAATAAAAAACCCACCAAGCTGCACATACAGCTTTCTTCCTCTGTCCTCCCCACTCAAGCTGGACATAATATAAAAAATCTTTAATCTTGTTATTAGGATTGGTTTAGTGGAATAGGTTGTCTGTTAAGATCCGGAATGTGTCTGCGTCTTGTTGTGTCGAGTGCTCTAGGGTTGAATAGGGATGTGGATAAGAAATAGGCCCTCTCCACTCCAGCTACATTAGAATCTTGGAGACCCAGGAAGCAGGTGTGAGTGTGCTTCATGAGTGTGGCCTATCCGTAACCTAGCCACATCAGTATGTGTGTCTGTTGTCCGAGTCAAGTGTGTTTCGGCCCAACTGTGGTTTTATTACATGTAGTTTGTTGTCTGTTCATTGACTTTGCTCTGCTTGCCATTTTTTACGAATCTGTTGTCTGATGTGTGGCTTGACGTCATTGTAGCGTATTGTTGCTGTGTGCACTGTGTTCCTAATGGCAGCAGAGACAGCCCGTTCACCTGCAATCTCATTTTCTGCGATGGCAGGGTGCTCAAGAACACAGTATAGGGTTAGTTCGAGCTTTTTGGTATATGTGGACGTGGTGGCATTCTAAGCAACATTGACGATGTGGTTTTTAACTGGCTTTGTAGCTGCGGCGGCGTGTACAACACCTAATGATTGTGTATATATTACTGACTTCGGAGTTTGCCTAAAAATGTGATTAACAGCAAGAAAAATGGCTGATGATTATTATTCCTTGTAATGCGAAATTTCTGAAAAAAGCGAACTGCAGTATTTTCTGTCGTAGCGAATAGCTTCTGGTTCTGATGAAGTGATCGCGTGGTAAGAGAATGCAGGGTGGCGCACGCTACTCTGCGGTGATCTTGCAGCGCGTCGCCACCGCCCAGCATGTTCTGTAAGTCGTGTTTCAACCTCCGGTGCAAATGTTCCGTGGTTCTTATGAGCCACGCAACGAGGAGGATGCGGAGCACATCCAACGGCTGCCTCATTCTTTGTTCAGCACTCACTCCTAAGTGCTACAATGCTCGGAGCTAGCACTCACTCGTGGGTTCCCTTGACGGCAGCGGTGGTAAGCCTCTGCTTCGGCGCCGCGAACTGCGTCTTACGAAGGGACAGTGAACTGCACCTCATGAAGTGAAGGCACATCAGCGATCCAGTGCACGACGGCGCGCGCGGCCATGGCGTCATCTCACAG
This sequence comes from Haemaphysalis longicornis, assembly GCF_048455015.1. NCBI lineage: Eukaryota > Metazoa > Arthropoda > Arachnida > Ixodida > Ixodidae > Haemaphysalis > Haemaphysalis longicornis. The sequence continues at coordinate 59,394,253 of NW_027526203.1, forward strand.
CGGGGCGCCACCACCTAGCATGTGTGAATGCCTCATCCTCACACTTTCGCCACGCGTCGCCCCGGGGGGGAACGTCTCGTGCGCGCTCAGCATACTGCCCTCCCCCTCACAGTTTTGCCACACTTTTGTGGGCCGTTTCTTTTCGTCTCCGTTCGCTCAGTTAGCACGACGACGCCCGTGTCACACCACAGTAGCGACCGTCAATCCGCTGAGTACTAAAACGCCCTACTGTGTATTTATTTATTATTTATTTATTTATTTATTTTTTATTTATTTTTAATTATTTATTTATTTATTTATTTATTTATTTATTTATTTATTTATTTATTTATTTATTTATTCATACTGCCAGTCCCATGAGGGATTATTGCAGGAAGGGCAAAATAGTAGAACCTTTAACATAGTACAAACATACAGCATTAACGCGTACAACATTATACAAAATTTAAAGAAGAGAGTATCGGTTCGTGCACGAGTGTGTGTAACAGTTCAGTATTAGTACATCACATCATGCAGCTGCAAACAGCGTCTCAGATACCAAAAACAAACGAAATAAAAGCAACAAATAAAAAATAAAACTACAAAAAAACACAATATGATGCGGTATAAGTCGAAGCTAGTATAACTGAATTACCTCGATGTGCGCAGGTGATTTTCCAGCAAAGACGAAACACTTTTATAAGTGGGACTGGTTGTTACGGAGAAAGGCAAGTTGTTCCATTCATGTATGGCGAGTGGAAAGAAGGAGAACCTAAAACAGTCGGTGCGGCATTGGTATTCTCGAAGTGTTAGTGGATGCGGGTGTCGTGTTGATCTGGTTTCTGCTTTTGATATGTTTAACTGCTTGTTTACTAATTGGTATAACATCTTCTGCCGAGCAAGTTTTGCTCGCTGTTTAAAAGTTATTATTCCTGCTTTTTTTAGAAGTTCTGTGGGCGAATCAGTTGTCCTGTATTTGTTATAAATAAACCTAATAGCTTTCCTGTGCACCATTTCAAGCCTTTGTATAAGAGTGTTAGTGTAAGGAAACCAGGTGACGTTTGCGTATTCCAAAGTTGGTTTTACAAATGTATTATAATCGAGTAGTTTTGTTTCTGGTGGTGCCTGCTTTACTCGTCTTCTCAGAAAAAAGAGTCGGCGTAAGGCAGCTGAAGTAACATTGGCGACATGCGAGTCCCATCTAAGGTTATGTCAAAGAACGCCCAGATATTTCTGTTGATTCACGACTGTCAAGGGAGTGTTATTAACGGTGTAGCAAAACATTGATATCTCATGTTTTCTGGTTATTCTTAAAACAGCTGATTTTGTTGTGTTCAGGGTCATCTGCCAGTCGAAGCAACAATCGGACACTGTTTGTAAAGCACTGTTAAGCAATAGATGGTCTTGGGGGGAATTGATTTCTTGGTAAATAATACAATTATCCGCAAATAACCTTATGTTAACTCTAATATTTTTAGGTAAGTCATCGATGAATATTAAAAATAAAATAGGTGCCAAAACACTACCTTGGGGTACACCCGATGTGACTTTGACTATGGATGACCTTCCTTGATGAATTTGAACGTATTTTGATCGGTTAGACAAGTAGTCTTTAATACAGTCACTGATTGCGCCTTTTCCTATGGTTGCTTCTAGTTTCTTTACTAGTTTTGTGTGAGGTACCCGGTCGAATGCTTTAAAGAAATCAAGCATTATAAGGTCCGTTCGTTTCGGGGGGCTACGCTTAAGGAGAAGTCATTAATCAATTCAAGAAGTTGGGTGACGGTTGACATACCTTGGCGAAAACCGTGCTGATATGGTGATAAAACGTGTTCATAGGCAAGAAAAGTTGTTATGTGTTTCAGGATAATATGTTCAAGTAATTTACATGCGGTGCTTCTCAAGGAAATCGGTATGAAGTTTGAGGCATCTGCTTCGCTGCCGCTTTTGTGTACGGGGATTACTTTTGCCTTTTTACATTCGGCGGGTAGAGAGCTAGTTGTCAAAGATTTGGTAAAAATTATGCACAAATACTTGGCCATCCATTCAGCGTATCTTTTGAGAAACACATTAGGTATATCATCGGGTCCAGCCCCTTTTTAAGTATCAAGCATTAACAAAAGGTTGAGAACAACGGCTTCGGACACTGTTAGTGGGGGAAGTTGCTGGTTCAAAGGAATGCTTATGTCAGGACAGATTCCGTTATCTCCAGTAAAGACTGACTTAAAATGGGCGTTAAACAAGTTGGCTTTCATTTTATTATCATCAGGGGAAGCAATGTTGAGTCACATTTATTAGGGTTCAGGTAATTCCAAAATTTTTGGGGAGATGTTTTCAAAAACATAATGATCGTATGGCTAAAATACATAGATTTTATTATAGGCTGATTTTATTTTTGTTTTCATACTCGTTAGCGCTAAGCTAAGATTGTTTCTAAGTACAGGGTCACGTTTAGCCTTAAGCTGTTTTCTAAGGCTCTTCACTTTGCGTTTCGCGTGAATAATGTCTGGTGTTATCGATGGATTTTGATTTTTAGTTTGTTTCTTTTTAGTTGGCACATAGTTATCAATGCAATGTGATACGATAGCCTTAAATTTTTCCCACAGTGTTTCTATATCTGTGTTTATGGCGTTGCCTAGGTGTTCAAACGAAGCAAGCTCAAAAGAAACATGGTCTGCTACACTGATATTGTCAGCATTGTTATAATCGGGATGAGTAACAAAAGATTTGACTTGGGTATGGGTGTCTGACGTAGGAACAGTGCACAAAATAATACTGTGATCTGACATCCCATCCAAAATGTCAACTGTAGCTTTGTCCGATTGAAAAAGTTCACCTAAAAATGACAGATCAAGGAGGCTTGAACAGCTTTTGTGTACGCGGGTAGCTTGAGTGACCATTTGGGAAAGATTAAACGTTAACATCGTGTCGATAAGTATGTGGGAACACGTGGAGGGATGCTGCATGGTCTGCCAATTTATATCAGCTAGATTAAAATCACCAAGTAGTACACGTTTCACCCCTAAAACGTGCAGGTGCATGTAGTCAGAAAGGATTGCAGGGTATTACATTCGGATGAGGTAAACACAGCCAACAAAAATTGGGCGAGGAGCATAAAGTAGCTTACAGAACACTGCCTCGACTCCAATCACTTCTGGCAGGGCTACAAAGGGGATATCGCGTTTTATTAGAATAGCCACACCACCGCCTCGGTACGGCCAATCTTTGCGTACTCTTGCAGAGTTAGGAAGCGCCATCTCACAATCTTTGATATCCTTTGTTAGCCAAGTTTCAGTGAGCGCTAAAAAGTTGGGCTCGATGATTAGCACCAAAGATTCTAACGATGTTAATTTGTTCATGATGTGACGGGTGTTCACATTTACAAAAGTTATTTCTTTAGAGGTGGTGCGCGACGTGGACGTTGGGATCGCGGTGCTGTTTCCTCGTTTTTTTCCTCTTGAGGTGCTCGGGGCCTCGTGCTGACTAACACAACGTCATTTGTTTCTTCATCCCATTGGTATAAGTCGTCATTTACCCTTAGTTATTCGTAAAGCAAGAATACTTTATCTTCAGATTCTTTTCGCGGTTTTCCAACTTTCGACAACTTTTTCCGGATATCACGTACCCTAGTGGAAAAATCCTCTCCATTCGAGAAATTTGTTCCTTTTAGCTTCTGGCAGTTCTTTAGTATCAGATTCTTGTCTCGGAAGTCCAGTAGTTTAAGGATAACTGGTCTCACTTTTTTTAAGTCAGGTTTTCCAATTCTGTGAATGCGTTCGTTGTCAACCGGCTCAACTTTCAAAATTTCCTTAACAATGTTCTGATTTACAGCTTTTTCTAATGTGTCGGCATTTTCTTCTGCTTCCTCAGGCACGCCATGCACTACAAGGTTTGACCTCCTTGAGCGATTTTCCAAGTCGTCCAGCTTCATTTCTAAGGCTGATACTGTTTTCTGTAGCTCGACGACCTGAGCCATGCAAGAAGAAACTTTGTTATCTAGGGAAGTTAACCGTTCCAGTTTATTGTCGATGGCTGTTAAGCGCTGTTCTTTGACTTCCTTTAGGTCCCCTGTGATTATTTGAAGCTGCTTAAAAAGTTCGTCGAGATCGGGCCCCGGGTTGGTCTCAACATCCCCAGCTAGTATAAGTTTTCCTTGCAATAGGTACACACATCGCACAGCATTGTACAAAGTTGCCGAGGGCACGGCAGCACAACTAAACAAAGGTTGTTTGATCGAATACATTTGTCGTAACGTTTGCTCACCTGCAAGAAGTAAACAAACGGGTTCAGGCTGCGCATGCCGGGTGAGCTGCCGTGCCCTATGCAATGTCGGTTTCTGCTTCTGCTTCCAGGCTTTAGAGGTTCCCAAGGTGTCCGCAGCGCCGCCATTGCGTCCTGGACTTCCGCCGGTAGACTTAGGGTCATCGAGGCATGACGGTCCAGGATCCAATCGCAATTTCTTGCGGTCAGCTGCGCACTCGGTCCGTGGAAATCCTGATGTCTGCGCAGGTCCGTTGTGTTTCTTCGATACTGCAGCACCGGCGCATCGTTCCCTGCTCGTATGAAGAGCAGGGGAGCGGGATAGCGACCGCCAATGCGCTGAGCACTAAAACGCCGTACGGTTGTGCCATGAAAACGCTGCTGCTCGAGTTCATAGTAATGCGAGTAATAAAACTAGCTGCATGAGCAAGAATCGGGTGAACATTTAGTCTTGGAGGCTCAATGGTCGAAGAAAACCGAACTCTTTGTTTTGTTATCCTGCTCTTTGTTTTTTGCTAAAGAAAACTTGTGCCCGCAATGGCAGGCTTCCCGGCAGGTCTTCTCCACAGGCGTAGCTGTGCTAGCGTCTATTTAGCAAACCATCGCAGATAAAACAGATTGCAAACGCGCAGAATTCCTTTCAGAAGAACATCAAAGGCTGAAAAGTCCCTTGATGTAACCGAAGAATGCGACCAGACACTTTTTTATCAAAGCGCGAAGCCAGAAAAGCAGCTGCAGTAGCGGAGCACTCGGCACGGAGCCGCGTCTCGAACTTGTCATTTCAGCGACTTACAACTTCCTTACCAACAAAATGATGCGCAATGTTTTTCAGCAGTATTGTTGGCCCTGTTGAGGAGTCTCGTTTTCTTATTTTGAAGAAAATAAAGACCGGGTTTTTTTTTCAGCTTCTTTATTTTTATAAAACCACAGCAGTCAATCTTTTTTGCTTATATATATATATATATATATATATATATATATATATATATATATATATATATATATATATATATATATATATATATATATATTTTTCTAGGCAAGCAATATCTCACATGTATGTTTACTTACAAATTTGGCCCCAATGCAGATACGGAGATAGGGGGCGTCAAAATAAGCAACAAACTAGAGTCTGCCCGGATTTCGCAATTTTTCTCGAGTACGTTTTCTTGCCCTTTTTGTCATTGTGGTGTCGTTTGTGTTTTAAAACAAATTTTAGACAGAGTGATCAAACCTTGCCGTGCGGAAACTCCCAAAATTGGCAAAAGCCGCAGTCGCCGAAAACGGCACGTAGGCCGCGCCACCTGTGCAATATCATTTCTAGCGAAATGTATGGGGGCTCGGAGTGTGCGGGGATGCCAATACCGTCACCTGGAATACACAAGTGCCCCCTGCGGGGCGGGGAGGCACCGAATAATCGTTAATGGAGCCTACAGACAGTAACGAAATCCGATCGAAAACCTTGCATCTTAGCGTCGGTTCTTTCTGGCACAAAACAGACTTTTTTGTACCAGCACAACGCAAAAATATTGGCCTGGCGGCCGTTCTGTCGCTCGATTTTCCCGCCCTGCAAAATATCAAGCGAAAGAATGCTTCAACTCAAAGAATATATAAGGCCCACCATCCCAAGCTACTAAAAGTGCCGCCAGGCTTATACGTGCTGACGTTTTCCAGGTAAGATTAACGATCTGGCATTTTTTAGGCACATTATCCGCCCCCAACCATGCCCACTTGCATACTTGTAATTAAGAATAATCGGTGGAGGGATTTTTAGGAGAGAACGGTGCCGAAGCAAGCAGGGAAAGGCAAACAATAAAACAAACGATGTCGGAAACAGGTGTTAAACAAGCAACAAAAGCAAACGGCCCGAGCAGGGGGCGCGCGAACATTGCAAATACGGGAAAACTGAATTAGACAATTCTTCATTGCGGTTGTTCTTGGGAGAAACGAATGGGGAAGCACGTGCGAGGTGGAAGGGAGAGATACGGTTACGTGTTAAAGGTGGTAGCATGCTATCGTGTTTCGACGACATTTGCTTTGAAGCAAGAATATACGCGCAGAATTTTTAATGTTTATTTTGTTTGGGACGCTCGTGGGCGCCCTGGCAAAACACAATGGAGTTACGATGTTCCAAACCTGTTTTAGGCGCTTTAATGGGTGACGAAGATGACATAGAACAACCGGATAGCGGACACATTCCTTTTAAGCAGCTGCAGTGTTCGCTGTGTTATCTGAATTTTGCACATAGTGCTAATACACATTGCTTCTATTGAATATTACTACATATTTTCCACGAAATTTGTTGAATAAAAACATGGGAATAGTATCATTTTTCAGGCATTCGATAGCGAAAAATTCTCCGGACCACCTGAATGATAGGCCAGTTGGCAAATATTTATGGCGAAAGATATGTACCAGATGTTGCACCACAAACATGACAAAATTACTGCGTATCTCTATATCAGTGCACGTTTCTGTAAATTCCATTGCATCAGAGTGTGCGTTTTCCTTCGGGTGTTCGAGTTCACAAACCAGTTCGTCGTGCAGATATTGGATCGATTATTTTTACAAAAGTTAAGGCTGGTAGCAGGCGAAAATGGAAACATTTCGACTTTCGAAGGGGAGACTGACGATTGGCATTAATCCTAGCTATTTACGCTTGTAAAATTTCATTTGAAATAAATAAATTTAGCTGGACGTGCCCCTTTACTTTTGCAGTCTACCCTCTGTATTCGAAAAGACAAACAAAACATTATCTAGTGGGTGCAAATAATTACCTTTTGTACGTTGTTTTAGTGATGTAAATTTTTTGCCAAATGACTGAAACAGTTAAAAAAATCGCGCCAATCCACCCAGTGAATGTGGTTGGAAAGCAAAGCTGTAAACGGCACCCATAACGATTACTCATGCGACGTCACTTAAAATCACTCACATTGCTCTACAAATAGTAAAACCAGAGAGAAGTGAAATGCACTTAACCACACCATTTATTACTTCAAAGAGATCTTCTTGGTAAGGTTAAATCAATGCATGATGCATGAACGGTGTTTGGTTGAGTTGTATTGGTGTAGCAAGAGTGGAAACTTTTTTTATAAAATCAAAGTAAGCTCCAACCAGGTGTTAGACGATCTGACTTCTCCGTCTCTGCGCCGCGGACGGAGGTGACGAGACTTGCGGCTGAGATGGAGGAGGAAGAAATACTTCTGTTCAAATTTCTGAACGACCCAGAGTGCAGCCTTGGGGAGTGATTCCTTCTTCCGTGGGGCCCATATGCACTCCGCGCGGCCTGTGTTCCGTCCACCCGCTGAAGTTGGGTAGGTAGAGAGGGGCTGGACAGCAGCATCTCCCATTGCTCTTGTTGGGTAGGTGACAGAAAGAGAGGAGGGTGCTTAGGGCTAAAGTCGCACACCCCGATTATGGGGCGGAGTGTTCCTACTTCTGAGCAAAATTTACATTCAGCGTCGTAGCGATTCGGATGCATTAAGTGAAGACGCGTAGGATGTGGGAAGGAGCCCCGATTGTTTGAGTCGTTGGGTAGTTTGTTGTTCTTTGGAAAGGTCACGGTAAGGCGAAGGTACGGTCTGTCTCAGAAGGCGATAATGCTGGATTATCTCGCTGAACGTGACAAGCGGGTGACTGTCCTCGCGCAGCTCCATAGCACGGGAGGTAAAAGCGCAGGCTTGTTGGTTGGGCGTATTTGTTGCCCTCCATTGAAGCGTGAGGGGGTGTCCAGATGAGCTGAATGTAACCGTTTGGGGAGGGGTTTTTTAGCACGCGCAGTGCAGGTCAGGACACCCAACCCGACTGGTAATTCCAGTAGGCTTGCTGGAAATCGGTGACTACCCTCCGAACCCCTGGTTGAGTGAGAGCCAAAGTGATGGCTGCCTCTTCTGCTGCCGTCATTTCTTGGGTCCTAAGCGAGGTACACGCAAGGAGGTTGGTTCTGGAGGTAGCCACGATGATGGCGTATTGCTACCCTAGATATTTGCAGGCGCCTGTGTAAATAACTGCGTGATCCCCACCGAGGGCGGTGTTTAGCTCTTGAGCCCGTGCTTTTCGGCGACCCTCGTCATGTGAGGGGTTCATATTTCTAAGCAAAGGGAGCATCTTTATTTTAGTCGCCAACAAGTCTGGGAGTACGTCAAGCGGAGTGACATTCTGGGCTGCGCAGCCAATCTGGTGAAGCATGCGGCTGACTCGGACCTTCTGGTTTGAAAGATGGCCTTCTATCAGCTCTTCCACAGTGTTGTGGAGTCCCGTGCTAAGCAGCCTCTGTGTGGACGCACTCATGAGAAGACCAATGGCCTGCTCGACCGCCTTTCTAATCATTATATAAGGCATCTCTATGTCTTCCTTGTCGAGAATAAGAAATGGGGTTGACGTAAGTGACTCTCGAGAGGACAAAATTTTCAATTAATCGAAAGGTACCGGATTCCTTTAGGCCTCGGTTCTTGGTGGCAAGTCGCCTGATCATGTGTATGATTTGATTAATGCTGTTTTTGAGGCGATGCAAGGAGACGTCCCTCTTGGTGTTAGCCTCGAGATGTAGTCCCAGGATCTTGATGCTGGGGCTTGGAGTGATGGTCTGGCCATCAAGGAGTATTTGAATGTATTCCTTGATTTGGCGTGAGGGCGGACGACAAGGAGCTGTGATTTTTTACGTAAACACTGGAGGCCACAGGCTTTAGCACATTGGCGTACTAGAAATGAGATGCCATGCATTGGTGTGAGCTTCCTTTCACTTTTGTAACTCTTAGCACATGAGCAAGGTGCGCACCGGGCCGCTAGACGGGCATGAGTGGTCGCGTGACGCTTTCACGTGGCATTCAGCGAGAACGAAGGGGGTAAACCCGTAGATGTACTTAGTGAATACACCACCTGTCTTCCCTCTCTTCGTGTGGGCTCGTAGCTAAATCGGTAAGACGACGGGCTCTCGCTTTGTTAGTGTGTTAGTTCCAGGTTCGATTCCTGGCGGTGCCAGTAACTTCTTTTATTTGTTCGTTGGAGTTTTCTGGTGACACCAACGGTCGCGAAAGAACCCTTGGGGGGTAGAGGTAAAAAGCTTTGCTTTAAAAACAGAAATTAATTAAATATTATGGAAGTCATCAATACCATATCACAGGTCTTGCAGATAATTCTTTGTCTTGTCATTTCATCCAAAGGTAAGAGCTAACCGCAAAAGCCGTTTACTGTCTCTTGGGTTGAAATAAAACTTTCTCTTTGCATTTCTTCTGTGTGGATCCGGATATGTGACGTGCCACTCCCCACTGCTGTTTCGCAGCTTCAGTCCTCAGCTTTCATTTTGTCCATGACAAAGGTACGAGTGCGTCTTAAGCGGCCACCCACAACCGACAATCTGAAGGCTAATTCGAATGCTGACAACAAGCACTCCTAATGAATTCCTGCTGCTTCACAAACTCAGCACCGCAATTTCCAGCTATTTCGGAAGCTGCTGGGTATGAGAATGTTGCACGAAGGGTCCAGTCAGTTGCCGCATACAACTAGTACCACATGAGCATAATGAGCATAAATCTAAGCGGCTGGGCACCAGAAAGGTAAACAAAGCACCTCGTCACTCGCCGCACCCAAGCAAGACCACATAAGACAAAAGAGCATATTTCCAAGCTGCTGGGGATCAAGAAGGTAAACAGAGCACCCTGTCAGTTGACGCACACATTCAGCACCCCATGCGCATACACAGCACACTTCCAAGCTGCTGGGCATCAGAAAAGTAATCAGAGCGCCCTATGAGTTGCAGCACACAAGCAGCGCGACTTATGCCGACAGGAGATACTCCCTGCTGTTTGGCATGAAAAAGTTAGGCAAAACACCTTGTCACTCGCCACACACAACCAGGACCCCATGAGCCAGCACACACCGGGTCCATCACAGTTGCTCTTTACCGCTCATTTCGCGGTCACTAAAGTCACTGCAGGTGCTGGAGTCGTAACTGAGGCGGATTATGACGTTTTCGAGTCTGGTGTCGATTGCACCACCCCGCTCCCAGGCATCTTTCTCAAGAGGCTCCACATGAGCGCCGTCCCGGACCCAGTTTTTGCGCGTCGTGAGGGCGATCGCTTCGTACGACTCCAGCGATAACGAATGAAGTGTTGTGCACAGCAATATTCTCCTTGTCCTGGCTCCACGCATTTGAGTAGGATTGAATTGACAATCGTAAGGAAAACACTGAACATTGTCATGGCCAGCAGCCTTGGCCAGGGCTTCTATTCGGTATCCGAAAACGTTTATTTGTTCTCGTTAACCACCGGAACTAGCTCGGGCTTCAACTCGTCATTAGACCACGGAATGTTTTTTGCAGTCAACCAAGACTGAATGCCGGTCTTGTGCGACGACGTCGAGGGCAGCTTTTTGAGCTGAAAGCTATGGCAGGCAGCATTGTTGACCAGGAAAATAACACTCCGTGGTTTTATATTTGGTAGCAGTTGTTCTTTGAGCCACTTCTCAAAGCGTGGACCACCCATTTCACTGCGGTAGACAGTTACAGCGCTCTTTGTATTACGGTAAACGAGATATGTCGGAAAACCCCGCGTTTTCCAGCGTTAGGAGAGCGATGGAATACGCCGGAAAGAACGGAATACACTGGAAAACGCCGAGCCGGACGACAGCAACGCGGGGACCGCATTTTCCAGCGTTAGGAGAGCGATGGAATACGCCGGAAAGAACGGAAAGCACTGGGAAACGCCGCGCTGGACGACATCAACGCGGGTAGAATTCTGGAAAGCATCGAATAACACGGGAACGTTGCCTCTGGAGAGTTTCTTGGATTCAGATAGGGCGAACGGGACAGTACGTTCTACCGGCGCCGCTGCTTGGCTGGACACAGCAATGCCGCGCGCCGGTTACGTATTGACTGGTTGTAATCCAGCACCGCGATCGACGCAGATGCTCCAAAACTTGGTGTTTGTGGCCCGTTCGGCGCCGCAAAATCCCACTTTTTTAGCGTGCGCTTCGCGGAAACAATGCTCCGTACGAGCGACGATCATGTCGTTCAATTGCATTGCAAGCGTCTGTCGTAATGAAAGTTTGTTGTATTGCTGCATTAGCATTCCGGTCGTGTTTGAAAAAACCTTCGCTACAAATTTGCAGTTAACAACGCAACTCATCGCAAATCACGCTAATGTTGGAACATCTAAGCGTAGCCCGCTAACCAAACTAATGGATAAATAAAGCACTTAACAAATTCCTGGGTTTTCTGAGTGTATTGCAATTGTATATATTGTACCGTGGACAACCTTTGGTGAAAGAATCAGGCAATAAGGGTAGCCCGTTGGCAAAACGGATGAATAAAGGGTAAGCAAGACTTGCTTTTTGAGGACATGGTGTAATTATTGCAGTTCACATTCTGGCATGTATTTTGGGGTCTTTGAGAGCCCCATTGTCTCAATCTGCGTGCTGCTGTATTTTTTTTAGCGAGCAACCTGTTTATTTTAACGCGAACCATGTGTCCATTCAAGCTTGAATAGTGAAAATAAGATTTTTAAACCAGCTAACCAGTCGCCGCTACCGGTGTTAAAAGAATAAGAAATGGCGACAGTGAACCCATTACATTACCAAGATGTGTTAAAAAAGAATAAACATACAAAGAAAGACAACGCAGGCCTTCGCTCTAGCCCAGCCGTCAGGAGAAAGTCCGGGGATGCAACGTCACTCCCGCAGGCCTGTCGCGCGACAGCACTCGCAGGGGTCGGCCAGGGAGTTCTCGTGACCGGCCGGGGAGCACTTTGTTCCTCCCTGCTCTTCGCCTTTCGGTCAAAATTCGTAGGTGGCTGCGTGGCTGTGTGGCCCGTCGACATTTCACATCGGCGCTGTGCCTAGTTGAAGTTACGCGTAACTTTTAAATGCAGAGCATTTCTTTAAAGGGGCCCTGAAAGGCATTTTGAGCACACTAAATGAACTAGCGCAACCGTTAGATTGGGTCGTCAACGTCCTCTGTGCCAAGTATTACTCTTTTACGTGCAGCGGAAAGCTCACACTTTTGTTGCAAAGTTTGTCGTTTTTTTCTCACCCTTCCCTTTGTGTTTTTGGACGCCGCCATCTTCACATGTCTACATCATCGATTCCCAGATGGTCGTCATGAGCTAGACGTCCTGCTATTGGGCGGCTTTTTCACGCACTTCCGGCAAAGAGATGAATCCTCTGCTCAGCGTCGGCTCGCCGGCTGATCTGCCAGCAGAGTGCCGGAGTGCTTGGGCATTTTACGACAAACGAAACAAGTGTAAACCGTTTGTATTGAATGCAACACGGCCATAACACGACATGGATATTCTGTTACCTGAGTACGTTCTATAAAGAAAGCGTTGAAGCCCCGTGGCACTTCTTTCGTGCAATCGCCCTGATCCGAATGCCCGGGTTTGACGCATACATTTTATTCAACTTCAAAACAATCCAGAGATGCGTTTCTAACGAAGACAACGTCACAACATGCGTTGAAAGTCTGAACCACGATTGACAGAGGATGGGTTGCCTCCTGCCCGTCGTAAATTCTGTACTCACCTCGCGCGCGCTTTGCGGGGACGAACAGCAAGTCGCTTAACTCTGACGCACAAGCCGATGGCTTTTAGCCACGCACACTGCACATACCCCATGCGAGGTTGAGTCGTACGTCGCTCGAGAAAGATAATCCAGACCATGGGAAGCACTATCCACCCGCAGAAGCACAACGTCGCATTTCATCGCGAAACAAAGGCGTCCACAACACACACACCAACGCCTCCTGTAATGCCAAACGCATCTCGCACTTCCCAATGGGAGTGAGTGGTACGCCTGCAGTGCCCACATGTCGAGAGGTGAGGCGCCGAGCTGAACCGGGATCACGAAACCGTAACTGACTTCTGGAGAGGTTTGTGCCTTGTTGCCAAGGAACCGATGTTTGAGATTGTCAAAAAAATGGCGCTCGCTCCAGCGCTAGAAAGCTCAGAGCCGCGGGGGAGCATGTTTTGCCAACGTTGCCGCTCTCCACCACGCGTCGCCCCAAGCTGAACTGGTCACATGATTGAAGCGTTTTGTGCACTGGTTCTGTATCGGTTTAATACGACTTTTTTACATGCCGCCGGCAGGAATTACCACCGCCGCAAAATAAGACCCGGCACCAGCGGGGTGTGTCATCTGATACGGCGGTTTTTGGATAAACAGTGCGCGGTGCATCAAGGGAACGAGCGCACGACCCTTCCCTTGCGGCTGCGAGTTCGTCGCCGATAAAAAGTCATAACACCGTTAGGCGGGCTAGTTGGTACTCAGAATTCATGCTGAATTTTTGCGCAGCGTAAGACTAGGACAGATAGAACAAGGGACACGAAGAAGACCAGCGCAGTCTTCGTGTCCCTTGCGCTGGTCTTCGTGTCCCTTGTTCTATCTGTCCTAGTCTTACGCTGCGCAAAAATTCAGCATGGATAAAAAGTCATGTGCCTCCAGCAACGTACACCGCGAAAGGGCAAGGCCAGGCCGCCGCATACATGCGGCCAGATTTTTCGTTCGCTTTTCCAGCCTTCAGCGGAGTGCGGTATTCAGGGTGTCAACAAAGCTTGCCCGTAGCAGACGACAGTCTGAGCAGCGCAATAGCGGAAGTACGTCACCGCTGCGGAGCGCAGCATCATGGAAGGCAAGGCTCGCGCGCCGTCAACAGCGGAGAGTAAGTCGAAAGGAGGAGGAAACGCGGAGCGACGATAATGCGCGGTTTTTGATTTACGATTTCTCAGCTAATACTCATCGCTTTAACAAAATTCTTGCGGGAGGAGATTGCAAATACATTGCTTTATTTGGGTACATGTACATCCATGCATCGGCGGAAGGTATTTCAGGACCCCTTTAACTCACGATGTCACGCGTTCTAGTTGTCCATCGTAGGCCGCACCCCTTCCCCTACACTATATAAAAAAGCAATACTTACCGGCGCCTAGTTTCGATCCCACGACCCTGCAGGCGGAACACAAGGTACTTGGTGCTCTACCCACTGCGCCACAAAGCCGACACAGAATGGAGGGCTACGAACGCGCCTTATATCCTTGACTCATTCAAACTACGTCAAGAAGCTGCTGATACAACGCATTCACTACCTGTGGGCGGAACGCGAGGTACATGGTGCTGTTCCCACTGCACCACAATAATCATACCCACCTGCTAATAAATGATGTCACGTGACCACGTAATTACGTCTCCTCATTTAATTACAATACAACAACCAACAGCAACAAGTGCAACAACATTAACGTAACGCAAACTACTTAACGTCGTGCGCCCCCGGAAATGCTCTGCATTTGATCGTACCCTCACGAGGGGGATGTTTAGTTTCCTGCCGCAGCAAGAACCAGGCGGCCTCCTGCGCAGTTTGTGGCGCATACCCACTTGGGGGATTGGCCAGGATCGTTTCACTTACTACATGCCGGTTACGGCAGGGTTTGACTCGAACAAATTTTATGTGGTCTCAACACACACGCACCCTAAGTGCCCAGAGCCATTACATAAGGGAGGGGGCTTTTTTTTGAAAAAACGTGCATCTTATGTCTCCGGGAAGTGTCAGCAGCAATATGTGAAGCTACGAAACCTGTGGTAAAAACAAGAAAAGGGGTCAGGATTCCAAGCATCTCGAAGTGAGGACTACTCTAGCGACGACAAACCGTGCTGCTTGGGATTATTGGTACTTTGATGCAAGTGGATACGACGACTCTCGGAGGCAGCGTGATTGTGCTTCTACGATCGACTGAAATTGAAAAGACCCCTGCGTGACTTGGGCAGGTATCGTGCGCGCGTACTCTTCGAGATAGTGCTGCACCACAGAGACGTGCGCTTTTCGTCACAGGATACCCTACCAGGCCTTGCTGTACGAATGCATTGTCAACGGATCAAAGTTCACGAAGGCAAGCAATACAGCTAAGGATTGACTTTTCATTTTAATTCTCACTTTTTGCTGTTAAAATACCTGAGGTTCAAGAAATATGTGTTTACTTGTGTTTTAATGGCCCTAAAAATATAAGGAACGAATTTTCAAATGGTTACTGTCGATGCTCGTTTAATATTTTTTTTATCCGTTAAAATATATTGACTTTTATGAACATATTGAGCGCTACTGGCGGAACGCGATGATGAAACAATGCATTAAGCAGGGCTAAATCAGCTGAAAAGTACCCATATGAGTCTGGCTAAATTTTGTAGCGCTACTTAGATTTCCCTAAAAGAAGGAATTCTGTATTTCTTGTTAACAGCCATGCGGGTTTGTAATTACAGGGCTATTAAAGAAAAAAGAGCCAGAGCAAGCACAGGCCACGCTATACGCCGGAGGCGGCGTGGTCTCCGGCGTGTTCCTATGTCACGTTCCAGCGCGCGCCGGATCCACGATTTTCCGTGTCCGGCATGTTCCAGCGTCCAGGGTCCGGCCCGCGCCAGCGTTTCCGCGTCCGGCGTATTTCAGCGCTAGCTAGTCCCATAATCAGGCGTAACGCTGGAAGCGGAGCTCCAGCGCCGGTGGGTTTTCCGATAGGGGTATCAGTCCTTGCTGTTTTGTTTTTTGGAACAGGGGTGAATTAAGGGAGAGAAGGAATTTATCGCTTGCACTGAACATCATTCTACTATGCAGGCAGGTATTTTTAGCTTTTGGTGGCACTGCACAATACCAAAATGCAAAAAAATATCACAGAAGGTACCACACACACATGACTAACAAATCGCGTCATAGAGTGCTATCCGTACATCATTAGGACATGTCGACACATTCTTGTCTCTTCAGTTTCGGAACAAGAATAGCAGGCAAAGTACCAACAATAGGTGCGGATTGAGACCCAGGCCGGAAAAACACATACAAATCAAAACGAACGCAAGCATTTATAACTGGTCTTAAAAAGCTCTCAAAAATATTTCCCTTTACGAGAACATCCATTGTTACTTCATCTTCCTACATTTCAACTGTGAGAAATTATTACTCACGAAAGTGTGGTTTAATCGCCGGTATTGACATTTATTTCTCTGCCCAACAAATCGAAACAGTAACTGTACGTACCGTTTCTGCTTTCGCAGTTCTCGAATGGTCCGCCGATATTTCACCCGCCACACGATGATGTCCTCTCTTTTCAGAAACGGACAGTTACTTTTTCCCTCCAGAAAAGCAAATTCAATGTCAATCATAAATATCCGCAACGTTCTGACACTCAGTTTCGGAAGCCCCATGTCGGGATCGCGGTTTATACATCACACAGGATATTTTCTGCAGTTGGGGCCTGGTCGCGAATGAGAAACTGATGCGCTTTTCGTCGCAGCGAAGCAAGGGTGAAACTATCCTCCCGCTGCCCTCTTGTCTTACGTGTAACTTTTATGGTCTCTCCGTCAACTTACGGAGCCTTTTGCGCTGTGGGTACTAGGGGTACGGGTAAGAACATCCGCATTGACGCGTGGGAGCGTACGCTCACTTACCCCGGTAAGCTTGCTACCCCAACGAAAAGCGTTCAGGACGGACAGCCCTGGTCGCGTCAGCCTCACTTGGGCGTACACATTGCAGACCATTTGCTTGCTTCGCGACGACAGCTTCTAGTTCTGAAGCTTCGTTAAAATACTGTGCGTCGATTGAAGTGGTAGGCTACCGGACGGAAAAGAAGGTGACGACGAGGACGCTGTGTTTTTTTTTTTGTAATGACAGCCATTGCGGGGCGAGTGGTGAATACCCCAACCAAAAAATCCGAAAATCTAAAAATAATGCTCTGTGTTTCCAATATTTTCGCTAATAATTTGGTGGCATTGTCAATCTAAGGCTAAACATAAGAAATAGATAGTTTCGATTGCTTAGGGTGCACCCAGCAAATTTTTTTTCCAGAACTACTTACAACTCCGTAGCGAAACAGCGTGGGTCGACCAACCATTCCGCCCCCCCCCCCCCCCCCCAACATATGGCCTTGTCTCCACTGCCACGGGAATTTTTTCCTCGAGTAATGCACGTCGATTCCCCGTCGCCCTCACTCGCACAAACCGACAAAGCAGACGCACCGGGGCGAGCGTCTGCAGCAAGAGCATCACCATCCGGCCCGGAAACAGTCGTGTCTAGATGGATTTCGAATAGTATCAGTAAAGTGTGTGCGTCCTCAGTCCGCTTCCCGTTGAACGCTCGTACAGATTTCCCCTGATGCTCCTGCTTTGGCTTCACTCTAATTGCGAAGAATTTCTTCTGACCGGGACAGAGATATTCATTCACTACACGGAGCAAGGATAACGTACACAGGCAAGGGATTATCCAGGACAAGCTCATTGTTTGTCTGTCTCAGCCTTTTGCTTTCTTCAAGACAGAGTCAGGCTGTGCTCGCGATCGGAACTGGACGATGATGTTGAATTTGTCTGCGCTCTTTGTTGGTAGATTTTGAAAACAATCGGTGTCAAACTCAGTGACTTGTTCATTGACAGTTTTTCCAATGTTTAACATTAATTCCCTGACCGATTCACTTTGAACGTTCCGGACACCTTGAATTTCGAGAATAGCTCCACGGGAGTACTTTTCCGAAGCAAATAGCCTTTCTTGTTCGACCCTCTAGGGCTGCTGGGTTCTTATGAGGGGTATAGGTTTTAATTTCAAGTTTACTATTATTTTTTCTCACGGCTGAGGTTGTTTTTCAGGTTATGAATCGTGTCGTGAGCACACCCAAGGCATTTGGCCAAGGCCTTCAGTTCGTTTTGAGCTCTTGAATTTGGCTTACTAGCTCCATTTCACTGACTCACGAAATTTCTTAGGCTGGAGTGTAAATTCTTCCATCAGTTTTGCTACCCCAGCTTTTATTTTATCTTGAATTTTGATCATTGTTTCGCCATCTCGAGGTTCACGGACTGGCAAAATGATAAACCAAGCTACATAAAACAGGGAAACGTGGCAGTAATGCCGAACGTGAGATGAGACAAAGGAGAAAAACCCTTGATTTAAACAGTAGTCTTCGTTGAAGGCCGAGAAAGAATTCAGCGACGATGCTTCATATGGTCACCGCCACCGCCAGGTGTCCTGCTGCCAAACTAAAAACATAACGACACTATTCTACGGCCCCGTAAGAATGGTCAGCTGACAAAATGGAAGAAATAAGTAACACTTCAGGAGCAGACTCTCCGGAAACACCTGGACGTTCGGAAAAGCACACCTATAATACGTAGAAACACAGCCTTCTTAATATGAGATACATAGGTAAAAATTGTGTTAGGGGATACTTTTTGTGACAGCGATAAAAATTCTGACAGCGAAAAAAATTGTGTTCAGCGATTGTGTTCAGCGATAATAAGGATCGACAATATTGTCATAGCCCGTTACGTAGAGGAACATTGCTGCCAAATTGTTAAACTAACAAAAATTTCAAGGTACCCGTCAACATGCATGCGCCTATAAGGGCAAGTTTACAGTATTCGTGAGCACAGACTTGACATAGGTTTCGGATGCTTATACTAGGGCTGGGCCTTGGTTGAAATTTTAATCCGACTAATCGGCAGGCTTTAATTTGTTAATTGGTCGAATAATTGGTTGCGTCAGTTTAAGAAGAAAAACCGATAACAATATTGTGGTACAATTATAAGAATATAATAATAAATTATATGAATATGGTCCTAGGCCTGTTCCCAGCATTTTGTAGTGGTATGAGGGAAGGGAAAAGGGAGCGAAGCCACAGGAGATAAAATGTTGACAAGTATGAACACTGACACCGGAATTAGACGTTTAGATTTGGCTGTGAGTACATAAGACTATTGCGCAGAATTTACTTCACTTCGGCAGGGTGGTTGAATTGAGTCACAGACAGACAGACAGACAGACAGACAGACAGACAGACAGACAGATAGACAGACAGACAGACAGACAGACAGACAGACAGACAGACAGACAGACAGACAGACAGACCAAAATTTCTGCATCGAAGTAGCCTAAGAAGGACTATCGTCTTGAATAAATTAGGCAGGCAGCTCACCTGCATCAACCTATTACGGGACAAGGGGGTAGGATAGGCGAGAAGGAGAGAAGAAAAAAGAGAGGGCTAAGTCAGGCTAGCACATCACAAACATTCGCGATGAGCTGAGAACATCATCATCATCACAGTGCTTGTGGGGCCGGGACTCTTATCACTGCGTTCGTCACTCACACTATTTCTAGAATCGGGAATATTCGCACGTGCCGTAATTTCAAGGGGGCGTCAATTAATTGTCGTTTTCTAAATCATAGTATTATTATTATTGCAGTAAAACGGTTGGGGTGCCCGCTCACTGTTTTTTGTGCCGCGTACATTTGTATTTGGTTTAGCCATTTTTCCGTCGGTCTTAGATATCATAATGCTGTTTTAATCACTATCATATGTGAGCATATTGGCATCGAATTTTTTGTTGCAAAGTACGATGGGTTTTTTGAACGCGATCATGATTTTATACACGCTTGTGCACAGTTTATCCACGACATCTTTGTTTCAGTTCGCTCTTCTGACTACAAGCGATTAACCGATTAAAAAAATGAACTCCGATCAAAGCAGTAATCGATTATTCGGAAGATTAATCTATAAATCGCCCACCACTCTTTTATACAAAGGTATAAAAATAGGTCGATGCTGTCACGTACAGAAAGTGGGGACGTTCAATGATATTCGGTAGATTTATGGGAGAAGACTGCTGGAGGGTATACCAAACGCGAATTACTTTAAAACTGCTCTCTAAATTCGGCACGAAAACGGTTCAACAAAAAAATTTAGAATGAGTTTAGGCTGCCTGAATATAGAATCTTTTGCGAGAAAAGGTGCCAATTTTCTATTGTTTTAGGAAAGAAATAGCATTTGAAAGTGCTTAAAATTTTATTATTAGAATAAGTATTTCTTGATGACTGCAGCTTATTATCCGTGAAGTAGCACCTTTAAGCACAGCTCTTAGTTATGATTAAGGTACATCAGATGCAGAAAATAAAATATCCTTAATCGTGCCGCTATGCGTTGCAGAGAAAGAGCTCGGAGGTTGATATGGTGTAGCATTTCTCCAGCAGACTTTTATCGACAACGTATAGTCATTATGGACCTTCGCGGTCTTGTTTGAATTCTTGCAAGCTTAGTAAAGCTGGTATTTTTGAGATGTGTCTAATGGTGTGATGCCACACAGGACGCAAAAGAGTTGTATATGATCATAAATGAACTTTCTTGGAAGCTAGTTTAGGCTTTCTTGCTAAAACCTTTTAGCCTAACTGCAAACCCGATTTGTGCGCCGTTCTGTCAATTCTTTTAGGTCATTTGTCCGTTAGCGGCGTAAAAGTTCAACATAAATACCGACTAACTCACCCAACTATTCGTTTTGCTTAAATTAATTTTTTCAGTGATAACTACACCTAAATATTTAAAGTGAGTTACTTGCTTGATACGCTTTACATTTTGCTCCACCTGTGAATTCATCGGGCTTTTGAGGGGCGCAAGGCAGAGGCCGGGTCATTACACTCATGCTCTGACCATCCGTGGCTAATAGTTTTGACATGGAGGGTAGAAGCCTCGAACGGCACCGTCAGAGCCTTAATCAAGATCCGTCCGATGTACTTTCTATCTGTCTCGCAAGCAGGGAGCTTACGGGGTCTTAGTTACCATCGGGATAAATTCAGTGTAGAATGCATTTTAATTTCCTGATTTTTTCATGCCGCATGAAAGCGTCAAACCCATCAAAAACCCAGGTCGGGACCTGAAAACGGGGCGCACAAAGCACCGCTTCTCGCTTCCAACCACAAGTATTTTTGTGCCAGACAATTATTCTCGCACATTTTTCTTTCAACATCCATCCATCTTTCTACCTCCTTTTAAGAGGCCCCCCTGTTGCCTCACAGTCAGTATTCTTGATATGAACGTTTAGTAAAAGCACCATTGGCAAATTTTACAATGCAAAAAGAAGAAAGAAACACAGAAGTTCTGGTCGCGGTGAGCAACCAGCAAAACGCGACAAAGCTTTTAGATCAGACAAGTCGTCGATCTGGACATCAGTGTCACACTTCACCGCAGCCTTAACAGCTCGGGTGGTGTGACTTCTTAGCCATATCAGCTAAACAAAACTGAGGCAGGTCTTCTGGAAGGCTTGAAGAATCAAGGGGTAACGAATACTAGGCGCATAACTATCGCCATAGTTTATAAGAAAATTACCACCCAATACATCACCCTCACCTTCGACCACAGTATATAAATTCAGGCTTCATCCTGTGTACCATCCCGCGGTACATCCCAGATCCGCCGCGCTGGTTTGAGCGCCAGATGTTGTCGTATGGTTTCGTCTACTTCAGGTTCAGCTGACGTGCGCTAAGTTCTCAGAAAGTTATAGCAAAACAGCATACTGAAACACAACTCCATCTGCCCCAACGACCAAGGACGACACACAGCATACCCTGGCACACGTGAAAGTTTTATCTAGACAAAAAAATTATAAACATAATAAGCAGCGACAACATTTCCTTCCAACAGGCGCGAAAGAGGTTCTTCTCATTCCCACTGGGGAGGTACGTCGACGCAGTACGCTTGGAGGTGGAGTGGCGTGTAGTCTCAGTAGCGACACAGTGCACGAGAATTACTTTGTACAGCTCCTTCCCCCGCTGGGTTGCCTTCGGCAGTCCAACCGGTCACCCCGCCGCATGCATAGCCTGCTGCGGTTGCGGTGGCAACCAAAACCATTGGGAGCAATCCCGCTCCTTCCGTGCCTGCTCCGTGAGCCCCCAAAACACCGGAGGACAAAGAGATGGACATCAAGGGACCCGCAGTGGTTAGCACCCTGGCTTCCCAGTTTGTGCCACCTCTGGTGCCCATGGCACACTCGAGCGTGGCCGCTGCGGCAAAGAGCACCCGCAAGGGTGCTCGTCCCACGGAGCCTGATTTGACGGCAACTCCATGAAGATCTGGCGATGACATGGGCGTCGTAGTGCACCTCCTGAATCGCAGAGCAAGAATGGGCTGCTACGTTAAAATCAACACGGACGGTAAAAAGACCTTCTCAACTAACCACCCTGAAACAAAATACATAAATGTTGTATATTTGTCTATTTGGTTTCAGTTCCGCGATCACTGCCGCAGGTGGCGCCAATGTTGCTTAAGTATATAAGCATGCGCAAGTTGGAATAAAGGGTCTTTTGTTCCGATGTGCACAGAAGTTGTCTAGTCATTCATTCACCGGCGGCACACGCCGCCACAACATTGGCGACGAGGATGCTCGTTTAAGAGAGGGCGTGATTTTCGTGATTTTCGCCAACTGTTTTCTCCGCCATGAGTGTTTCCGGACTGGCACCACCGCCCCCGTTCCTGCCCACGCCTGGCCGTCCTGCTGTACCCTGGCCGCAATGGATCCGCATCTTCGAGAATTTTCTGCTCGCATCGGGTGCTTCGGAGTGCGCGCCGGACCGTCGCAAGGCTCTTCTACTGCACAGCCTCGGTGTCGAAGGCCAGCGCATATTTCACACACTGCCGCTTCCATCCTCGACCAATGCTAAGCCCGGTGAGCAATCAACTACTGATACAGAATCGGGAGTTATCATGGACACTACTCAGACAAAGCATGAAGCGTCGTCGTACGAAATCGCTGTCGCAGCGCTGCATGCGCACTTCACGACAACAATCAATGTTGTGGTCGAACGGCACCGTTTCGGTAGGCACGTGCAGCAACTCGGGGAAGCAATCAATGAGTACGTTACCGCGTTACGCGAGCTTTCAGCTACGTGCTCTTTTCCTTCTCAAGAAGATTCCTTGCGTGACCAGTTCGTTGCGGGTGTATCATCTCGGAATTTGGGCGAGCGGTTGCTTCTTAAAGGGTCCTCTCTCTCGTTCGCTCGAGCTGTACTAATAGCGCCGCAGTTCGAACAGGCAACCAATGACCTCCAAGAATTTTCCACTGCAGATGTTCAGGGCATAAATGCTCGTGAAAACACTCCGCCATCCGCACCTTCTTCCGCCGGCCCCTCGAAGCGTTCACGCAGCCAGCAGGCACATTGTTACCGCTGCGGTTCACCTTGGCACAACGCTGCTTCATTCCGCTGCCCAGCCAAAAACAAGCGGTGTCATGGGTGCGGTATTACGGGTCATTTTCGGTCGGTCTGCAACAGAGACGCCGCTCCGGTTCGTGAACTTGACGGAGAAAATTCCCCAACTGAAGAAGTATTAAGCATTCTGGCTGTGACGACATCCACTCATCCCGCAATCTACATATCAGTAGCAGTTGGTCGAACGAAGTTAACTTTCCTCGTGGATTCTGGGTCATCAGTTTCAATTTTGACGCATGAACTGTTTCGGCAGCATTTTGAAGGACAGGCACTTTCAGCTCCTCGACTTAGGTTACTGGATTATTCGAAGAAGTCAATCCCAGTGTGTGGTTGCTTCTTTGCAGATGCCATGTACAATAACTGCACAGCTGTTCTTTTTTATGTCGTTGAACAAGGCACCTCGCTTTTGGGTATTGATGCAATCAAGGCGCTCCGTTTGCAGATTGATGGATCGTCACTACAGTGCCTTGAAACCACAGCGATGCGTACTAGCGCTCGAACTGAGCACTCCATCGTCAAGACAGAAGGGGAGCAGCTAATTCACCTTCCAGCAGAATTAGTTGAGGAATTCGGGGATATTTTCAATTCAGGTCTTGGCATAGCGAAAGGTTTCGTGCACCGCGTCAAAACGCGATAGACAGTACAACCAGTGGCTTCAAAACTGAGGCGCCTTCCGCTCTCACTGCGGCCATGAGTTTCGGAAGAACTCCGCCGCTTAGAAAAAATGGAGGTGATAGAGCGAGTTGAGGCATCGGAATGGGTCTCTCCCATTGTCGTGGTGGAAAAGGATGGAGGTATCCGCCTATGCGTAGATCTTCGGCAAGTAAACAAAGCCGTCGTAGCAGATAGCTTTCCCCTCCCTCATACAGAAGAGCTGCTACACAGTCTAGTGGGGGCAACGCACTTTTCCAAGTTGGACCTCGCATCCGCTTATCATCAGGTCATGCTTCACCCCGAGAGGCGTGATTTAACGGCGTTTATGACACACACGGCCTCTTTCGGTTTAAGCGCGTGTGTTTTGGGCTCGCTTCATCACCATCTGCTTTTCAAAGTATGATGTCGAAAATTATGCAGGGTTGCAGAGGCGTCCTGTTCTATATCGATGACATCATTGTGTTCGGGAAGGGCAGAGAGGAGCACATGACTAATCTTACCGCAGTGCTGAGGCGCATTAAAGAGTAAGGTCTCAAACTGAACACCAAATGCGTCATCGATGGGCCCGAGCTTGCGTTTTTGGGCCACAGGATAACCGCAAACGGTATTGAGCCTTTGAGGGAAAAGGTTGCTTCCATTCGAGACACGCCAGCGCCAACTGACCCAGCCAGCCTTCGATCATTTCTGGGATTGGTCGAATATTATGCTAGGTTTATTCCCAACTTCGCTGACATTGTCGAACCAATGCGAGTTCTTCTAAGAAAGGGGCAGCAATTCGTTTGGTCTGACAAGACAGACGCTAGTTTCAGAAGGGCCAAAGACGCGCTGGCATCTAGCACAATACTGAGAATGTTCGATTCATCTCTTCCAGTTGTAGTGTCCACTGACGGATCAGAGTGCGGTCTCGGAGCGGTCCTACAGCAGGTGGACGGGCATGAACTGCGCACTGTCGCTTTCGCGTCCCGAGTTCTTTCGCCAGCGGAGAGGAAATATTCGGTAGGAGAAAGGGAAGCGCTTGCCTGTGTTTGGGCATATGAGTGATGGCGCGTATATCTGTGGGGACGTCACTTTACGTTGTTCACTGACCGTCAAGTCTTGGTGGCATTGCTTTCAACTCACGGGACAGGAAGGCGGCCCTTACGAATAGCGCGATGGACAGAACGCCTGCTACGGTACAACTATACAATTGAGTATCGCAAGGGGTCGCAAAATCAAGTGACGGACGCACTCTCACGCTTGCCCGCGCCGTCTTTCCAGGAAAAAGAAACGCTGTTTGACGAGGTTGTATCAGTTCTCGAAATTCCTTCCTGCATTACTAGAGAACAGTTTGAGCAGTCTCAGTTGCAAGATAGCACACTGCAACAAAGCAAAATCTATGTGCAATCGTCATGGCTGGAACAAAAATATTTATCGGCCGAGCTTCAGCCGTTCTTCAAAGTACGTGACGAACTTTCTGTGGTAGACAACCTGATCTTGCGTGGCGAACGGCTTGTGGTTCCCACATCACTCACGCAGCAGGTAATCGCTGCAGCACATGAGTCGAATCCCAGAGTGGTGCGAACAAAAGCGCGCCTGCGAGAAAAGTATTGGTGGCCGGGCATGGACCGCCAAGTCGAGCTAGCTATCCAGAGGTGTAGCATATGCCAGGAAGCAGACAAAAGCGTCAAGGTGCGAGCTACAGGCTGGAGTGTAAATTCTTCCATCAGTTTTGCTACCCCAGCTTTTATTTTATCTTGAATTTTGATCATTGTTTCGCCATCTCGAGGTTCACGGACTGGCAAAATGATAAACCAAGCTGCATAAAACAGGGAAACGTGGCAGTAATGCCGAACGTGAGATGAGACAAAGGAGAAAAACCCTTGATTTAAACAGTAGTCTTCGTTGAAGGCCGAGAAAGAATTCAGCGACGATGCTTCATATGGTCACCGCCACCGCCAGGTGTCCTGCTGCCAAACTAAAAACATAACGACACTATTCTACGGCCCCGTAAGAATGGTCAGCTGACAAAATGGAAGAAATAAGTAACACTTCCGGAGCAGACTCTCCGGAAACACCTGGACGTTAGGAAAAGCACACCTATAATACGTAGAAACACAGCCTTCTTAATATGAGATACATAGGTAAAAATTGTGTTAGGGGATACTTTTTGTGACAGCGATAAAAATTCTGACAGCGAAAAAAATTGTGTTCAGCGATTGTGTTCAGCGATAATAAGGATCGACAATATTGTCATAGCCCGTTACGTAGAGGAACATTGCTGCCAAATTGTTAAACTAACAAAAATTTCAAGGTACCCGTCAACATGCATGCGCCTATAAGGGCAAGTTTACAGTATTCGTGAGCACAGACTTGACATAGGTTTCGGATGCTTATACGAGGGCTGGGCCTTGGTTGAAATTTTAATCCGACTAATCGGCAGGCTTTAATTTGTTAATTGGTCGAATAATTGGTTGCGTCAGTTTAAGAAGAAAAACCGATAACAATATTGTGGTACAATTATAAGAATATAATAATAAATTATATGAATATGGTCCTAGGCCTGTTCCCAGCATTTTGTAGTGGTATGAGGGAAGGGAAAAGGGAGCGAAGCCACAGGAGATAAAATGTTGACAAGTATGAACACTGACACCGGAATTAGACGTTTAGATTTGGCTGTGAGTACATAAGACTATTGCGCAGAATTTACTTCACTTCGGCAGGGTGGTTGAATTGAGTCACAGACAGACAGACAGACAGACAGACAGACAGTCAGACAGTCAGACAGACAGTCAGACAGTCAGACAGTCAGACAGACAGACAGACAGACAGACAGACAGACAGACAGACAGACAGACAGACCAAAATTTCTGCATCGAAGTAGCCTAAGAAGGACTATCGTCTTGAATAAATTAGGCAGGCAGCTCACCTGGATCAACCTATTACGTGACAAGGGGGTAGGATAGGCGAGAAGGAGAGAAGAAAAAAGAGAGGGCTAAGTCAGGCTAGCACATCACAAACATTCGCGATGAGCTGAGAACATCATCATCATCACAGTGCTTGTGGGGCCGGGACTCTTATCACTGCGTTCGTCACTCACACTATTTCTAGAATCGGGAATATTCGCACGTGCCGTAATTTCAAGGGGGCGTCAATTAATTGTAGTTTTCTAAATCATAGTATTATTATTATTGCAGTAAAACGGTGGGGGTGCCCGCTCACTGTTTTTTGTGCCGCGTACATTTGTATTTGGATTAGCCATTTTTCCGTCGGTCTTAGATATCAGAATGCTGTTTTAATCATTATCATATGTGAGCATATTGGCATCGAATTTTTTGTTGCAAAGTACGATGGGTTTTTTGAACCCGATCATGATTTTATACACGCTTGTGCACAGTTTATCCACGACATCTTTGTTTCAGTTCGCTCTTCTGACTACAAGCGATTAACCGATTAAAAAATGAACTCCGATCAAAGCAGTAATCGATTATTCGGAAGATTAATCGATAAATCGCCCACCACTCTTTTATACAAAGGTATAAAAATAGGTCGATGCTGTCAAATACAGAAAGTGGGGACGTTCAATGATATTCGGTAGATTTATGGGAGAAGACTGCTGGAGGGTATACCAAACGCGAATTACTTTAAAACTGCTCTCTAAATTCGGCACGAAAACGGTTCAACAAAAAATTTTAGAATGAGTTTAGGCTGCCTGAATATAGAATCTTTTGCGAGAAAAGGTGGCAATTTTCTATTGTTTTAGGAAAGAAATAGCATTTGAAAGTGCTTAAAATTTTATTATTAGAATAAGTATTTCTTGATGACTGCAGCCTATTATCCGTGAAGTAGCACCTTTAAGCACAGCTCTTAGTTATGATTAAGGTACATCAGATGCAGAAAATAAAAGATCCTTAATCGTGCCGCTGTGCGTTGCAGAGAATAAGCTCGCAGGTTGATATGGTGTAGCATTTCTCCAGCAGACTTTTATCGACAACGTATAGTCATTATGGACCTTCGCGGTCTTGTCTGAATTCTTGCAAGCTTAGTAAAGCTGGTATTTTTGAGATGTGTCTAATGGTGTGACGCCACACAGGACGCAAAAGAGTTGTATATGATCCTAAATGAACTTTCTTGGAAGCTAGTTTAGGCTTTCTTGCTAAAACCTTTTAGCCTAACTGCAAACCCGATTTGTGCACCGTTCTGTCAATTCTTTTAGGTCATTTGTCCGTTAGCGTTTCCCGGCCGCGGCGGCCGCTTTTCTGATGGAGGCGAAAAGCAAAAACGCCCGTGTGTGCGAGATTTCGGCGCACGTTAAAGATCCCCAGGTGGTCAAAATTAATCCGGAGCCCTCCACTACGGCGCCCCTCATCGCCTGCGTTGCGTCGGCGCGTCAAAACCCTACAATCAATCAATCGTTAGCGGCGTAAAAGTTCAACATAAATACCGACTAACTCACCCAACTATTCGTTTTGCTTAAATTAATTTTTTCAGTGATACCTACACCTAAATATTTAAAGTGAGTTACTTGCTTGATACGCTTTACATTTTGCTCCACCTGTGAATTCATCGGGCTTTTGAGGGGCGCAAGGCAGAGGCCGGGTCCCTACACTCCTGCTCTGACCATCCGTGGCTAATAGTTTTGACATGGAGGGTAGAAGCCTCGAACGGCACCGTCAGAGCCTTAATCAAGATCCGTCCGATGTACTTTCTATCTGTCTCCCAAGCAGGGAGCTTACGGGTTCTTAGTTACCATCGGGATAAATTCAGTGGAGAATGCATCTTAATTTCCTGATTTTTTCATGCCGCATGAAAGCGTCAAACCAATCAAAAACCCAGGTCGGGACCTGAAAACGGGGCGCACAAAGCACCGCTTCTCGCTTCCAACCACAAGTATTTTTGTGCCAGACAATTATTCTCGCACATTTTTCTTTCAACATCCATCCATCTTTCTACCTCCTTTTAAGAGGCCCCCCTGTTGCCTCACAGTCAGTATTCTTGATATGAACGTTTAGTGAAAGCACCATTGGCAAATTTTACAATGCAAAAAAAGAAAGAAACACAGAAGTTCTGGTCGCGGTGAGCAACCAGCAAAACGCGACAAAGCTTTTAGATCAGACAAGTCGTCGATCTGGACATCAGTGTCACACTTCACCGCAGCCTTAACAGCTCGGATGGTGTGACTTCTTAGCCATATCAGCTAAACAAAACTGAGGCAGGTCTTCTGGAAGGCTTGAAGAATCAAGGGGTAACGAATATTAGGCGCATTACTATGGCCATACTTTATAAGAAAATTACCACCCAATACATCACCCTCACCTTCGACCACATTATATAAATTCAGGCTTCATCCTGTGTACCATCCCGCGGTACATCCCAGATCCGCCGCGCTGGTTTGAGCGCCAGATGTTGTCGTAAGGTTTCGACTACTTCAGGTTCAGCTGACGTGCGCTAAGTTCTCAGAAAGTTATAGCAAAACAGCATACTGAAACACAACTCCATCTGCCCCAACGACCAAGGACGACACACAGCATACCCTGGCACACGTGAAAGTTTTATCTAGACAAAAAAATTATAAACATAATAGGCAGCGACAACATTTCCTTCCAACAGGCGCGAAAGAGGTTTTTCTCATTCCCACTGGGGAGGTACGTCGACGCAGTACGCTTGGAGGTGGAGTGGAGTGTAGTCTCAGTAGCGACACAGTGCACGAGAATTACTTTGTACAGCTCCTTCCCCCGCTGGGTTGCCTTCGGCAGTCCAAACGGTCACCCCGCCGCATGCATAGCCTGCTGCGGTTGCGGTGGCAACCAAAACCATTGGGAGCAATCCCGCTCCTTCCGTGTCTGCTCCGTGAGCCCCCAAAACACCGGAGGACAAAGAGATGGACATCAAGGGACCCGCAGTGGTTAGCACACCGGCTTCCCAGCTTGTGCCACCTCTGGTGCCCATGGCACACTCGAGCGTGGCCGCTGCGGCAAAGAGCACCCGCAAGGGTGCTCGTCCCACGGAGCCTGATTTGACGGCAACTCCATGAAGATCTGACGATGACATGGGCGTCGTAGTGCACCTCCTGAATCGCAGAGCAAGAATGGGCTGCTACGTTAAAATCAACACGGACGGTAAAAAGACCTTCTCAACTAACCACCCTGAAACAAAATACATAAATGTTGTATATTTGTCTATTTGGTTTCAGTTCCGCGATCACTGCCGCAGGTGGCGCCAATGTTGTTTAAGTATATAAGCATGCGCAAGTTGGAATAAAGGGTCTTTTGTTCCGATGTGCACAGAAGTTGTCTAGTCGTTCATTCACCGGCGGCACACGCCGCCACAACATTGGCGACGAGGATGCTCGTTTAAGAGAGGGCGTGATTTTCGTGATTTTCGCCAACTGTTTTCTCCGCCATGAGTGTTTCCGGACTGGCACCACCGCCCCCGTTCCTGCCCACGCCTGGCCGTCCTGGTGTACCCTGGCCGCAATGGATCCGCATCTTCGAGAATTTTCTGCTCGCATCGGGTGCTTCGGAGGGCGCGCCGGACCGTCGCAAGGCTCTTCTACTGCACAGCCTCGGTGTCGAAGGCCAGCGCATATTTCACACACTGCCGCTTCCATCCTCGACCAATGCTAAGCCCGGTGAGCAATCAACTACTGATACAGAATCGGGAGTTATCAAGGACACTACTCAGACAAAGCATGAAGCGTCGTCGTACGAAATCGCTGTCGCAGCGCTGCATGCGCACTTCACGACAACAATCAATGTTGTGGTCGAACGGCACCGTTTCGGTAGGCACGTGCAGCAACTCGGGGAAGCAATCAATGAGTACGTTACCGCGTTACGCGAGCTTTCAGCTACGTGCTCTTTTCCTTCTCAAGAAGATTCCTTGCGTGACCAGTTCGTTGCGGGTGTATCATCTCGGAATATGGGCGAGCGGTTGCTTCTTGAAGGGTCTTCTCTCTCGTTCGCTCGAGCTGTACTAATAGCGACGCAGTTCGAACAGGCAACCAATGACCTCCAAGAATTTTCCACTGCAGATGTTCAGGGCATAAATGCTCGTGAAAACACTCCGCCATCCGCACCTTCTTCCGCCGGCCCCTCGAAGCGTTCACGCAGCGAGCAGGCACATTGTTACCGCTGCGGTTCACCTTGGCACAACGCTGCTTCATTCCGCTGCCCAGCCAAAAACAAGCGGTGTCATGGGTGCGGTATTACGGGTCATTTTCGCTCGGTCTGCAACAGAGACGCCGCTCCGGTTCGTGAACTTGACGGAGAAAATTCCCCAACTGAAGAAGTATTAAGCATTCTGGCTGTGACGACATCCACTCATCCCGCAATCTACATATCAGTAGCAGTTGGTCGAACGAAGTTAACTTTCCTCGTGGATTCTGCGTCATCATTTTCAATTTTGACGCATGACCTGTTTCGGCAGCATTTTGAAGGACAGGCACTTTCAGCTCCTCGACTTAGGTTACTGGTTTATTCGAAGAAGTCAATCCCAGTGTGTGGTTGCTTCTTTGCAGATGTCATGTACAATAACTGCACAGCTGTTCTTTTTTATGTCGTTGAACAAGGCACCTCGCTTTTGGGTATTGATGCAATCAAGGCGCTCCGTTTGCAGATTGATGGATCGTCACTACAGTGCCTTGAAACCACAGCGATGCGTACTAGCGCTCGAACTGAGCACTCCACCGTCAAGACAGAAGGGGAGCAGCCCATTCACCTTCCAGCAGAATTAGTTGAGGAATTCGGGGATATTTTCAATTCAGGTCTTGGCATAGCGAAAGGTTTCGTGCACCGCGTCAAAACGCGATCGACAGTACAACCAGTGGCTTCAAAACTGAGGCGCCTTCCGCTCTCACTGCGGCCATGAGTTTCGGAAGAACTCCGCCGCTTAGAAAAAATGGAGGTGATAGAGCGAGTTGAGGCATCGGAATGGGTCTCTCCCATTGTCGTGGTGGAAAAGGATGGAGGTATGGATTTTGAGTGGAGTGTAGTGAACGATCCACACGGAAGTGACCACTTTCCCGCCTTGTTGCGAGACGTGCAGCCACTTCCAGCCGTCAAAAACTGTCCACCCCGATGGAGGCTCGAGAGAGCAGACTGGGGAAAATTTAATGATCTGGTCAGTTTTGAGGGAGTTGACATGAGCAGTATGTCCATAGATGAAGCAAATGCCTACATTTGCGAGGAACTTGTTAAAGCTGCTAAAGTAGCCGTCCCACAATCATCTGGCCGAATCCCTAAGCAGCCAAAGCCGTGGTGGAGTGATGCCTGTCGCGAAGTTCGGAAAAAGCAAAACAAGGCCTGGGGTGTGTTCAGACGGTACCCTACCATGGACAACTGCTTGAGCTTTAAGGCTGCCCGAGCTGCTGCCAGAAAAATCAGAAAAGAAGCAAAAAGAAACTCGTGGCAAAAATTTGTAAGCACAATAAACACTACCACTCCCGCAAAAAAAGTCTGGGACCATGTACGCAAAGTCAGAGGCATCTACAGACGGTTTACGGTACCACTTTTTTCTACCGACGGTGGGAACGATTTGTTGCAAACGCAAGCGGATGTTTTAGGTGCCCACTTTTCAGATGTTTCTAGCGATACAAATTACACACAAGAGTTCATGAGACATAAGGCTAGTGCTGAAAAGCTCAGGATTAAAAATACTAGCAACAACACTGAAGACTATAACCAAGAATTTACATTGTACGAACTTAAAAGAGCACTAGCTCAGTGCAAGGCTACTTCTGTTGGCCCTGACCTCATTCACTACGCTTGTCTACAACACCTAAATGATAGCTGCTTAGAAGTGCTTCTGAAGTTCTTTAATAAAATCTGGAAAGCGGGTAGGCTGCCCAAAGCATGGAAAAAGGCTGTCGTAATTCCTTTAGTGAAAGATGGCAAGCCACCCGACTGTCCATCAAGCTACCGACCCATAACGCTGACCAGTTGTCTGTGCAAAACATTTGAGCGGATAGTCAATTTTAGATTGGTCTTTGTTCTTGAACGTTCAGGTTCCTTAGACAGGTTTCAATGTGGTTTTCGGCAGTTTCGGTCTACAACTGACCACCTTGTTCGGCTTGAAACAATGATACGAGATGCTTTCGTTAACAACCAGTTTTGCTTTGCTGTCTTTTTTTATATGGCTAAGGCTTATGATACCACTTGGCGGTATGAAATTCTGCAGGATATGGCAGCAATGGGAATCAGAGGGCGAATGTTTTCATGTGTACAAGATTTTCTTCAAGAACGAACCTTTACTGTGAGACTGGGAAATGCAGTCTCCCGTTCTTTCAGCCAGGAAAATGGAGTACCTCAGGGCAGTGGGCTAAGTGTGACACTCTTTGCCATTAAAATAAATTCATTGGCAAAGGTATTTCCTCGACCGGTTATGTGCTCCCTTTACGTCGATGACCTGCAGATTGCCTTTTCATCATGTAACCAATCAGTCTGTGAAAGACAAATCCAGAATACGGTCAATCGGTTGCAACGATGGGCAGATGAAAATGGTTTTCGCTTTTCCCCTGAGAAGTGTGCACGTGTGTGCTTCACGCGGAAACGAGGTATTCATGCCAAGCCTGAAATAATAATTAGGGATATGCTCGTTCCAGTACACAGTGAGCACAAATTCTTGGGCATCATTTATGACTCCAAATTAACGTTTGGGGCTCACATAAAGACACTCAAAATGACCTGCATGAGGACACTTAACGTATTGAAAATTTGGTCGCACAAGTCATGGGGGGCCGACCGCGCATGTTTGCTCAGAATTTATGGCTCACTTGTACGGTCTCGTCTTGATTACGGCTGTATTGTTTATGGGTCAGCTCGCCAATCTGTTCTCACCTCAGTCGATCCAGTGAACAACTTGGGCCTCAGACTTGCCTCAGGTGCATATCGTACCTCCCCTGTTGATAGTCTTTACGTTGAGTGCAATGAGTGGCCTCTGCAGTACCGGCGAGCGTACCTAAGTGGAGAGTATGCAGCTAAAATAGCATGCATAAATGACCATCCTTGTGCCGAAGAATTGTTTGAAAATAAGTACAAGAAGCTCTATGAGAACAAACCAAGAGTGGTCCGCCCTCTTGCCCTCCGTTTGGAGGAGTACATGACTCTGTACTCTTTCAAGATATGCCCGCAAACTCTTCTGTGTTTATCGGATGCTTTAGCCCCTTGGGACTATAGTGCTGTCAAATGTGACCTGTCGCTGTTAAAATACGACAAGAACGCTTTTCCACACCAGTTTTTGCGCCAAGAATTTCTTGCACTTAAGAATAAATACAGTAGCTATTGCCACTACTTTACTGATGGTTCAAAAACTGCTGGTCATACAGGTTATGCTTTTGTAAACTCGTCGGCAGTTACTGTAGCTGAGAGGATAGCTGATGAGGGCAGTGTCTTCACTGCAGAGGTTTTTGGTATAAGCTCAGCTATTGAAGACGTAATAGCAAATGGACTACAAAAAGTGGCGATTTTTACAGATTCCTTAAGCGCCATACGTGCTTTGACCTCCCTTGTCCCTTCAAAAAATGTGGCTGTAGGTATGCTAAAAAATCGACTGTGCCGCCTGACATCGGCAGGGCTTAGTGTCGTCTTTTTTTGGATACCAAGCCACATTGGCATTCCAGAAAATGAAACTGTCGATAGAGCAGCATACGATACTAAGCATTGTGCAATAACGAAGTCCAAGGTTCCTTACCAGGACCTTCGGAACACCATACGAAAGTCCATTACAATGTACTGGCAAACTGAATGGGACAGACAGACTGAAAATAAGTTACTCATAGTGAAACCATACCTATCTGAATGGAAAAGTTGCAGACACAGAAATCGTTTTTATGAGGTTATTTTATGCCGACTGCGAATAGGTCACACTGTGCTCACACACGGCTTCCTGATCCAGACAGAACAGAAACCCGTGTGTGACCACTGTGGAGATCCTCTTACTGTACTCCATGTTTTAATAAGCTGCCCACACCTTGAAGCAGCACACATTAGACATTTCAAAGCATTATACACCTTTTGCATCCCTTTACACCCTGCGCTTTTACTTAGTGATGAGCCGTTGGTGGATTT
Source organism: Haemaphysalis longicornis (assembly GCF_048455015.1). Classification (NCBI taxonomy): domain Eukaryota; kingdom Metazoa; phylum Arthropoda; class Arachnida; order Ixodida; family Ixodidae; genus Haemaphysalis; species Haemaphysalis longicornis. Next base: position 59,429,173 of record NW_027526203.1, read on the forward strand.
TAGTAACGTTTTCAAATTTTTTGAGGACACCGGCCTTCTACACCGGTTTTAGCTATGTGCATCTTTGAGTCCTTTTAAAATGTTTTTAAACTTCACAACACCTTGATAACATCTTTTAACCGTTGCATAACTATTCTACCCTGCGTCTGGCGCATTATAACCGAGAGGTTGCTGTGCCAAAAAACCACAACTTCTTCTTCTTCTTCTTCTTCTTCTTCCACATTCTTGGAGGGAGGCCATAGTAGTGGCTTTCTTGAAGGAGGGAAAGGACCCGTCGTCCCCCTCAAGTTACCGTGCAGTAGCCCTGACGAGCTGCCTGTGGAAGCTCTTCGAGAAGATGATCAATCGCAGGCTCGTGTACTTCCTCGAGTACAATGGTCTTCTCGAGAGCTGCCAGGCAGGCTTTAGGGTGGGGCGATCGACAAACGATCAACTGGTTGCACTTGATTCATACATCAAGGATGCCTTCGTGCATAAGCAGTATTGCGTAACTGTCTTTTTCGATCTCGAGAAGGCCTACGACACCGCTTGGTGTTATGGGATCCTTAGTGACCTCAGGTCATTCGGTCTTTCGGGTAATATGTTGAACACCCTTGTAAGTTATTTGTCGGAGAGAACGTTCAGAGTAAGAGTTGGTTGTGCACTCTCAAAGGTTCACGTCCAAGAAAACGGCGTGCCGCAAGGTGGCCTGTTGAGTTGCACTATCTTCATAGTAAAGATGAACTCTCTTGGAAAGGCACTGCCACCAACAATCTCTTATTCCATGTATGTAGACGACGTGCAAATATCTTTTAAATCATGTAATATGTCAATATGCGAACGTCAAGTCCAGCTCGGTGTCAAGAAGCTTGCCGGCTGGGCAGACAGGAATGGGTTTAAATTGAATCCTGCAAAAAGCTCCTGCGTTGTGTTCTCCAGGAAGCGCCGGGTCCATCCGGACCCAGACGTTACTCTCAATGGCGTGTCGCTTCCTGTGAACAAGGAGCACAAGTTCTTAGGTGTTGTGTTTGATCACAAACTCACATTCATTCCCCACATCAAGGAACTTAAAAATAAATGTCTCAAAACAATGAATATACTTAAGGTTCTCTCCCACCAATCCTACGGTTCCGACAAAGAACTCCTGCTTCGCTTGCATACTGCATTGGTTGGGTCTCGTTTAGACTATGGCAGTGTGGTGTATGGGTCGGCGACTAAGACAGCCTTGCGAATTCTGGACCCAGTGCTACACTTGAGGCTTCGTCTTGCTTCGGGTGCTTTTCGCACTAGCCCTGCCGAGAGTCTTTATGTCGAGTGTGATAAGTGGAGCCTTGAGAACCAACGAACGTACATGGACTTGCTTTATGCTTTTAAAATTTCGTCGCTGAATAATCATCCTTTTTATTCTCTCTTTAACGATACATCAACATCTTTGCTCTTTGTAAATCGCCCATCCGTTCCTCTGCCGTTTTCACTTAGAGTGAGAGAGCGAGCCTCGGATCTCAGTGCTTTGTTTTTAGATGTGTACCGGACATCATTTTCTAACAGTTTACCGCCTTGGCAAGTTCGCCCTGTGTCGTGCGACCTTTGTTTTATGAGACTTGACAAAAATCGTGTACCACGAGCTGCAACACTGCAGCACTTTCTGTCTTTGCAGTTTAAATACACATGTGCAGAATTTTATAGTGACGCTTCTAAAACCTCCACTATGGTGTCGTGTGCTGCTCATGGTCCAAACTTCAATGCAGCCAGAACCATGAGCGTGCACACAACAATTTTTTCAGCAGAAGCGTATGGAATTTTACTGATTGTACGACACATTCTTGAAAATCAAATTCCCAATTCCATCATCTATACAGATTCTTTGAGTGTTGTCCGCGCACTGTCATCGCACAAGCCCCCCAAAAACGACATAGTTAATCTTGTATTCAACACTATCATGTCCGTGTATGCACAAAACCACGAGCTGGTCTTCTGCTGGGTCCCAGTACACGCAGGGATCGCTGGGAATGAATTGGTAGACGAGAGGGCCGCTGCAGCTGCACTCAGGAACAGTGTAGACATTACCACGATACCCTACACAGACCTCAAGCCACACATAAGACAACACCTGCGCAGAACATGGCAAACACACTGGGACGAACAGACAGACAACAAACTACATGTAATAAAGCCACACTTGGGACGGTACACATCTGACTCACACAACAGACACACGGAAGTCGCCTTGGGTAGGCTGCGGATAGGGCACACCCATGCGACGCACTCGTATCTGCTGACGGGATCTTCTAGACCCCAGTGCAGCAGGTGCGGAGAGGCCCAATCTGTAGTGCACATACTAATCACATGCAAGGCACTTCACACAACACGAGACAAACACTTCAGAGATCTCTACAGACAACATATTCCCCTACATCCATCGTTTTTCCTAGGTGACGAAGCCATTGTTTCCGTGAAACGTGTTTGAGTATTTGTCGGACGTCAAGTTTTTAAACCTCATTTCCTATCACGCATCATGAAATCTGGCCCTATACACTAGCCATGCTCATTGTCGTTTTGTGATTTTACTTTTGTTTTTGCTGATTTTACTTAGTGTTTAAGGTATCACCTCTCATATACGACTATTGTTTTGGTGCTCTTTGCCCCAGTTGGCCTTCCGCCATAAGCATCAAACCATCATCATCATTTCTCCAACCATTCTTCGGGGTCTTCAGCGGGGGCTCCCCGGAACGATGGCGGTTCCCGGGGCTGCTGCAGGACGATTGGTGACGTTGTTTCTTGCACCATGGTGTTGGTTGCAGCGTTCCTTTTCTTAGGCCCTTCTGGCATCAAACCGAACTCGGGTAGCAATCCTTGCAGTCGGCGGCTTTCTCTGGTTGGGCTGGCTTGGCGGCTTCCAGATGTCGTAGAGAGCATAAAGGGTACGTAACCCGCACCTCTACCAGATGTCACGAAGCCAAGGACGACGCAGTTGTCTTGAAGGAGAAACAAGTTTATTGGAGTGAACTTGTGCTCCCCTAACAACTCAAAAGAATACAAAGGCGGCGAAGCAGCGGTCAACAAAGTGACTTGCGTCGGCGAGCGTCGCAGAATCGAATGCCCCGGCGTCTGCTCTGCAGGCTTTTTATCTTTCGGCGCGCGTGGTTCTCGAACCGTCGATTCGCATCGAGAACATTGTAGATCCAAGAAGATTATTCCAGGCTGTTCACGTTAGATCGGAATGCTCTCCCTATCAGAACAGATAACACATGTGGCAAAGAAAGGAAGAATGGAACATGCACTTCCCTTGGCACAGAGATAACACAGACCGGCGCAGCCGGGCGGTAAAAGCAAAACACAAATAAACAAACCCAATGCATGGTTTGCGGCAATATTGTTTCACAAATTTTCGTTGTTATCGCAGGCCCGTTGAGATATCGAACAAGTTGTCGTTCATATAGGCAACCAATACAAATATGTAAAACTGTTTTACAAGATTATCCTCTAACAGCCATGTATTAGGAACAATCATGATTTTCGGTAAATTTCCAGTTTTTACGGATTTCTCTACTACTCAGCCCATTGATATATCGATATTCTTTTTGGTTATAAATGCTGCCCATAAAATTGTCCGAAACCCAATTTCTGGATTTTCTCCCAAGAAGCGTATAAAGATGCGAGCGCGATTATTTAATTAAATTACGGCCCTTACAAAACGGAATTCACTTCAGTTTTTCAGGTAGCACAGCGCTGGCCGCGTGTTGGGAATTTCTGCAACCACACTCTACCCGTAGGAGCTTATTTAATTTATTATAAAGCTGTCACTGATGGGCACACTTAAAACCAGCCAGACAACACCTCCCATAGTAAGTATTCCTTTGAGCGTACCATCTTGGTAGAATTTGTTTCGCGATCGTTCGAATAGAGCATCTGGTCCAGCCGTTTCCCGTATTCACACGCCTCTTGGAGGACCCATGTAGTGACAGGAAATAGGAGTTCCTAATCGTGTACAACATCATAGTTAATACGTAATTATTACACGTAAAAGTTCACTCAACGAGTGTTATATACATTCGGCTAATAAGTGTACTGGCCCAACCGAACATAACCGGCTACTACCGCCAGTATACCACAAAGGAACAAGAACACAAGAAACCAAGAAACAAAAAAATAAAATAAATACAGCACAGGTCATGTGCCGCATTAAAATTGGTACAGGATATGATGGAAAGACAGCGGCGGGTAGTGCATGCCAATCGGTTACTTACTCATAAAAAGAATGCTTGAACATGTTCGTGCGGGCTCGATGCGGAAGCAAATTCATAAAGTTTCGGTCACTGACCAAGCCAGTTAACAAAATTGTCAGTTCGAATTTTTCATACTGCGTCTTTGATCACAATGAGCCGAGGCAAGACTGCGTGGTGGTCTTTAATGCGATAGCGTTATTGGGCTCATTTTTTGATTATTCCCGTGCCTCCTAGCCATCCGTTATCAGCCATGCTTATCAGGTGACCACAGAAAAACGCCATCGCTGCCACCCGGAAGCTACGCCTGATGCACGGAGATGTCAGGGCTCGCCCCTCTGGTTTCTCTGGAATTATATGGAATACGGCGCAACGGAAACAGAAGTCGCGAAAGGAGGATAATGACACTCAGGTGGCGGCGAAAGAAACGACAAGCATTTTCAGCAGTACCTACGCCTACGCAGTAAAGTTTTTTCTGCTGTCCGTGGTATATGCTCAGCCAAGAGATTCGCCAGGCGTGTCCCCAAACTCACGCCACCACACCAAAGGGCGTCTCCACGGAAAGCTAAAAAATTTTATATTTCGGTAATTCACGTGCCGAAGCCACACCTCCCCTATGAGACGCGCCGTAGAGGAGGGCTCCGGATTAATTTCGAAAACATGGTAATTTTTAACGCGCGCTGAACTCTCAACACGCAGGCGTATCTATAGTCTCATTCCATCAGGAAAATGCCACCGCTGCCGGAAATCGAACCGCCTCCTTTGGCTCCTTACCCACTGAGCCACCACACCGTGTTTTCCACAGGAACTGATGCCGGCACCTGCATCAGGTCACCAATCTAAAATACAGGGCCAAGGAATACCTCTAGTCTCTCAAAAGTCACGGAAGGCGTATGAAGCGTTTATTTTCTCTTTCCAAATTAGCCAAATCCACCCAACGCGAATTAGAGAAAAAGTCGAAAGTTTGCTCCCGGACCGAGATGAAAGGTCAAAGCTATTATATGATATGTTTTGCATGTCAGCCAGGGGAAGTTTATGTCCACAAGTAATTAAAATTTATGAGGTGAATTTGAGCCATATTGAGAAGATAAATTTGGATTTGGCTCATATCGAATCCCAAGACTCAAGTTGATGCGGCATTTTTATGAAAACTTTATTTAAATTGACTTTCAAAAATGGGGAGATTCAGTTTTAGCGGGAAAGGCATCAAACATATGCTAATGGGATTCAATAACAGTAAAACTATACATGGAGAGCAGGTGAGTCCTCTTGGCACCATTAGCAGCTGTTTTCAAATTTTTCCATACGATAATTTTCATGTGCATGCCTGAGGGCACTCACGAAGTAAGCAAGGCCTTCATTACCTTACATTTAATTTTCAAAACGCTTGACAAGAAGGCGGCTCATATCTTCCTCTTCACCTTAAGAAGGTTGTTTGTACCCAGGGAGGTGGGGGCGGGGGGGGGGGCGATTTTCCAGGGCTTGTAATCGGCGGCTATTTAGTTAAGCAGTGAAATGTAAATATGGGAGCAGAAAAATAAATATAGCCAGAGTTACTCCGCGGGAACGGGCGAGACCAGATGAAATCATTGTTTCAAATCTCCATTTTGATGGGGGAAACGTAATGGAATTGTTGTTTCAAATCTCTCATTTTTATTTCATTCACTTCTTCCGTTCACTTCCTCAGCGATATTTGCGTGCAGATCTTTCACCTATCTCCTAATTGCCGTCTGAATTCCTCATAAGCCAACTCCGAAAAGCAAAAACAAATTCTGAAAACAGTCAAGCCAAGAGCAAACTTCCTTTGGGGCCCATGAATTTGGGTCATCTTAATCCGCGAAACAGCATGGTCTGGCTCATTTTCGATACAAACTACGATTTGCGTACACGTTTGCAGGGCGTTATCTCAACTATTTTCTTGCTACGTCTTTCTTAGGGAAAAGTTGCCAAGTTTTTATTGTCACTGCAGTTTCATCTGAGCTAGTTTCGGTATCTGGATCGGGCTCATTATTAAAACGTTGTATATACAATAAATAAAACGTTGTAGATAGCCTCTAATTACATGAATTTTGTACTACTTCTCAATACTACCGCGCTTCTGTTTCCGCCGTAAACTGTGGTTTGGAAGTTCCGAATCGCCCAAGCGGCCATGTTTAAATTCACCCTAAAAATGAGTACGGACGTGTCCTCCCTGAGACATCACGCAAGAAAGCATGGTATGGCCGTAGTTTTTAGCCACAGAGCTGATCTCAATCACCAAAAACAACAAAAAAATTCTATAAGCAATAGCCACAGTGTTACACGCCTCGCCATGACAGCAATGATAGAAGAAACGACAAGACTGATGCAGTCACTGATCATTAGCCGATTATCTCAGAGCTTACGAAGTTACACGAACAAACTTACATGCGTTTGATAGGTAAAAAACTTCTGTTAAATTATATCTACCAACTCCGGTTATAAACATCGAGAAAGGTTGCGAGCTACAAATACCTTAACTTACTATAACTAGTAAATTGTCTTGGAGCATGCATGTAGACAGTATATGTTCCGCTGCCCCTCGCAAAATTGGTGTTCTAAGGCATAAACTGCCCTGGCAATGCAAAACTTTTAGTTAATTTTCTTTTATACAGAGCAACGAAGGGGACGTCTGAAATAGGTGCCTCCTTTTTAGACACCATCAGACGCATCTCCCGATTGTTTTAGCACTAGGCAACCTTCCCCCTGGATTATGTGACGTATCCTTTAAACATGTCGAGAACATCGAGTGCCCAGAAATGCGGTATTGCTGATGTTCTTGTTTCTGCAGGCGGAATACATTTGTGCAAAATTTTATACTGATTCCTCAAAAATGTACTGACGATTATTGTACCCCTTATTCCAAATCTGGGGCAACGCGAGCTTCAGCATTCTCGGTTACGGCGCGTACCTGAAGCATCTCAGAAAGTGATGTGTGAGAGCGGAGACGGCCGCATCATTTCGGTTGCGGAGAGCTTTGTTCGACGTCCTGTCGGGTCCTGCTGCCGATTTACAGTTGATTGTTTGTAATACTGCCCTGACTTCCCACTCTTCAATGTCTCTGTCGAGGAGAGCGTTGTCTGCTCCAGTGTAACCTGGGAGAGGCTCAGGGGGGGTAGATGGCAGGTATCTAGCGTTCAGACGTCGGCAGACTTCAGGTTCGCCGAGCTCTTGCTGAGCCCGATGTAGGGTACGGGCAAGTCCATGGCGCTGCGTTCCTTTAGCTTTGTTCTCATCTAGCAAGTGTCGTAGGAGGTGCCAGGTGCGACTCTTATGCATCTGTCCATCGGCTTCTTGACATACCGCGTGCCACTGCTGACGACAGAGGACTGCACAGTGCTTCTAGATTTCTCGGTTGAGTATTGCAATTCTCTTGCGGAGCTTCCGGTTGTGTCGTTGTGTTTTCCATCTGTTCTGTAGGGACTTCTTTGCCACGAGTAAGTGTGCGAGTCGACTGTCAGCTTGTGGGGTGGAGTCGTCGAGCTCAACGTCGGTGGTGGCTGCTTGGGCCGCTTCGTTAAGGGCTTGCGTCCATTCTCGATGTCGTCCACATGTTCTGGGATGCTTTCCAGTGCCCTGCGATAGGCGATCCAGTCTGTTATGCGTTGTGTTTTGGGGTCAAGTGCATACCTCGGCAAAGTTGGCGCGGCTCACTCAAACTCACTCACAATTTTTTTTTTCGAATCACCACTCACTCAAACTCAGACTCAATGCTGAGCAGCACATCTGCGCTCACTCAAACTCAAACTCACATTGAGCTCAAAACTCAGAACTCACTCGGACTCAAAACTCAAAATGTACTCAGAACTCAAAATGCACTCAAACTCAAAATGTAATTAAAACTCAAAATGTACTCAAACTCAAAAGTGTACTCAAACTCAAAATAAACTCAAAACTCAAAATGTACTCAAACTCAAAATGAACTGAAAACTGAAAATGGACTCAAAACTCAAAATGTACTCAAACTCAAAGTGAACTAAAACTCAAAATGGACTCAAAACTCGAAATGTACTCAAACTCAAAATGAACTCAAAACTCAAAATGCCCTCAAACTCAAAGTGAACTCAATACTCAAAATGTGCTCAAACCTCAAAATGTACTCCAAACTCAAAATGTACTCAAAACTCAAAATGTACTCAAACTCAAAATGTACTCAAACTCACAATGGACTCAAAACTCAAAATGTACTCAAAACTCAAAATGAACTCAGAACTCAAAATGGGCTGAGAACTCAAAATGAATTCAGAACTCACATGGCCTCACAGAGATTGAGACAGTCAGAGAGTGAGAGTTTGAGAGTGTGAGATTGAGAGTGTGAGAGTGAGAGTGTGAGTGTGAGTGTGTGAGTGTGTGAGTGTGTGAGTGTGAGTGTGAGAGTGAGAGTGAGAGAGTGTGAGTGTGAGTGTGAGTGTGAGAGTGAGAGTGTGAGTGTGAGTGTGAGTGTGAGTGTGAGTGTGAGTGTGAGTGAGAGTGAGAGTGAGAGTGAGAGTGAGAGTGAGAGTGAGAGTGAGAGTGAGAGTGTGAGTGTGAGTGAGAGTGAGAGTGAGAGTGAGAGTGAGAGTGAGAGTGAGAGTGAGAGTGAGAGTGAGAGTGAGAGTGAGAGTGAGAGTGTGAGTGTGAGTGTGAGTGTGAGTGTGAGTGTGAGTGAGAGTGAGAGTGAGAGTGAGAGTGAGAGTGAGAGTGAGAGTGAGAGTGAGAGTGAGAGTGAGAGTGAGAGTGAGAGTGAGAGTGAGAGTGAGAGTGAGAGTGAGAGTGAGAGTGAGAGTGAGAGTGAGAGTGAGAGTGAGAGTGTGAGAGTGTGAGAGTGTGAGAGTGTGAGAGTGTGAGAGTGTGAGAGTGTGAGTGTGAGTGTGAGTGTGAGTGTGAGTGTGAGTGTGAGTGTGAGTGTGAGTGTGAGTGTGAGTGTGAGTGTGAGAGTGTGAGAGTGTGAGAGTGTGAGTGTGAGTGTGAGTGTGAGTGTGAGTGTGAGTGTGAGTGTGAGTGTGAGTGTGAGTGTGTGAGTGTGTGAGTGTGTGAGTGTGTGAGTGTGTGAGTGTGTGAGTGTGAGAGTGTGAGTGTGAGTGTGAGTGTGAGTGTGAGTGTGAGTGTGAGTGTGAGTGTGAGTGTGAGTGTGAGTGTGAGTGTGAGTGTGAGTGTGAGTGTGAGTGTGAGTGTGAGTGTGAGTGTGTGAGAGTGTGAGAGTGTGAGAGTGTGAGAGTGTGAGAGTGTGAGAGTGTGAGAGTGTGAGAGTGTGAGAGTGTGAGAGTGTGAGAGTGTGAGTGTGAGTGTGAGTGTGAGTGTGAGTGTGAGTGTGAGTGAGAGTGAGAGTGAGAGTGAGAGTGAGAGTGAGAGTGAGAGTGTGAGTGTGAGTGTGAGTGTGAGTGTGAGTGAGAGTGAGAGTGAGAGTGAGAGTGAGAGTGAGAGTGAGAGTGAGAGTGTGAGTGAGAGTGAGAGTGAGAGTGTGAGTGAGAGTGAGAGTGTGAGTGTGAGAGTGAGAGTGTGTACCTTTTGCTGTATACCTTTGCGATATCCTCATAATTATAACCAGAAAGCATTTTCATATTTGTCCCACGTGACCCCCTCGACGAGACTTTAATTTGATACCCCACACACCCTAGCCGGGTCATATGGAATTCATACCAGTCAAACTAACCATGACTCATGACTGTAACCAGGACGCATTATTCAGGTGTCCGACATGATTCCCCTAACTGGAACCTTCAATTTGACGCCCCACATGCTTCAGCGGCCTCACCTTGAATTTAACCCCATCTATGACTCATAATGACCATCTCATGATTCGAACTACGAAGCCTTTTTTTTTTTATTTGGACCACGTGATTCCCCTCTTCAAGACCGTAAATTTGATACCCTACACTCCCTATCGGGGTCACGTCGAATTTTACCCCAATATAAGACTCGCCATGACAATCTAATGGTTATAACCAGGAAGCATTTTTGTATTTCTCCCACGTGATTCGGCCCATCAAGACCATTGATTTGATACCCATCACATCCTAGCGGAATCAATTTGAACGTTAAACCAATCAATGACTAACCATGACTATCTCATGATATAGCCCTACCACATTTTTGTCCCACGTGATTTTCCTTATCGGAACCTTCAATTTGATACCCCGGACACCCAGTGGCATCATTGTGAATTTTAACCTAATTTATGACCCCTTTTGACTATGTCAAGATAATAATCAGGAAGCGCGTGATTACCCTCATCGAGACCTTTAATTTGATACGCCCTAGCGTCATGAACCTGAATTTTAACCGAATCTTTGATTTACCTTGACTACGTCATGATATATCCATATCTCATGTTCGTCCCGAATGATTCCCCACATCGAGACCTTGAATTGATTCCCCACATGCCCTCGCAGCGTCATTTTGAATTTTAACCCAATCTATGACTCATTATGACTGCCTGATGACTACAATCAGGAAGCATTTTTATTTACCCCGCGTGATTCCGTTAATCCGGACCTTTCATTTGATACCTTACACGCCTTAGCCTCATCAGTTTCATTTTTCACCCAATCTAATGTGGTCATTATTCTGTCTTAAGGGGCGCTGCCCAGTCAATTCAGCTAATTCATTTGAAACAGTAGAAAGGACAGCCCCCGCCCCCATTTCCCCCCGGATCTCACCTCTTCCTTTGTGACCCCTAGTATATCAAGCCGTTAACAGTAGCAGGCGAACAACCAGCACGCCAGCACCGCCGTGTGCTTTCCCACAACCCTTTCCCACGCTCTTAGTGGATCCGTCAGGAGGAAAAGTTAAACAACCCTTTTTTATGACCTCACCAGTCAATTATCACTCACGCGCCCAGCCGCGAAAATTAGGTATACAGCAAGTGCTTATGGCCATCAAAATTCAACAAGAAACTAAAAAAAATCAGACACCACCTCCCTCCCAACCGATCATGCAGATCGCGATTGGTGCCATACCCGCAGGTAACTTGAATTCCGAGCCCACAGTGACGCATGAAACTTATCAGCCAACCATAGCTTTCTGCTAGGCTACTCATATGTACTCAAACTCCAAATGGACTTAAAGGGGCCCTGAAAGGCATTTTGAGCACACTAAATGAACTAGCGCAATCGCTAGATTGGGTCGCCAACGTCACCTGTGCCAAGTATTACTCTTTTACGCGCAGCGGAAAGCTCACACTTTTGTTGCAAAGTTTGTAGCTTTTTTCTCACCCTTTCCTTCGTGTTTTTGGACGCCGCCATCTTCACATGTCTACATCATCGATTCCCAGATGTTCGTCATGAGCTAGACATCCTGCTATTGGGCGGCTTTTTCACGCACTTCCGGCAAAGAGATGAGTCGTCTGCTCAGCGTCGGCTCGCCGGCTGATCTGCCAGCGGAGTGCCGGAGTGCTTTGACATTTTACGACAAACGAAACAAGAGTAAACAAACGCTTAACCGTTTGTATTGAATGCAACACGGCCATAACACGACGTGGATTTTATCTTACGTGAGTACGTACCATAAAGAAAGTCCCGTGGCACTTCTTTGGTGCAATCGCAGAGAACGCCCTGAGCCGAATGCCCGGGTTTGACGCGTACATTTTATTCAACTTCAAAACAATCCAGAGATGCGTTTCGAACGAACGCAACGTCACAACATGCGTTGCAAGTCTGAACCGCGATTGACAGACGATGAGTTGCCTCCTCCTGCCCGTCGTAAATTCGGCACTCACCTCACACCCGGTTTGCGGGGACGAGCAGCAAGTCACAAC
>NW_027526203.1:59441227-59657220 GCF_048455015.1 Haemaphysalis longicornis
GTTGCCCTTGTCCGCAGGTAGTATGACAATGCTTTCGTCTTTTCGAAGTTCCTGGAGTGCTCGGTTTCCCTCTGCGGTCAAATTTTTTCCCATTTTAAGCGGCAATTTCGATAGGAGGCCAATCGATTTAAGTCTTATTTCATCTCGGGCGTGCGGCTGTACTTGTTGAACGCCTTCCTCCACCGCGGCATTCGACCTTTGCAAGGGGGGGGGGGGGGGGGGGGGCTCGTAGCCACATTGTAGCTGTGTCCTTTGGCCAGAACCGAAGTTTGCTCTTGAGTGGGAGTGCGGGATGACAGGTTGGTCACAAAACCTTGATCTTGGGCAATTTGGGGCGAGGGCCTTATCGACAAACAAGAAAGTTTCTTATCTTGCGTGATCCGGTGCTTGTCCGCAGTCGATGCCGCCACGCTGTCAGCAAACTCGTCGACGGAGGCCATCAGTGCGGGGATGCGGTGCTCCAGTTGGCGCTTGGCAAAGAACAGGTCCAGTTCTTTCTTCCTGATGGCGGCGTTGCATTCGTGGAGGCGAGCATTGACGAGTCGATGTTCGGCTTTAGTGATGATATTCAGGCCTTCGGGGGTCGACACGGGCCGTTTCAGGCGCAGGCTCTCAGGGACGACTTTCCTTTCTTTACAGGTGCGGTTGAAGTCAAGATGAGTTTTGAAGACGGAGATTCCTTCCTTGATGCGTATGTAGCGCTTGACGAGCTGCATGGTGTCATGGCCAAACCCTTGGCTGATAGACTTGAAAGTGAACATTTCGACAGACTTCTGTCTGGTTGGCAAGTTACTGAACTGAGATTTCTTTTTCTTCGGTATGTAGACGACTGCTTCTGCATAGTGAAGACCTCCGCAGTTGACAGCCTGAAAAAACGCCTAAATTCCGTTTACCCCGCCATCCAGTTCACGGTTGAATGTGAACGAGACGGCTCCATTCCCGTTCTTTACGCCCAAGTGACAAGAGGAGGCAGGGGCCTGGTGTTCTCCGTTCACAGGAAGCCGACGCACGCCGGCCGCTACCTTCATTTTAATTCGACCCACCCCGCTAACCACAAAGCCTCAGTTGTGTCGTCTTTAATTAACAGAGCTGATGCAATTTGCTCGTCCGAATCAGAACGTAAGAAAGAAGTAAGCCGTGTATTTGCGGACCTCAAGAAAAACGGCTACCCGAAAAAGTTCATTCACTCCGTAACCCGCCGCAAAGAGCAGAAGAGGGTGACAAACTCTTCAAGAACTTCAACCGCCGTACCCCTGAAACGCGTGCCGGTGCCGTATATCCCCGGAACAAGCGAAGCCTTGGCCCGCATTTTCAAAGGGGTAGGAGTACACATAGCGCACAAGCCTTCGACAACTATAGGCCGCTTAATCCCCCGCCCCAAAGACCGGACGACAATAGAGAAGGCACCCGGGGTCGTCTACCGCATTCCGTGCGCGGGGTGCAACGCCTCGTACATCGGTGAAACCAAAAACCTACCGGAGAGGATTAGGCAACACAAGAACGACGTCCGGAAGCAGAATAGAGTTCGCAGCGCAGTCGCTGAACACTGTGAAATTGCCGACCACAAAATTGACTTCTCCGGAACGGCCATCCTCGAAAGGGAAACAAACTGGAGGAAGCGGCTTTTCCTCGAATCGTGGCATATTCAACGCACACCTGGGAATGTTAATCGCTCGCTTGGCACTCTCCCCTCGGTGTACACACACGGATTACGTGCCGCAGCGAGGGGCTTTGTGCGAGGCCAGCAAATGTGATACTATAAGATGGAGCTGCAGCGTGGCCACTGTCACCCCTGAAGAAGAAGCCGAGCCGGCTTCGAAACGTCGGGTTTTTTGAATTTTTGCATTGTATTGGTTGGAGCCTAATTAAATCTCAGTTCAGTAACTTGCCAACCAGACAGAAGTCTGTCGAAATGTTCACTTTCAAGTCTATCAGCCAAGGGTTTGGCCATGACACCATGCAGCTCGTCAAGCGCTACATACGCATCAAGGAAGGAATCTCCGTCTTCAAAACTCATCTTGACTTCAACCGCACCTGTAAAGAAAGGAAAGTCGTCCCTGAGAGCCTGCGCCTGAAACGGCCCGTGTCGACCCCCGAAGGCCTGAATATCATCACTAAAGCCGAACATCGACTCGTCAATGCTCGCCTCCACGAATGCAAAGCCGCCATCAGGAAGAAAGAACTGGACCTGTTCTTTGCCAAGCGCCAACTGGAGCACCGCATCCCCGCACTGATGGCCTCCGTCGACGAATTTGCTGACAGCGTGGCGGCATCGACTGCGGACAAGCACCGGATCACGCAAGATAAGACACTTTCTTGTTTGTCGATAATGCCCTCGCCCCAAATTGCCCAAGATCAAGGTTTTGTGACCAACCTGTCATCCCGCACTCTCACTCAAGAGCAAACTTCGGTTCTGGCCAAAGGACACAGCTACAATGTGGCTACGAGCCCCCCCCCCCCTTGCAAAGGTCGTTGCCGCGGTGGAGGAAGCCGTTCAACAAGTACAGCCGCACGCCCGAGATGAAATAAGACTTAAATCGATTGGCCTCCTATCGAAATTGCCGCTTAAAATGGGAAAAAATTTGACCGCAGAGGAAAACCGAGCACTCCAGGAACTTCGAAAAGACGAAGGCATTGTCACACTACCTGCCGACAAGGGCAACTCGACGGTGGTGTTAGACCGCCAGGACTACGACCGGAAGGTTTCGGCTCTTTTGGATGGAAACGCGTATACGAAGTTAAAGAGGGATCCTGCAAACCAAACGCAGACGCAGCTGAACAAGTTACTCGCGGCGATTTTCAAGAACCACCCGGAACAAAAAATTCTATACCTTCGCTTGATCTGTCGAAACGGCTCCGCACCAAGTTTCTACGGATTAACGAAGATCCACAAACCTGGCATCCTTCTTCGCCCGATCGTAGACTTCACATCATCCCCGTGCCGAGCGCTTTCAAATTTCCTGCACCGCATCCTCGCCCCCCTCGCCGGGAAGACGGCGACTCATGTACGCAACTCCAGCCACTTTGTGCAACTTCCGTCACAGGTGTGCATTGACGAAGACAAGAGCCTGGTCTCGTTCGACGTCGTGTCATTGTTCACTGGTGTTCCTGTACCTCTTGCTGTATCCGCGGCCCGAACTGCCCTCGAAAATGACGCAACACTAGAAGAAAGGACGCCGCTCACTGCTGATGAGATATGCCGCCTACTGGAGTTCTGCTTGGCCAGCACATATTTTTCGCATAATGGACAAATTTTCAAACAACAAACTGGAACCGCAATGGGGGCCGCCATCTCTGTAACAATGGCTAACTTGACGATGGAACATGTGGAAGGGAAGGCTCTGAGCTTCTTCCGGCCGCAACCTAAACTTTTTCTTCGGTATGTAGACGACTGCTTCTGCATAGTGAAGACCTCCGCAGTTGACAGCCTGAAAAAACGCCTAAATTCCGTTCACCCCGCCATCCAGTTCACGGTTGAATGTGAACAAGACGGCTCCATTCCCTTTCTTGACGCCCAAGTGACAAGAGGAGGCAGGGGCCTGGTGTTCTCCGTTCACAGGAAGCCGACGCACACCGGCCGCTACCTTCATTTTAATTCGGCCCACCCCGCTAACCACAAAGCCTCAGTTGTGTCGTCTTTAATTAACAGAGCTGATGCAATTTGCTCGTCCGAATCAGAACGTAAGAAAGAAGTAAGCCGTGTATTTGCGGACCTCAAGAAAAACGGCTACCCGAAAAAGTTCATTCACTCCGTAACCCGCCGCAAAGAGCAGAAGAGGGTGACAAACTCTTCAAGAACTTCAACCGCCGGACCCCTGAAACGCGTGCCGGTGCCGTATATCCCCGGAACAAGCGAAGCCTTGGCCCGCATTTTCAAAGGGGTAGGAGTACACATAGCGCACAAGCCTTCGACAACTATAGGCCGCTTAATCCCCCGCCCCAAAGACCGGACGACAATAGAGAAGGCACCCGGGGTCGTCTACCGCATTCCGTGCGCGGGGTGCAACGCCTCGTACATCGGTGAAACCAAAAACCTACCGGAGAGGATTAGGCAACACAAGAACGACGTCCGGAAGCAGAATAGAGTTCGCAGCGCAGTCGCTGAACACTGTGAAATTGCCGACCACAAAATTGACTTCTCCGGAACGGCCATCCTCGAAAGGGAAACGAACTGGAGGAAGCGGCTTTTCCTCGAATCGTGGCATATTCAACGCACACCTGGGAATGTTAATCGCTCGCTTGGGACTCTCCCCTCGGTGTACACACACGGATTACGTGCCGCAGCGAGGGGCTTTGTGCGAGGCCAGCAAATGTGAGACTATAAGATGGAGCTGCAGCGTGGCCACTGTCACCCCTGAAGAAGAAGCCGAGCCGGCTTCGAAACGTCGGGTTTTTTGCCTTTTTGCATTGTATTGGTTGGAGCCTAATTAAATCTCAGTTCAGTAACTTCCCAACCAGACAGAAGTCTGTCGAAATGTTCACTTTCAAGATTTTTTTTGTTTCGGAGTTGAAAATATTCACCTCAAGCGCAGGAATGGCGAATATGGCAGCTGCAGCCGGCTGTTTCCACTAGTAGAGAAGGTTCTGCCCTGTTCTCTGTGGCAGTAAAGCGCAGACAGCGCTACGGCTTCTCAGTTTTTACGTGCTTGGACCACGATTTTTTACGTGCTTGGACCACGAATGACCGTATAGCAAAATAACAACCTTGTGTTACGTATTTTTGCATCAGCGCATTGGCGGCATGCTGATGCGAGTTTTTCGCTGGCCTTTCTGGGGTGTTTTCCTAGTAAAAAATTCCATCAGTGGTCGGTGTTTTCGTTTTTAAACTATGTGTCTGCTTCGGGTCAAGTCGACGAATATTAAGCTTGTATACCTGTATTACTCCGAAAACAAAAACAAATTGCTGATTTAGCTTTGGTTAATCCTAGATGATAGCGAAAGCTTCACTGCCCTGGCAACGGCCATTGTCGAGGTGTCGTTGACGTGTGGTTCCGCAATGATGTACAGACATGTTTGCAATGAATACACTGTTCATTCATCGTCTTTTTTCGCCTCACCACTTCTTTAAAGCCTCGCCGCTGTACGAGCGCCCACAGCTGAATGTTCATCTTCCTCCATCGTACATGGCTCGGTGTCGCACGTGACCTCCTGGCATTCCTTTGTGGCGCGGGCTTACCGCTGCAGCGGTGGCCTGATCGCCTTCGTCCGGCAGGTGGCGACACAGGTTCCGCACACGTCTGTTTTCTCATCCCCTATCTCTCCCCGCCATGGAGGAAAGAATACTCAAGAGAGACCCCTTGCATCACAATGCATTGCAAAAAGTGTGGAGGAAGTGATTTTCTTGAGCCCATATACAGTGTTGCCTAGTTTTTTACGGCTGGGGTGGCTAAACCTGGCAAAATGCTACGGACAATTTTTAACGCCGCTTTGACTGTGGCTTCCTCGCTACGTTGGCAACACAGCGCGGGAGCCGCTGTGGCGTCGGCGTCGTCTGCAATCTGTCCACTACAGCTGATTTCGCAGCGTTTCTTCTACTGCCATTTCCTTTGTGGTCTAATGTCTGATCTGATCTGATTGTATGGTTTAACGCGCCGACGCAACGCAGGCGATGAGGCGCGCCGTAGTGGAGGGCTCCGGATTAATTTTGACCACCTGGGGATCTTTAACGTGCGCCGAAATCTCGTACACACGGGCGTTTTTGTGTGGTCTAATGTCCCTTCGAAAACAACACCCGATGGTTAATAATTGGCGTGGTCGGTGAGCATAGTTGCCGTTATCGTGTGGCGCTATCTCGTCGATTTCCGCAGTGGTTTCCCGTCCTTATCGGTCTGCCGGTGAAAAGGTGCGCGTTGGCAGCTTCGGCAGCATCGACCCACTATCTGCGGCGATTTGGTTCAGTTGGAAATATATTCTCAATGAACACAAAATAAAGGGAGGCAGACTCGTAGTGTTTCCGTTTTGCTCGACAAAGAGCGCATGGGCGAATATACTTACCTGTCAACCGCGAATGCCACCGGCAACCCGGCACGCAACAGTGAGGCATCTCGCAAACCACTGCAGCCACTTATTCACGTGAAGTGAGATTAGACAGAGTTAGTTTCACGAGTGTACAGAGTTCATGTACGCAAACGTGAAAAGCGTACGTAGTCCACGCGCATGTAGTTTGCAACTCGTGCGCGTCACCCGCCTCGCGTAGGGTGGCTGGAGTCCTCGCGCCGTTTACGAACCGACACTGTAGTAGCCACTCGTAATCCCGCGAGCCTGTTGCTATGACGACGACAAACGCTACTTCGTCAGGCTTAAGAGCTGAAAAATCGTCCTTCTATCTCAAAAACGAAGGCTGTTTTTCGATTGAAACTCCGTGCCGGGCCCTTGAACAAGGGGGTGTGGTTTGACCTGTAGCTTTTAAGGTCAAAACTGTCACCCCGGGAAGAGAATCAAAGGTTGCGTAGTGTAGCTTTCTCAAGAAAATAAAAGTTCATAAATGTCATGCGCAACACTTGCGTAATATTGGTCGTCTGCTCTCCAGCTATCAAGCTTGTACAGGATCGTTTATTTCACTATGTGATAAAAATTGCGTAGATGCACTGGCTCACGGGGGGCTGGGACAGCGATATCGTTTCTTCCTTACCGACCGTTGACTGAACGCCACCGACAATGAGCCCGGGCTGCCGCCGGCCAAGTTCGCCTGCTGCTCGCCGCACAACCACCGCTCAGTCCTTCTCGAAAGTCGAAACGCATCTGTAGGCATTTCGAACGGCTCAAAATGATTTCTTCCCTTCTGTTACGCCGGTGAGCCAACAACAAGGACATCACCGGTACATTCATATTAGAACTGCAACAATCGTCTTCTCCGAGAACCCGCGGCTCAACACAACAGCTCCGCGTTGCTTTCATTGTTCCACATCTGGGTGTTCGGTTTTGGCCAATCACTGCTCTTTCAAAACAGTCACTTTTGGTACAGACACAAAACGCACAAAACTTCACAATATCGCCCCAGCAGAAGCAGGGTTCGGTTCAATATCGACTTACAACAAACGAAACATGTTCGAAACTGCTTAAGAGCATTGGTGCGTGAAAAGACAAAACTTTTGTGCCGCTGCAATCACAAGACGTGCGTAATTACTCCTCGTTGTGGCCCAGAAGCAATCAACGTTGTACCAGTGTCCTACACCAAATGTCTTGAAAGTAGTGTTTCTAGACTCCAGCGCATGCTGGCATTATCGTCATCATTCTGTAAATTGAATTCATGGTTCCTCCCGCACTTCCAGGCCCTTTCTTTTCGGGTTTTCCAGAACATTTGTGCAAGAAACCAGTGAACAAAACCCTTTTTACAACTGGGCAGTGTGCGAACTTGGGTTTGAAAATAATGGAGCACAGATGCCCCACCACTGCCGATGCACCCGCCTACATACTAAAGGGGAAATGCTGACCACAGCGGAAGCTCGCCGCCGCTGCGGAGTCCAGGTGAGTGTATTGAGAGCCGCATCGTTATTTGTGAAAAATTATGATGGCTGAAGTTAAAAAGGAGGACAGTTTATTGAAGCTTCGAGCTATTACAGTCTCTACTATAAAACGCCAGGTATTCCTTGCGTTAATAAAGAAAATTCGAGGCGAAGCTTTTCCACCATACGCGGCCAGCAGCCCCATGACCCAATTGTCAAAATCCTTCTTTACCGACGCCAAAAAATCTGAAGCCAAACTGAAATTATTGGTCAAGGACTTTAAACCATAGATACCCACCGAATCTTTTGGCGAAGAATTTTGCTACACGCTTCGAATAAGAAGAGGTTATAATCGGCTCCAGAACCAGATAACCATGTGATCCTAAAGAAAGAGTCAAAACAGAATCTCAGCGTACTACTGGTGTATTATCCAGGATCTCCAACTCTTCAGTCGTAAAAAAGTCTACGAAGGAAATGCGAGAACATGGAGCTCCACATCTTACAGTTCTGGCGTCTCCATGCTTTATTACAGCCATTGTGAATACAGCCAGTTCTGGCGAAGTATCACCAGACCTGCGCTGCTGAGCACGAGGTCGCGGGTTCGATTCCCGGCCGCGGCCGCCGCTTTTCTGATGGAGGCGAAAAGCAAAAACGCCCGTGTGTACGAGATTTCGGCGCACGATAAAGATCCCCAGGTGGTCAAAATTAATCCGGAGCCCTCCACTACGGCGCGCCTCATCGCCTGCGTTGCGTTGGCGCGTTAAACCCTACAATCAATCAATCAGTATCGCCAGACCATTTCCATACCTCTCGCCAGACCTCTTCCATAGGAACCAGTAAAACACGAAAGTGATATGTGCCTTCACATGAGCAGTTGACGGTTTATTGTGCATCGATATGAACTGGGTCATCGCTGTTTATATTTGGTCGGTATATGGCACCGTTATACGCATAACGTTAGACACAGGATTGCACGTGCTGGAGCATTGCGTAAATCCGACTGAAACAACAGGCGCTCGCAAACCGTCCGTGCGAACGAAACCAAACGGGTTGCCTGCGAATCGTTTGGTGAACACACGGTCCGCTGCAGCGAAAGGAGCAGCGGACAGTGTCACGAACGCGACACCCGCAGTCAGCTTCTCCGCACCTTGCGCTTCGCGTCCCCCGTACACGTAAGCGCTGGCATCGAGGCGCCAACCGTAGGCGCTCATTAGCGTCATGATGCACTACTTCGCTTCGCCTCTCCTATATATCAGAACCATCTGAAAGACAGCTTATAAGCCGCATCGTCGATCTATTAACACGTTTGTTCGCAGCGCAGTCGGGAGCGCTTTCCGCACCTCCCGTCGCAGCGAAAGAACTCGTGGCTCGAATCCCGGCTCAGCCGCGTCAATCCTAGTTTTTCTGGCTATGTCATTTCCTTGACAGATACGACGACAGTTAGATCAAGGTGGACACCGGCATAAAACGCTTTCGTGTTAGAATATTGAAAAAAAAAACAAAAAACAAAATGCGCGTCTACACGCATGTTCGTCCCCCCGCGGAATCAGCCACATTGTCAGGTGTTAAGCCGTAGTTGAGGTGGGATTCTGATGTCCAAAATACGACTTTGAGTCAGTAGGCTTGTGGCTTGTTGGTTGTTATTGACTTCTATTAGGCCTTCTCCGGATCTGACTTTTTTGTCTTTGTAGGAGTGACCGATAATGCCTTTAAGAAGTTCGTAGGTAATAAAGACGCTGACAAGCAATAGGGTTTGACTTGTCGACGGATTCCATTGTCAAAAATCTGGAATGGTTATCTGGCTTTCGAAAATTTACGGTTGGTGTTGGGAGAAATAATACTTCGGTGCGGCTCCAGTGCAGGGGCCCCTTAGGTTTTTAAAGGAGGTTGACTTTTTCATATGGCATAAAAAAAGTAGGGGAACGGGGATTTCCTTCACTGACTTTACCATGGAGGCCAAAGAAAACCTGTAGCTCCCTTCCTGGTAGACAGAGCGGCCATCAGCCGTAGTTTGACCAACGTTCCGACCGTCACCTCTCGACGTTTCCACCCTCCACCTCTCAACATATCGCCATGGCTGATTACTGCTTATGTAGGGGGGCCCGAAGTCCGCGGACACGGCAATACCGTCACCTTGAATACACACGTGCCCCCTGCGGGGCGGGGAGGTATCGAATAATCGTTAATGGAGCCTACAGACAGTAGATAAATCCGATCCAAAACCTTGCATATTAGCGTCGGTCCTGTCTGGCATGAAACAGACATTTTGTCATAGCGAAACCCGAAAAGCTGTGGTGTGGCTGCCTTTCTGTCGCTCGATTTTCCCGCCCTTCAAAATATCAGGTGACAGAATACTTGAAATCGAAGAATATATAAGGAACACCGTACGAAGCTACTAAAACTGCCGTCACGGCTTATACGTGCTTACATTTTTGCAGGAAAGAATAACGGTCTGGCATTTTCATGCACATCATCCGCATCCAACCAAGCGCACTTGCGTACTTGTAATTAAGAATACACGTTGGAGTGGTTTTTAGGAGATAATGGCGCCGAAGCAGGCAGAGAAAAGGAAACAATAAAACAAATGACGTCGGACACAGCAGTTGAAAAAACAACAACAAAAAAACAGCTCCCAGCAGGTGGCGCGCGAATATTGCAAATGCGGGAAAACTGAATTGAGCAAATCTCCATTGCAGTTGCTCTTGGGAGAAACGAGTGGGGAAGCCCGTGCGCGGTAAAAGAGAGAGAGGCTGTTACTTGTTAAAGGTGGTAGCATGCTATTGTGTTTCGACGACATTTGCTTTGAAGCAAGCACATAAGCGCACAATTTTTAATGTTTATTTTGTTTGCGATGCTCGTGGGTGCCCTGGCAAAGGAAGAAGGAGTTACGATTTTCCGAAGCTCTTTTAGGCACTTTAATAGGTGACGAAGGTGACATAGAAGAGACGGATAGCGGACACATCCCTTTTTAGCAGCTGCAGTGTTCCCTGTGTTATCTGCATTTTGCACACAGTGGTAATACACCTTGCTTCTATTGAAGAATACTATATAATTTCCACGAAATATTTTGATAAGAACATGGGATTAGTATAATTTTTCAGGCATTCGATAGCGAAAGATCTCCGGAGCGCCTGAAAGATAGGCCACTTGGTAAATATTTATGACATTAAACGAAGTATGGACAGGGAAACAGATATAACAACCTTCGGCTATTCCCACTTTGTTACAAAATGTGTTCAGATCTAAGCCTAACCAGTATGTGCTTCTAAAGGTTCTTCAATGGTTGTTCCTTAATAAATTACAAAGGCATGGCAAAACCTAGCGCAGATTCATTCCTAATCGAATGTACCCGAACCAGTGCCGCCATAAAATTTGATAGTTCAAACTGCGCTTAAGTTCTGAATGGTGTTATAAAAAAGACACTTTTGGACCAGTACATCTATATCTGAACAATATCGGTCGTTCCTCTCCGGTTATCATATTAAGGTGACGCGTTTTCTTCTATGAAAATACAACCGATGGGCCAGGAGGAAAGCCGTTCATTTTCTCTGCGGTCTGATGAAAAAGTTAAGTTTGCCCCTTGTTCAAAATGGGTGCCCAGTAAGCCACTTGGCACTGCATGAAATATTTTCGCTCCCGTTTTCTTTGGCTTGAGAGGGCAGAAATCACAATTTTGAGTACTGCGTATCTTTCATAAGCCTACAACTTCCAAACTTACAAAATTTATGTTTGAGGCAAATACTTTTGTCGCGGTCAGGCCACTCGCGCAGTCGCTTTCGTCGTTCTCATTCCCAACTACGTCAAAGTACAGCCGATCTCGTCAGACGGATGGCGGCCCCCTCCTTCACAAGGCCAGCTTTGCTGCATCGCACTGCCGATGGAAAGAACTAAAAGCTGCACCAGTTAATTATTGCGCCTAGTCTCCTCGCCAGAGGCTGTAAACCGCAGCGTAACTGCACCAGCCAGCGGTTGGTTTCGCGCAGGCTGAGTTAAAGCGCCCGTCGAATAGAAAGTAAAGTGAAGTGAAAAAAAAAAATCACGCAGCATAGTGGCTGCCGCCAATACGACTTAGCCCCCTTAACGACGCGGGATCACGCTTTCTCGAAGGCTGGCCCGCGTCTGACAAGGGCGCACTCGAGCGACATGTCGACAGGCTGCCAGCAACGTGTCGTACGCACTGTTTGGATTTAGCCCCGGAAAAGAAAAATGGTCCCCGCAGTTTCGCTTTCCCGTGACGTCCTCGGAAGGAGTCGTGCACGGCATTGGGAAACGCTTCTTCCCTTCATGTTGGAAGTAGTCATACAGCTCTTCTAATTCTGGTACCAGTGGTCACCTTCGCTCTGGCTTGGTCGCCATTGGCTCACCATTTATTGGTCTGGATAGCCCTTGAAGCCCTGCCAATGCCTGTGCAGCGCTGCGGGCTTTGCAGGCCGTGAACAAAAACAAGAGGAGCTTTGAAGATGCATTAGCAAGTTTTATAGGGCTGCTCTTTTGCAAATAAGTTTGTCCTTGAGGCTAGAGAAACTGAATGACAATCTGAAGTTGCGCTCCTTTACGCACCATTCGCGGTCAGTCTCGGCGGGGATGAACGTGATCCGCAACAAACGCCAGTCAGCTGAATCAACCATCTGGACAAAGTGAATTTATTTGGCTACACTAAGTTGTTCATGCTTCACTGGTGCCAATTACTTAAGGAAACATTTTCCTTGAGACTGATAGGAAGGAAGAGCAGGGATAGGCGGACGACAGAACCGTCGGGAAGGAGAAGAGAGGACGAGAACACAGGACTCATTCAGCAAGAGCACAGGGGATGGGTACAGTGGGCGGGGGATGAGAGGAGCGTGAGAAGTAGAAGGGGTGAGACAATGAGGCGTTGCGCGATTGGGGACGCTATCGTCCTTCGGCGCCATTTGCAAGAAGCAAATGTTGGCTTCCCTTTTGATTACAGCGTAAAACATCGTGTTAAATAAGACGTATTAAGCACAAGATAACACCGAAAACTAGCTGCTTATTGTATTTTGCGACGACTGCTGAAGAGTTCTGCTAACATGCAATGAGTAACACGAGTCACCCCAGCATCTGCATCTGGCAGATGGCGCTATAATAAAAACGGTGTAGCAGCATCCGGGAGATGAGTAACTCGCGTTTGTTGACTGTGTTTCTGCGGTCTTCCTGATGTGGTGCATTGTTTGCAGAGTGGTATGCATGGGCGTTTACGTGTTTCCGGTTTACTGTGTTTATTTTGTTAGACTTGTCTTTCCAGGGGACACTCTTCATACTCTCAAGCGCCCAATGAGTTAGAATGTTATGTTTTATATTTGATCGCAGTACACTATCTTTTTCACCACAGGTATCGTACGTGAAAATAAAGCGTTACAGTTGAATAAAGTATCAATCAATCAATCAATCTGTTCATTTGACATCCTCACACTCACAGATGTCGGGCAAATTCTCATCATGACCTATGTGCGGTTGCCCGCTCGACGAAATAAAGTTTCACCAACCATGCCTTCCTCGCTGTTCTTAAGAGGGCCTCACGTGATCACGTTCTTATGAGACTTGCTAATTTATGAGCCGCGGGCTTGAAAAGAGTCACGTACCAATACTATAAAGTTTACAAATCCGTAGAACCGTTTTTATTGCCTGTCTGGCTTCTTTCAGAAAGGTATCCCTTATTTATTGAAATAAAGGATAATTAACACATTTAGGTTTATCTACAGTATATCCCGCCTATATCAAACACGGATATATCGAAATATTACCTATACTGAACCCGTGTATAATTCTGGTAAAAATTACATGCATTTAAAACTTTTTATATCGAATGCAATTTTGCTCACAATGGATATATCGAATTCTCCCGCTCAGGATTTTTTACTCTCTTTAGGCATGCGGCAGGCTTTCCCGCGATACATGGGCGCGCAGCGGCGGCGCGGGTGTCGCTTGCTACTCCCGCGTGAGCTCGGGTGCGTCCAAACCGGCCGTGGCAGAGTGGACCAGCTCCACGCATGCATGCCGTTGAGCCGAAAGCGCCACATTGGGCGCTGCGGGCGGCGGGGTCACCGGACTTCAAGTCCACGCCACTCGCTGCCCGCACTTGCTCGGGTCGTTGGGTTCGCCGTTATTGGCTTGTATGCATGCTTGTCTCCGCTGTGTCGAAGACGCCGAGGACTCTGCACCGCTTCCGAGCTCGAGCGAGGCCGTCGCTGCCGTGGCCCTGATACGGCGATACTGCAGTGCCATTGAGGGCAGCGGTCTTGTGCTTGCCGACTGTTTAGATACCGTGGAGCAAGCAGTCACCAGCAACGCGTTGTTCTCCAAGAAGCAGGCTACACTCACTTAGTTCTTCCGCCCCAATAAATTAATGTTTAGTTTCCGAGAAAGTGTAGTTTCAATAGTGAACTGAAAGGTGGTAAGAGCTCAGCGTTAGCTGGTGAATCCGTCGGCAAGATTGCTCTCATATAGGTTTTTTTTTCTACACTTTCTATATCGAATTTTTGCTATATGGAACTATTTTACAATCGTCGCACTATTCGATATAAGCGGGCTTTACTCTAGTTTTCCCTAGATGGCACTAGCTGTCTAGCAACTGTGAGTTGTGTATTTATTTCAGAACACAATTCACACATTTCTAAAATTTCTACTAGGCCGTTTTGAAAATTTGTACGCATTTGTAAAACTTCTCCTAATTGTGCACGATGGTTTGTAAGCCCATGAGCTATGAAATAGTAAATCCCATAGGAACGTTAACAGGTTGATTGATTGTGGGGTTTAACGCGCCGACGCAACGCAGGCGATGAGGCGCGCCGTAGTCGAGGGCTCCGGATTAATTTTGACCACCTGGGGATATTTAAAGGGACACTGAAGTGATATGTAAACATTGCGGGATTACTAGCGCAAATTGTAGTCCGGAGTCCCCAGGCCATGTTTCGACCACTCTAGGCGCGTTTATGCGATTTTATTTAGTAGAAAAACTAATTCGAAAATGCTGTCCTCCTCTCTTTACGCTCGCCCATTTTCTGTGGCGTTTTCGTGTGACGTCAGGAGGGGATGAGCTGGCAATTGGCTGCGCTAGTGCACGGCTCCCCGGCCTTCAGACAGAGTCAGTCGGCCCAGCGTTTCGTCCGCCGGCCGCCGGCGGGTCGTCGCAATCAAGGAGGTTAAAAAAAATTGCTTGGTCGCAATTCGTTGGCTTAGTTGAAACGAAGCCAGGACATGTTTGTGAATGGAAGAATGTGCCTTTCTTTACTTGGTTTGTTTGTACACTGTATCTAGCTCCAAGTCAAGGCCGCTTCACACAAGCGCTGCACAAGCGCACATGCGACGCTTCGCTGACTGGTACGGCAGTAGGAAAATATAAGGCCTCTTGAAGGCGGGAGAAGAGTCAGCCAAGTCAATATAGGTACTAAGGAAATAAAATCAACTGATATTTTTACCGTACAGAGTAAAACTAGGGCGCGGGAAGCACTTTTTTGCGCTGGGCGAACAAGCGCAGCGGTCAGGAGCACGACTACGCATCTGCGAACGCTTTTCCGTCTACGAAATGCAATTGCTAGACGTGAGCTACTGTGGAAACTCGGGCGACGCTTACTGCACGAGTGCAGTACAACAAATAGTCACCTAAGCTGCTTGAAATGAAAAAACTAAATAAAAGTGTAAACCGGTTGTACAATATATACCCTATATTAGCAGTACCTTCCCGTCCCGCTTTGTGGCTGAGTGGGCTGGGGTGTAGGTATGTCACCGCAAGTGTTTTGCAAGTCACGAGTTCGACTCCCCGCGGGTACGTGCTTTTTTTTTGTAACTTAACTTTTTTGTTTTCAGCCGATGTTTTATATACTGAGTTCACCTTTTTTTTGGGCCGTAACGTTCATGGCTACACGAACTAGTTCACAAAACGCGCGCAGGCTGGCACTGGCTCGCTAGCGAGTTCACGTTGGCGTGCTGTTGCCATAAGCACCGACTGCTTGCAGGCAGTGGGCACAGGCCACAATGAACAGACCCTTGGCCTGGTGCGAACACGCTTTTTACGATACAGGCATGAGGGAGGAAAGCTCCAAATATGGGGGAAAAGCGCATGACATTTCGGCGTCTGCGGGTACGCGGAGGGCGTTCATGCACTGCGTAGGTCTCGGCTAGTGAATGCTACGACTACAAGCCGTCCTGGGAGGCTTATCTTATGCATTTTACAGCCGACAACATGGCAGAAGCGTGGTACGATGATTACTGAGATATTGAGAATGCCCATCCAACAACGCCATTGGTTATGTTTTACAGAACCGAAATCGAAACCGAAACTTGTTTGATTGCTAACCTTGGGCATCGTCCAATCACGGCGCCCCTCCTCCTAACGTCACAGCCTTAGTTGGTGCGGCCGCCGCAAACCACGCATGGTAGTTTTTCTTCTTTCGCGCTTTGTAAAATACAGTCTAGTCCACTTATAACGATATCCAAGTGCCAAGAAAATCCCATCGTTATAACCGATAATCGTTATAAGCGGGTCGAGAAAAAAAAAGCCACAAGAGAGATCAAAACATTTTATTAGCATGCAAGTGAGGTAGTGCAACTGCTCGTTTGCAGAAAAGCCATAGTCAGTCAGCTTTGACTGCTTCACGCGAAGCTGACGCACATCTTTTTCGAGAGTATCTAATTGCTCCAGGCAATTAGATGATCGCCGCAGCGCCGCAGGCGAATCGGCCATGGCGTCCGAACGTTCAGTCCGACTCCGCAGTGAAACTGGTGAAACGTTGAATGGAGGCAGATGCGGAGAAAAAAAGCACTCAGTTCGGCGCGCAGAAAAGGCGAGGGAAACTTCCCAGCTGCGAGCAGTGCGAGCCGAACTGGCCGAACCAGCCGAACGTTGGTTCGGCCGAATGCGCGGACGAGGCTAAAGCAGCGGCTCCGGGATGGGAGTCGGGAAGAAAAGCTGCTCCTCCTCTCGCTTGCCGCAGTCGACTCGTTTTCTGAGGGGTGGACGGGATGCAAGGCGCATCGCGTGCTGTCGGCGCCGAGTGCCGGCGCCAGCGCCGGCGGCAGCTCGCATTTTCGGCGCGCGCGGTAAGCGGATTCAATCGCTATATCAGATATCGCGGCTCGGGAGCATCGTAATAAGCGGGTTATTTTACCATAGAAAGCATGCAAAACTGGACGGTGCAATCGTTGTCCATCGTTATATCCGATATATTGTTATAAGCGGTATCGTTCTAAGTGGATTCGACTGTAATTACCGATTTGTCAACCGGATAAACGATGAAAAGTGTGCAATTTGAGCCAGTCTACGCAGTGCAAGCAAAAACGGGAGCTTGACAAATTCACTTCAGTGTCCCTTTAACGTGCGCCGAAATCTCGTGCACACGGGCGTTTTTGCTTTTCGCCTCAATCAGAAAAGCGGCCGCCGCGGTCGGGCATCGAACCCGCGACCTCGTGCTCAGCAGCGCAACGCCTTAGCCACTGAGCCACCGCGGCGGGCGAACGTTAACAGGTTATTCCCCCTGAAGCATCTCGCTCGTAGCCTTCAAGCTCGCTGGAGCTACGATTTTTAGCACATTACATGGAATTTACCCCAAGAAAATGCTGCCGCAGTAAAGATTTACTTATTCTCAAGCAAATGCGCGTTATAGGTAAGGCGGGCCGGTTTCCTGCCATTTCGGAGTACGAGAGGAACTTTTCTTCTTGAGCTGAAGTGCAAACGTTTCTCCTGTGTGGGAGCATGATATGAGACATCGTAGTTCCTCCATTTATAGAGAGACTACAATACCTTTATTTTAAGACTGCGCGGCCGCACGCCCGCATTTGCTCAAGGACATCGCATGCTTGATATGGCAAGGTGAAACCGCACCTATAGACTTTTCTTTTCGCAGTGCCTGTCGTAAGGTCATTTTTCTTTTTGCTTGCGTTCCACAACGAGTGTCTCCTGAAATATGAATGTATTTTGTACCACAGTGTGTGTCTGAAAACGGGATTTTCTAGACTGGATTGCACTCTCCTGCATAGACCATGCTTCGGCTGCAGTTCGTAATAAACGAGCAAATAAATAAATGCTGCAAATTTTCCCACTCCCAAGTCTACCATGGTTGCCGGACCAGAAGAGCGTCCTGGTCGCCACTTTACGTGACACATTCGCCTAATGTATACTGGCCTTTCTTTTTCTCCCCTCGGGCTCGTTCTTTCTCCCTTTCTTTCTGCCATCCTTCCTTTCTTCCTTTTTTCATTCTTCCTTACTCTCTCTCTCTTTCTTCCTTTCTTTCTTTCTTTCTTTCTTTCTTTCTTTCTTTCTTTCTTTCTTTCTTTCTCTTTCTTTCTTTCCATCCCGTAGCTGCGCGGTTACCCTCCCCGCCCGAATCACGGCTGAAGCTACACGGGATTTTGAGGCCTGGGTTCGCTCCGTTCATTCTTTTTTTTTTGGGGGGGGGGGGGGTCACTAATTCGCGCTTTGAGGCTGCGGCCAGACGTGGCTGGAAAGATCCGTTCTTGGTGTCTTCAGTCGTCTTAAGGGTGTGCGACACCAGTGCGGTCGCACAGGGCGCCCCGGCCCCTTCCTTGCCCTCCCTCCATCAAAGGCACATCGGCAGTGCACTTTGAAGTGGGGAGGGAAAACGCGCGTGTCCAAATCATCCCAAATTATCACATGAAGTGGAGACTACGACGCCCGCCTGAGTGGCAACCATGGTATACTGGGGCAAAAGCTTGCGGGTACGCCAGGGAAAATGCTTCTTAGTTTGGTAAATTTTGCAAGTGGGCACATTAGCCCCGTCAAACACCTGCCCAATCCCCCAAGTGAGAATGTGGTGGGACAAAGGAACAACCACTTTCTTAGAAGGTTCTTTGAAGTTTTGTAACGCATGTCCTAAAGGTTTTATTTCGAACCCATGGCACTGCATTGCCGCAACGCTGTAATTATCTTGGATGGGTTTAACGCCATTATAGATATCGGAATCCTCGTTATCCATAGAGTGACAACACATTTTCTCTGTAGCGTGTTCTTACCATAAATCTCTTCCATACTTGCAGGCTAATTGATTTGTATACTGCAGACATTTTTCCTTGTGTGTGGAAAACTTCTCTTTCGGTAAATAACTCCATCAAAAAATTGTGTTTTATGGGAGGTTCATATACCCTTTCGGCCACCCTTAGCTTCACTGTGGGCAGGTAGGAGTGTCGCCTGCTCTCAGTAGTTGTTTCACATTAAAATACGATAAAATCTCGCTGCGAATAATTTACATTCACGAAACTTCAACTTACGATATACACCGACGCCGAGGGGTTTAAATGAGCATAGGACGGAGTTTCGGTCTCGATGCTGATTACTCCGCACATGGCTTGTACAGATACTGACCGCGTATTGGTGCCTCCGTCTCTGCGGCATTCCCTCTGGAAAGAGTGCAAACAGTTACCGGAGTGCAAACAGGTACCGGAAATTAAATTGCAAAATCCACTCGTAAGCTTTTTCAGCAATACATTGCTCTAAATAGTCGGCAAGGTAGTTTGTACGTGTAAGTGTAAGTAGCTCGCTTGTCAAATCAGCCTGCAGCCTTCGGAAGCCTCCCCTACTGTCGAGTGTATGACTCGCTTGCACAAAGATTTGTATGCACTACAGGATCCGGAGATACGGATTCCAGTGCCAGGCGTTAGCACTAACATCACGCTGAGAGTTCACGGCACACACGGCTCCACGTACAATCTGTATGACACCACCGGAAATGGTGATATTGGGTTTTGTCAGCTCAGCTGTAATGTAAGATCGTACGTTTCAAATGCTAGATGATGCCTATTGGCGGTGAGATGTTTGAGTGGCGCCCCCTGGCTCTGACGCCGGCTTAGGGACTCGCGCCGCTGTTGTCTGCTACACTCCGCTTGTGAGGGGCAGTAGTGCCTGCGTTAAAAATCGCCCGCTTTGTTGTTGTAGTGCGTTAAAAAGCGTATTTCTAGTGACTGAGTTATTTTGCCAGCTTCTGACGCATCTGAATAATTTGAAGCTGTATCCCCCACAAGTTTGCAACACACGAGGAGATAGAGAACAACTTTCTTGAGAGCATCTGTCAGACGATCGTGTTTAACTCGTCCTTTCTAGCTTTTTCACGAGGATCAGCGATCACAGCTTCCTGATAAGCATTCAAATTTTTCTGCGCCGTCACTAACGTCTTATTAGGAGTTTTTGGTGTGGTTTGGAGGCTCTCAAAGATCTTGCGGATATTTCTTTTGTGTTGTATGGCATACATTCCCTTCTTCACAAATCGGCTTTCATTACGGCTGCGTGCAAGAAGGTGCATATCCGCAGCCTGCTTTATTTATTCACATGCAAATACAATGAGAAGATTTGTGCTACGCCACCGCGATCGCGCCCTAAACAACGTTGTCCACAGTAGTCGAAGGCGGCTTTTGTGCTCCGAATTTTTATCGTAATCATACTGCTATCATAACAAACTGACTCTCAACCCCAACAATGATGACATGATTACGGTGTTGAAGGCATGATATACTCGCTAATTAACGTAATAAATAGTATACCTGCATCTATTACAAGACTCGAAACCAAAGAAGAAATCCAAGTAGCTCTTTATTGCTTTCCAACCCTTCCAGCGCAAAGAACAAATCCTATTCTACTCGGGATCGCATTCTATGAATTGAAGAAAATTACTTTTACTCTCTTGTCCTGGACTGAGGACCCTGCCCACTAACCAGCTCGATTTAATTGTTAAATAAAGTTTTTCCTTCTGCTTTTCCTCCTCCTCTTGAGTGCAGTTTTCCTATAACGCATATCCGAATATCGGGAAGATATGGCTGTGGAAAATGCACCGTAATAACCCTCCAGGTCTGAAAAAACATAGTCTTACTGTATATTTAACGTTGACGTGGCTCGTTTTGCTCCACAAACCTCCATACTGGTTAGATGCCTGGTATGAAATCAGCACGCGCCTATATATACAGTAGGTTATTTGGAACTCATAGTGCATGTCGGCAAACTTTCATGCCTTGACAACGTAAAGTGATGTGACACAACACGTTCGAGCGTTCGGCAAGGTTGAAAAACTGTTTTACCTTACGTATGACTACCGGGAATCGTAATGCCTTCTGCCATAGCCAACAGCCCTGAAGGCCTAGAATTTCTTTTGGTCTTCTATTTTTGCTGTCGTCGGTTATTAGCAGCTGACTGTTCCCTTTGTTCGAAAGATTGCTTAATTCAGAAGCTGACGCCTAGCTACGACTCTTCGCGCTCCGCACGGGACCGGCTTCGCAAGGAATGGGGCGACGCCGTCAATGTTTCTTCCGTAGCGGTATCCAGATTCCAAAACTATACTTTAACTGACACCATGAGCTAGTGTATGCGATTTTAAGCCTATTATTATGATAAAAAGTTACCCACACGCCAATTCTGGTGCGGGAAAGCATCACACGTTGACCGAGCGCAAAGAAACAGCAGGAGAGCGAGCCTGAGTGAAGCAGACGACGAATGCAAGAATCCCTAAGCCGACGTCACGGAGGCGCGCTTCGCAGCGCCGCCCGTGTTCGCGCTCACCGCCAATAATACCTGCTGCGAAGTTGTGAATAATCGTATTTACAGGGTTTCGCATCGGCTATGAAAAAAGAGGACGCAAAACACATTACTCCGGTTGTGTTTTGCGCTCCGCACAAGGTGCAGGAATTTTGTAAAAATTTTCAAAGTTCTTCGCTTTATTTTGGGAAGCACAATTGTAGTGTAGGTATAGAATAGGAGGTACCCATGGTGGACGTCTCTCTAACTAAACCGAAAACTTTAGTTGGGATAAGCTCAGCTAACCCTGAATATGCAAAGCGATAGCTTCATTTAGCCTGGTTATAAGTCTGGATTTCATTTGGTTAACCGCAGCCTTTGGGGCTGCCGCAGACTCGTATAAAGCCTGCCTTTGGCTACGGTTGTGTTCGCGCTCACGGCGTTTTGCGAAACGAAGGGCTCGCTCTTCGTCAGTCTCTGATGCTGGCTTCGCGCGCTTGGCATTCCGGATCGTCTCCCGTGAAGCAGTTCACACGGCGATATTAGTGGAGCGGTCAGGCCGCTTGCCGACGGCCTCTCAAAGCATCCCGCTTTCGCACAACACTCAGAGAATACGGCCTGGTCTCAAACTCATCTATGGGCAAGCTCCCACTCACTAGGCGAGCCTGGTGCTCCTGTTGGCTTCGCGGTGAGTCAGGTGGTCATGCTGGAACGCAGCAGCGGAGAACGCATGCTCCAGGCCGGCGGCGGCTGCGGGGTTAGGCACGGCGAGTCACGTGGTCCAATAGCAAAGGCTACGGCGCAACTGTAGTCCAATGAAGGTGAAATTGCTGGGGACGGCGAAACTCGGCTCGACTTGGTTAGTAAAGCTCTGCTTTAAAATAAAGCATTTACATGCGGTGCAAGGCACGGATGCAAGTTTGCCAAATACGCAAAAGCCATAGTAAACAAAATTTCTTTCTTGTTCTCTTTTTCTCTCTCTCACGTGTCCAGGCCAGTGACCAGGCTGGTCCTAATGGGCGAGCCTGGTCACTGTCTTAAAGAGAGATAAGAAGAGCGCCGCAACGATTGTGAGCAACTTGCGACAAATGGAAATTCCGCCGCGCATGTCATCTACCCCACATGTGAAGTCAAGGGTTTGGCGGACGCCCGTTTGGTCGGGAGGGTGCATTTGAAAGAGAAAGAGGGCACCGACCACGTAATGAAAAAGAAGAACTTAAAAGACGTTTCGGCTCCCGCACGGGATCTTTGTTCACAATCAACAACCAACACATTCAACCTTGTTCACGATCAACAATCAATACTTGTTCACGCTGCACCCGAACAAGGCTCCCGTGCGGGAGCTGAAACGTCTTTTAAGTTTTTCCTTTTCATTATTTGGTCGGTGCCCTCTTTCTCTATCAAACCACCCCACATGTCAAAAGACGCGGTTGTTTACCAGAATTAGAAAGCCGAACCGTATTATGCTGTTCGAAAGACAAGACACCCGTGAAGACTTGGAAGCACACACAACGATGTCAAGGGTGGAAGGAGATGACGTTAGCGCCCTTTCAATCCTGCTATCTGCCGTGAAATCTGCTTTATTATATGCATCAATTGCGGATGCCCAGTCACGTCTTGCTTTTATCGCTAGCACCATTTCATTTTTGTTCTGCGTCCTCGAAAAAGGCCTGCGGCAAAGCCAACTTCATCCGCGCGTCTTTGAAGTGCGAGGCGCTCGTGTTTGCGTTTCCTTGTTTGTTTGCGCGATTTATTTATATAGGCGGCTGCAGCAGAAGAGGGCGTCCACCGGGGCAGAAACTTCGACTCTGCCGATGAGCCCGTGACTAAAGACAGAGAGACGACGTGGCCCGTTTTGATTTTAGTTTCTTTTGACTCATTGTAACGGGTTTGCAACGTCAGACGCCAGGGACGGCGAAAATGTCAAGTGAGTGGAATGTGTAGGCTCGCCGTGCCGCGCCCCGATTGTGAACGGATACGTCTAGCCTCCCAACTCTAGATCATCTGCCGAGATTGAACAAAGTCGAGGAACGGCCAGTCGGAGCACGAGAAGTGCAGAGATCGTGCGGTTGTTCACAATTCCGTGTCATATCAGCTTCGGTGGTCATGCACCTTCAATGAGTGCAAGGGCTAATTGTATGTTAGTCTACGTTCTCTTGTTTTGCGCATATATAGCTCCCGCACACACTCTAATAAAAATAAACGGTCGTCTCTTGGCGCTTCACCCGTTGAGTCCTCCTTATTCCTGTCCGTCGTGCTATTTTGGGCCACACGGCCCTCTTCTACGTGTACGTTTCAAGGTATGTCAACTGCATTGTATTCACTATATATATTTTTTCACGTAGTCAAGACCAATGCGAGGTTCTGTCACTCCCCAAGATTTATTCGAGCTAACTTGTGCTCCTCAATAAACAACAAGTAAATACAAGTCGCAAAGAAGCGGCGAACAAGGCGACCCGTACAATCGAACGCCAGCGAATAGAATGCCATGCGTTTCCTCTACACACATTGATATAGAGTGCTCTCCTTACTAGAAACATTAACGTAAATCCTGAAAATTTCAGAATAAAGAAGAAAGGTCTGGGAAAGCGAACGCAACGCAACAACCTTTCCCTGTTAAAGCAAGTTTGGTGGCGCAGCGTAGAAAAGTAGGAGAAACAGGCCCTTCGATTAGAACACAAAATAAGATATCCGGACGCATCCACTTGCTACTAACAAAACATAATTAAGCAAGTCAAAAGCCATCGTTAGCAGCACTACCCTCTCTAAGAGTGCATCGGCCCGATGCAAAAATAAAAGTGTAGTACAAGAAAACAAAAAAGGCCGTCACTTGGTGTGGTAAGGCTTGAGGCGAAGCATATGCTCGACTTTAGGCCACGTGTGCAGTCGTCATGTCCTGCATTCACCGTCGGGGACAATCTCATAGACAAGTCAACCAACACGGCGTTGAATTCTGTATACAGTAGCCAACCGTTTTTTTCGGACTCCAAAAATTCGGACTTTCTGGATATTCCGGACCTTCCCGAGGAACCGCGAGTTGTCCCATAGGAGCAGTATATAAAGAACACATATTTCGGACAAAATAAAGCTCAAAGCTCGATTTTTCGGACAACATTTTCTGCAAGAAAGTCAAGGTGCGATCGGAATTGGCCTAACTGCAGGGGTAACAAAATTTTGTTTAAAAGGCCATAATACGGTGTAATGTGTTGACTAGGCATAATTTGGCATGTTGTCTAGGGCAGAAGCAATCTCGAAAGCCGGAAGCTGGTCATACTTGGCGAGTGTTTTTTATACACCGCCTTTGTGCGCCTGCAGAGCTAACGGACGACGAGATCGTGCGCCAAAAGACCGCGCTACCGCAAAGCGACTCTGAGTCCGACTAAGACCCCCCCGATGTCCGCAACCATCAACGTAAGACATTTCCAACACTTTGGCGCTATTGTCCAGTATTTATGAATAGAACATGACGCTTTCAGACATGCAAGCACACGTTCTCAGACGAAGTAGGAATTTGAGGTAGGCAACGATTAGCGACTTATTCAGTCCTATTTAAATAAAATAACATTCATTTTTCCGGCTCGCGAATTTTTCGGACTGCCCTTTAATTCGGACTACTTTTTGTTCCCCTCCAGGTCTGAAAAATCGGTCGGCTACCGTAGTGCGAAATTACGCCGCAGAAGCTTATCGCTAAGGATGCCTCGTCGGATTATATGAGTGACGTTTTTCTAGTTTTTAAGTAAAATCCTATGTTTTTCTAAGCTCTACTGTATAATTGTGGGAATATTTATTGTGTGTGTTATTGAGCGAAATGCTGCCATATCATATTTCATTATTGCTAATAAGTGCCCGTTTGTCCAATGTAGTTACGTGCAGAGGCCCTTGTCAGGCTGCAAAGCCTATAGCCTCTGCTCCTGTCCCTGTAAAGACTCAGGAAAAATAAATTCTTTCTTTCTTTCAAACCACAGAAGATCACCTGAGTGATACTTGCCGTCACGGCGCAGAAAGTTGGATCGCCGGGAACCCACGAGCTGGCAGGCCTCAAGTTGGCAGGCCTCCTCCGTTCGCTCACGGTACCCCAGCGAAAAGTGTCAGGGTGGACACCGGCCAGACTTAACCTTTGTGAGAAAGAAAAAAACGCTGCAGGTAACTACTCAGCAAGTCCGCAAACACATCGGCAAGGCAAGGATCCCGGATTAAGAGGCATTTCGACATGAAAGGGGACACACTGCCGACCCGATCCATGAACTGTGTGGGAAGCTCCTACTAACTCAGGAACGGAAACAAAACGCCTCAGCCGGACGACGAAAGAGCCACAGGTAAGTAAGAACCTCCTCAATATCAGGGAGGCACGCAGCTACGAGCCTGTAGAAAAAGCTTAAGAAAATTGAGATACCGGAGAACGCAGCCTCTTACACTCACTGCTGCGAACGGCTGGTTCCAGTAAATTTAGCAATACTGACATCTACCGAGATTTACTGCTCAGCAAGCTTTCCAATGAAAAAAGAAATACAACCACAACAGGGGAAGACTACGTTGACCAACTAGTCAGGCAGAAGTAGGAATAGTTGCGGACAGGCTGAAAGGCCACTTAAGCACGTCCAAAATATGAAACATTCCGAAAGCCGTGACCGCCCCGACAAACCTCAAAAATGAGAGCGTCACTGCCTTTCAATGGCTCGTGACCAAAAGAGTGGTGCGGAAGGCCACCTTCTAAACGAAACAAAAACGAATGTGCCGAACCGCGAAATGCGCCCTCGTGCGGTTAACCCGACAGAGGAGGGGACAATCCCACTCCAAAAAGCCCTATAATAGAGGAGGAAGTTGGAGCCGGAATAGGAGCACCTAAAACGGACGCCGAATTAGGCGCGCATCAAATGACAAACACAACGATCCGCAACAAGGACTACAGCACCGTAACGAAGCACACGACATACCATAAAAGAGTATGCGGAAGCGAAGAAGTACGAGGGATATGAAAACAAGCTGAGGAAATCACAATTCCGAACCCCGGGAAAAAACAACAAATCGAAAATTTGAGAGCAGATTATTCGCATCGCGCCTGAATACAATATACTAAAGAATACTGAACACGATCCACTAAAATTACATAGACGAAGAAGACCCATTTACCATGTTTTCATTAAGAAGTGGACTGTCCAGGCAGAACACCTTACTGTAATTTTACTAATTTTACGATGAGGGGCTAAAACCCTCACCGAGACTCCGCGAAGACACAGTGATAGCTTTAAGTATAAAAAGTGCTCTCGATAATGTCCACATGAAGCCATTATAAAAGGATCGGAGAAACAAACCTATTGGGAAAGGACATACGGCTATTTAAACGCCATGTTATACAACAGAACGGCAACAGTGGGCTTGAAGAACACGAAGACTGCTCCTATTTTGAAGCCAAACAAGGGAGCCCTCAGTTCTGGGAGATATAACTGCTTTTAACTGCTTTAATTTTAGAATTATGCATTTTAATGGGAGCATACAGAAGTCAGCATGGGGATTCTGAAAGCCTTTTTAATCGTGATTTGAAGTGGCAAAAGTGCTCTAGTTGTTATGTTCAATAGTTTATAGAAATTTATTACTATCAGTGAATGCTAGTATCAAACAAGCAGAAGCTTCCAAGTGCACGGTCTAGACGAGGAACGGTTTCACACTTTGTGTCAAGATCTACGTACCGCTCTGGAGGGGGGGGGGGTAAGAAAGTTCATAAGGAGTTGGTAAATACAACCTTTACTACCCTTTTACGAGCGTTTTTGTTAGTGTTGTAG
Source organism: Haemaphysalis longicornis (assembly GCF_048455015.1). Taxonomy (NCBI): domain Eukaryota; kingdom Metazoa; phylum Arthropoda; class Arachnida; order Ixodida; family Ixodidae; genus Haemaphysalis; species Haemaphysalis longicornis. The sequence goes on from NW_027526203.1 coordinate 59,467,924, forward strand.
ACTAGCGGTAGTATCTAGCGATGCCGTGGTGGGCCACTATGCTAACGGCACTAATGGGCACAACACCTGTTCCGTTATTTCTTGCCATAATAAGGTAGTTGGCCGAGAAGTTGTATACAATTAGGAAGTCCCGCGTGCTGTTAATACATGGGCTCTTACCGGAGTCGTGTGGTAATGAAAACGGCGGGAACCCGTCCTTTATTGAACTCTCCAGAAACAAATTCTACCAAGATGGTGCGCTGGAACGACTACTTACATATGGGAACTGTTATATCAGTAGGTATCAAGGGTACTCATTAGGCACAGTTTTATGATAAATAACATTGGTTTTGGCAGTTATATAAATTACAGTTTTGGCTGGACGTTGATGAATGAGCTAGTCAGCCAGGCAGCCAGGCAGTCAGCCAGTCAGCCAGTCGGCCAGTCACCGTCAGTCAGTCAGTCAGTCAGTCAGTCAGTCAGTCGGTCGGTCGGTCGGTCGGTCGGTCGGTCGGTCGGTCGGTCGGTCGGTCGGTCGGTCGGTCGGTCGGTCAGTCAGTCAGTCAGTCAGTCAGTCAGTCAGTCAGTCAGTCAGTCAGTCAGTCAGTCAGTCAGTCAGTCAGTCAGTCAGTCAGTCAGTCATTCAGTCAGTCAGTCAGTCAGTCAGTCAGTCAGTTCTTTTTGTGAAAGGGATACAGGTGGTGTGCTCACGCAATGAGACTGCAACCTATCTATTTTTTCAGCTTCCATAATTTCTCTGGTTAACCTATCTTTATTCTCTCCGATAATGATGCATTTATCGAAGAGCGGTTCGCTGTGCGATTTGTGGTCACACGTGGAACTGTGATGTGATAACCATCTGCCACTCCCATTTTTGGCATTGCCAGAGTGCTCACGAAGCTGGTCATTAATACAACGACCAGTCTGCCCAATGTAACGTTTGCCGCAAGGAAGGGGAATTTTATATACCGCGTTTTCTGTGCGTGTTGTTCGATTACATTTGTTTTATACCGCAATGGCTAGAGCGTTGATTCGAGGGCTTGCTCATTATGCATAACTTGCCTTGTTTTTCTGGGGCAGAAACAAACACTAATATTGGCACGTCCTGCAATTTTCTTCAAGTTGTTGGAAATATTGTGGAGGTATGGTATAACCGCGTACTTTGGACGGGTTTCGAGTGAGGCCGGCTGCTCACCCAGCGCTTGGTCTCGCAACTTTGTAGCATGGACTCGGAGGGGCCTAAAAGTTTATTTAGCAATTAATAACACATCATGGGCGCGACGTTCTAGGGCATCAGATTTATAATCCAAGAAGAATAAATAATCGTCCAAAACGCGAAACATACGGACAACATTCATGCTGTCAAGGCGGCCAGCCACAATGTTATCTAGTTTGGATAAAAACAAGTCACTAAGAATTGTGCCAATGCTTGAGCCAATGCATATTCCTTCGCGTTGCAGGCACGGCTTACCATCATACTGAATGAAAGTGAAACGTAGATAAAACGATAACAGTTCTAAAAAAACACGAACAAGCACCCCTCCGACATTTTGAAAAGGGACACTTCCGAACTCGTCAGTGTAGCCTTCCATGAAATTTAGCAATTTGTCATGTGGCAAAGAGTAATAAAGGTATTTAATGACTAGAGAAAACGCATAGAGCTCATGTTTGGAATGACCGGCTTCGCGAGGACTCTGGCAATGTCAAAAATGGGAGTGGCGGATGGTTAGCGCAACACTGTTCCGCGTGTGAACACAAACCGCACTGCGAACCGCTCTTCGACAAATGCATCATTATCGGCAAGAATAAAGATAGGTTAACCAGAGAAATTATGGAAGCTGAAAAAATAGATAGGTTGCAGTCTCAATGCGTGAGCACACCATCTGTATCAATTTCACAAAAAGAACTCTGTTAAAGCGTCTCTGCGCATGTGTGGTGGTGTGCAAGTGGAAACAGTGACATGTGTAAATTGTGGGTTTTTTCCAAATATATTTTGTTGGTAGTTAGCGCTCGTCCGGTTGCCTCCTTTCTTTGTCTGCGTCTAATTTGCGCTTTCAGTTCCCATTATGCATCACAGACACACACACCACTCTTTCCCGAGTTCGTGAGCAGTCGGTAGTAGCGGCGCACGCTGAGTCCGAGAGAGGCGAGAGAGGAGGACTCCGCTGCAAACGCGGGGCTTTGGTGTCCTTGGGGCGCGTTGAGACGTGCCTCGCCGGCAACCGTCGAAGTTTGAAACTCGCCGAAAGCGAGGCGTCGGACCCAGGCTTGTCAGACGTGAAAGCATGACTCACCGACACGGTGGGGCTTGTTTGAAAGGCGCACGTAGTGGAGGCTTCGCCGCACAGCCAAGCAGTGTTGAAAAAAAGCCCAGCGACAGGCTCAGTCGTAAGAGGGGCTAACGTATTGGGCAAGGCGGTAGAGGTAAAAATAGAAAGCAGTGAAGGCAAGACAACGTGTAAGATCACGACATGCGCAAATTTGTCAGTAGTGCGCAAAGCGTTGTCTATCAGATCCCACTGAATTCCGGTCGTTATTACATCGGCCAAATTGGCAAATGCATCAATGAAATGCTTAAAGAGAGTAGGTATGTGGGCCAGCATGCGACTGGTGCAGGGAATTTGACCCGATGTGCAACTGCGAAGCCCTGTTTGATAAAACATCTATTTTGTTAAGATACACTGAGATGGGAAATCTTCAAAGCATTTTTAATGTTGCCTGAGTGCGAGGGAAAATGTGTTAGCTCCTCTTCTATCGCACTCACCAAACGTGAGATGAAATGTTTGGAACAATCATTGTGAATACAGCACGTGCCACCGGAATTGCATTTCAGACCTATCTGTCGCCTCTCCTCCTTTCCCTCCATTGGAATTATTTTTACCTAATATCTGCTTCGCTTTTGTTTTGTATATATGTTGTCACTTCATTTTTAATAAACAGCTGCCAGTCCTCAGCCTTTAAGTAAAGTGTGTCCTATGCAGTGCGTTCTCTGTTATACTCAGCGCAATCTCATAAACGATGTTAAACAAAGTAGGGTGCCACCAAGCATTGGTAGATCATTTGTCGTGTAATAAAATGACCCCAAACTTAAGCTTGCAGCATTTCAAATTAATTCATTTAGGTGCACCTTTTTCCGCAGAACCATTGAAAATTGGAGGTTTTTATCAGGTGAAATCAGGCAATTGTTTCTGGAAAAGATTGTGTATAATTTAAATTGGTTGTGTTCGACGAATTTTTGTTCAATTTTACGCGTCTTTGTTGTATTTAATATTACGTGCTGGGCCTAGTCTTGGCGAAACCTCCGGGAGTTTTAATGTATTGTGAACTACGTCTTTGTAATCTATGAAGAAAATTGTTTTGGTATTCTTTATACACACAGAACACAAATTTTCTTGAATATGAATTTTTCGGATGAAATACGCGTTTGAATCTCTTCACGGTAGGCGGCTTACGCCCACGTTCGGTAGTATTATGGCAGAAAAACTACCAGTCTACTCCGGGGCCCAGAGCCGTCGTAAGTGGGCGCATTTGCCACGATTGTACTTCCCCTCAAAACGGAGTACCTGGCTTTGAACACCACGCTGATCTAAATGGGGGTATGAAAAACACCCAGGTCTCCTCCCCCGAATCCACCCCTCTCTCCACTACGCCTCCTTACAAAATCGCTGCCAGTTAGTGCGGTGTGTCGTGTGAGCTCTAGCGTCCCCGAATTTAGGATGCGGAGCGTCTTATGCTCGGGAGTATGTCCCGCGGTGTCGGCGGTGGTCCGGCGGTCGCACACCACCGTTTCTTGGCCAATCCCCAACTTCTTATACTCGGGGGTATGTCCCGCGGCGTCGGCGGTGGTCCGGCGTCCGCATACCACCGTTTCTTGGCGAATCCCCCGCCATAGAAGCGGAACAAAACAACAACAGCCACAACAACAACTCCGGTTGTGCTTGCGCTTGACTCCGTGACTGTTCAGATGAAGTAGGATGAAAGCAACAGCTACGTCAGTGAGTTTGCTTACGCAATTAAGTGACAGCATCAGCGCAAACACTAACAGCAATTACACCCAACTACAATCCACGGAACGTGTACCCATCTCGTCTTTACCAACTGCAACGGCGACGACTGCATACAACCGCTGCTACGAGATCCACTGACTGCGCACTTCAGCGACCATAAGGCCGTCTTATTCAAAGAAGACGTGAAAACCTAAATAAAGACCTTTAGATAGCACTTCAATCTCGCCTCACTCGCGTATATGCGCAGACAATAAGGAAAATTACACATATCCCCCCGAAGGGAACCATGAGTAGGATATATGAGCATTACGGGGTTCACTACATTTCCACCAAATTTGGCTAATAAACATAACGGAAACGCAAATGGAACTCTCATGACGCTCCGCATCCTACTCATGGTTCCCTTCGGGGAGATGGGTGCAATTTGTTTTGTCTATGTGAACTTGCGGCTACATGAATAGATTCGAGGAGCTTCCCGCCAACCGAAGCTTGTTGTTAGCATTGTGGAAGCAGCCTGGATTAATTTACGATGCACGGCAACGTCTCCCCCGAGTGTCAGTCCCCGAAATTCGAGCCGATGGAGTGCGCCAGTGAACCGACGCGAGGCCTAAATCTCGTGACAGCGAATGGCTAGTCATAGTTGAAAACGATGTGGCAGCGCCTCTGCGAGGCAGTTCAAGTTAGGCATTGTACATTTAATTATTGCAACCAACAATTTGGGTGACCTGTGTGCCTTGTAGTGTCACTGTACCGGCGATTATCCGCCTGTCGAGGCGAGTCTTGTGCGCGAGAGAGGGATGCATGCACGGAACCTCATTTGGGAGGCCAAACGCTGCAGAAGCTATGCAGATATTACCAGTCTCAGCTTCAGTTTTGTGCGTATGGGTCGCGGGCAGAATCAAATGTTAACGCACTGTAAACAGGGGCCGAGAAAGTAAGGCTAGTAAGTGTTTCTGTTACGCTGTATCCATAGCTCATCATTTGCTGGAGAAGCTGAAGTTTGCCCAGCGAGCGCGGCAAAGCAGATATTCCTGAGAAGCACGAGGGGTACCTGCCACGCCTGTTACGTGGTGGATGACCACTGCGTGCACCTGGCAGCCGCGTTGGTTTCACTTGGGAGGTAAACGGTCGGGCCGCCGTAGGGGGAGGTCGACAAACCGAGGCCGGTGCAAACTGAACTAGCACGAGCCATTTGCGGGAGCATTTTTGTAGGGTAGAAGGACGTCCGTTTTGTTTAGGAGCGCTGAAAATCATGTTTATTCAGCGGAAGCGTCACAAAGGAAATAATCTTTTTGCATCTTTAGGAGGGGAGCAGGGGAAGTGCGGGTGATAAAACCTACAAAGGCGGCTGCCACAACACTACATAAGAGGGGAAGAGGGAGATGGAGAAGCATTTTGAGAAGTTGGTTGCCAGGAGTGTCGCATTCCGTATCCAAAAACGTTTCGCCTTGACCTCCGTGGTCCTTACCAAGTAGTGAGCGGAGGTGTCTCGGATGAAAGGTCAGTTTTTCATAGCAATAAATAAAATTCCGACATTACGGTAAGTTGAGGACAGAATGATAAGTGCACAGTCATTAAAATGCCTTTTTTTCAGGTCGGCTGTACAACATGCGCCCGTATTTCTTGCTGTAGATTTAAAGAGCTATGTTATCCTTGTAATGCCGGTGCTTCTGTGGCCTTGCTGCCACCATGCCTGGGGGAAGCGACAAAGTCAGTGTTTAGGAAGCATGTGGAAGAGAACAGCGTAACTAACAATGCCTGGCTGACTTCATTGTTTGCAAATGGCTTATGTTTATTTTTAGATGCGGAGCGTCTTATGCTCGGGGGTATGTCCCGCGGCGTCGGCGGTGGTCCGGCATCCGCACACCACCGTTTCTTGGTCAATCCCCCACGTCTTATACTCGGGGGTATGTCCCGCGGCGTCGGCGGTGGTCCGGCGTCCGCACACCACCTTTTCTTGGCCAATCCCCCAGGTGGGTACGTGCCATAGAAGAGGAACAACAACAACAACAACTCCGGTTGTGCTTGCGCTTGACTATGTGATTCGTCAGATGAAGTAGGATGGAAGCAACAGCGCCGTCAGTGAGTGTGCTGACGCAATTAAGTGAGAGCATCAGCACAAACACTAACAGCAAATACACCCAACTACAATCCACGGAACGTGTATCGATCTCGTCTTTACCAACTACAACGGCGACGACTGCATACAACCGCTGCTACGAGATCCACTGACTGTGCAATTCAGCGACCATAAGGCCGTTATACTCAAAGTAAGAAGACGTGCAAACCTAAATAAATACCTTTAGATACCACTTCAATCTGGTCTCACTCGCGTATATACGCATACAATAAAAAAATTACACACATCTCCCAGAAGGGAACCATGAGTCGGATATATGAGCATTACGGGGTTCACTACATTTCCACCAAATTTGGGTAACAAACATAACGGAAACGCGAACGGAACCCCCATGACGCTCCGCATCCTACTCATGGTTCCCTTCGAGGAGATGGGTGTAATTTTTTTCTTCGAAGAGAGTGGTAGTATATGAATAAAGAATGAATAAATTTATTATAGAAAGAATGGCTCTCTGGCCTGTTGGGGGAAATAGGGGAAAGGGTTCAGGGTCGATAAAACTTAAGTTCTATTGACAAGGTAAGCCTCCTTCACGAAGGACCACAGTCAAAGTAGCACGTCGCTGGAACCCCATGACGCTCCGCATCCTACTCATGGTTCCCTTCGAGGAGATGGGTGTAATTTTTTTCTTCGAAGAGAGTGGTAGTATATGAATAATGAATGAATAAATTTATCATCATCATCATCAGTTATTGTACCCTTAAAGGCCCCTTGCGGGGTATTACATAAGGGGGGGGCGAAATAATAGTACACACATAGCAAGAATACAGACAGTAATACAGGAACAATTCCGACATACATTCGTGTAAAGAAAGTGTAGACCTACAGGCGTGAAAAGAATAAAAAGGGGGGGGGCAAAAGAATAGCACACACATAGCAAGAATTAAGACAATAAAACATAAACAACTCCGACATACATTCGTGTAAAGAAAGGGAAGACGAACAGGCATGAAAAAAGAAATGAAAAGAGAGAAGGAGGAGGGAGAGAGGTGAGCAATTTCAAGAAATCAAAGTTTCCTTAGTCCGCCAAAAAAAAAGCTAGAAAGAGCAATGAACTGACTGAGGGCGTCAACCGTATGGCATTTGAAACGCGTGCCAATGCCCTATGAACGAGCAGCCAGAAGGGCGCCGGCCTGCCGGCCTGAGTACTCTCACACGGTCACAAGCTTTTGGCGTCAGTGGGCCGGCTAATCCCCTTGCCCCAAGGACCATGCAACAATGGGCGAAGCACTCGGAGTAGAGTTCCCCACTCTTTGCGCTCAGTACCCCAAAATATTCCCGGTAGAACAAGGCAGGGCAAGAACGACGACCGCAGACAGGTCAAGGAACGCAGCCCCCGTCTCCGAACAATGCGGGGCGGCAGACCAAAAAGCTGACCTTGCCGGAACTGCCATCTTCGAAAAAGGGGCGAACTGGAGGAAGTGCCTTTACAGCGAACCCCACGGAGCCGCAATGGCTCGCAAGGGACTCCCCAGTCTGTGTAAACACACGAGCTGCGTTCCGCAGGGCGGGGTTCGTGGAAGGCCGGCAGCGGCGAAGGGTTGCAAGGCGGCGTTGCAATGTAAGCCGTGTCACCTCTGAAGAAGGAGCCTTGCCGTCATCGGGACGCAGGGGGAGTAATTATATTTTTCCAGACATGAAAAGAAGCAACCAGAGGAAAAAGCAGTTGGAAATGACGCTAAAATTACGCGTAGAAAAAGAACGAGAAACAGAATATTGTAGGTTAATTAAGGATATAGGAGCTTAGTAACTCACGGAATTTCGAAGGGTTATGCTCGGCAACGACAGATTCTGGTAGGGAGTTCCATTATTCTATTGCTACGGGAAGGAAAGATTTGTTGAAAGCGTTGGTAGAACCGTGAAGTCTCTGAATGCTAATAGAATTGAAGAGGCGATGTGATGAGCGCACGGGTGGAAATAAAAGCGTAGAACGAAGGTCAGGGAAGTTATAATACAATTTATAGAATAGGCAGAGTAGTGAGATTTTACGTCTTGATGCTAAGAGTGGCAGTCCGACAGATGCTTTTAATTGGGTGACACTGGTAGTGTGGCCATATTTGGATGACATGAAACGGGTAGCGCGGTTTTGGACAGCTTCTAGTATATCAGCCAGGTACGTTTGGTGCGGGTTCCAAATGGAGGAGGCATATTCCAGTTTGGTGCGGATGAAAGTCTCATATGCTATTTTACGGATCGATGGAGGGGACAGGTATAACGATCTTCTAAGGTAGTTCAGGGACTTCGAGGCATCGGCAGTTAATTTTAGAATGTGGTTAGACCAGTTTAGTTTGTTAGTGATGGTAACGCCAAGGTAGCGGTAGCTATGGACCTCAGATAGATTAACTGTGCCTAAGCAGCATGGGAATGTAGTTATGGAGCGCTTCCGGGTCACATGCATGAACTTACATTTACTAACATTTAGACTCATCATCCAGCGTGATCACCATTTGGCAATTAAGGTTAAGTCCTTTTGGAGGACGGATTGGTCGTCGCTGGTTGTGACACGGCGGTAAATTACACAATCATCGGCAGAAAGACGGATTGGAGATGAAATGCCAGTTGGGAGGTCGTTTATATATATAAGGAAAAGAAGTGGACCGAGTACTGATCCCTGAGGAACCCCGGATATTACTTTGGTAGTTTCTGAGCAGCGATCTCCAACACAAGTGAACTGAACGCGATCTGTTAGGAAACAGGTGATCCATGATAGGATTAGCGGGTCGAGATGAAGACACGAAAGTTTGGACACTAGTCGTTTATCAGGTACGCAGTCAAAGGCCTTTGAAAAATCTAAGTAAATGACGTCTGTCTGGAATGAAGAATCTAAGTTTAGGTGAAGGTCTGTGGTGAATTCAAAAAGTTGAGTTTCACATGACAGGCCTGGACGGAAGCCATGCTGATTGCTGAAGAAAAAAGAATTTCTTTCGAGGTGGTTAGCTATGTGCGAATATATGATATGTTACAAAAGTTTACAGGCAATACATGTAAGTGAGATCGGGCGATAATTGGTTGGGTCGGAGCGCTTGCCGGACTTGAAAACAGGGGCTACTTTGTTTATTTTCCAGTCTTTCGGCAGAGTACCCTCGCGTATGGACTGGGTAAAAATTATTTGTAAGATCTGGCTGGAGATGACGTCGGTAGCTTTTAGTATTTTCACTGGTATGTTGTCAGGTCCGGGGGAGATAGAAATTTTAAGCTTTTTTATTAGGTTCATGATACTTTCAGCAGTCACTTCAATGGCAGGCATGTCAGTGAAGTCCAATCTTGGTAAGGCAGGAATGTTGGTCGAAGGTTCACACGTAAAAACGGAAGAAAAATAGGAATTTAGGACGTCAGAGCGTTTTGCGACTGGGACGTGTGACCCATCAGGATTGGTTAAGGTGATGTTATGCGACTGATGTCTGTTGGGAGTGAGTATTTTCCAGAATTTTTTGGGATTACCATGGAGGATATCAAGAAGGTCCTGGTGAAAGAATTTTTTCTTTGAGCGCTTCAAGAGGCGGTTGTACTCTCGCAAGCAGTTGAAGTAGTTCTTCCATTTCGGGGCAGTACCAGATTTTTTTGCCACTTTGAAGAGGCGCTTTTTCGTTTGGGCTAGTTTTTTTAACAGATTTGTGTACCAGGGCCTTCCCATTTCACCACGGATGGAAACGAGGGGTACGTAATTACTAATTAGGCTGAGTAGTTTTTGCTTGTACAAACGCCAGTTTTCGTCTACAGACCTTGTATAAGCAGTTTCTTTTAGATATTCAAAGAAGGTGTTAAGTTCACTGTTAATTCTAGAAGTGTCAGCTTTACTGTAGTCTCGAATTAATTTTATTGAACGCTGTCTAATTGGAGCGGAAATATTCAAATTAAATAGAACAATACTGTGATCACTCAGCCCGTCTACGGGAGATAAAGACTCAATGTTTTCGGGGTGAGAAGTCAAAACCAGGTCAAGAGTGTTTGTGCCACGGGTTGGGAAATTTACGGTTTGCGTAAGGTTGAAGTTTAGTGCTAGGTCAAGGAAGTCTTTTGACTGGCGCGATGATGCTGTTAGATTGACCCAGTTTATTTCCGGAAAGTTGAAATCCCCACAAAGAATGTAGCTGGCACGGGGAAATTTAAAGGTTATATCTAAGAGGACGGAGTGAAGTTCATTGGTGAAGGAAGAGTCAGAATCTTGCGGGCGATAACAAGATATCAGTACGTATGTGCGAGACGGCACGGAAAAGTGCACACAAAGGATTTCGTGGGCACAGTTGTTGGGGAGCTGGTAGGAAGGAATGTTGCTTTTAGTGAATACAAGGACACCACCACCCTTTCGTCCATTCCTGTCGCGTCGGAAAGCAGTGTAGGGGGAGTTGGCTTGCAGTAGCTCAGTGTCGTTGATGTCAGAAGATAACCAAGACTCAGTGAAGATGGCCATGTCTGTGTTGTTGTCATCGAGAATGGATACCACGGTGTCTTTTTTCGGCATGTAGCTGCGAACGTTAGCCATAATGACTGATAATGTGTGTTTGGGTGATGCATGAATTGGGGTTAATAGCGGCTGCTGGGGAAGGGAAAGTTGGGTCGGGCAGGCCTGCTGTGATGGCTAGGATTTAACTTCCAAGACTGAATCTGATTGTGCATCGTAACAAAACTGCTTTCCGTTCATCTGTAGCTTATCAAATCTCATCTTAAAACCGGAGAGATCGCTTTGTTTTGCATACGCGTACAACTTTTTCCTTGCAAGCCGAACGCCCGATGAAAAATCCTCACGGATAGAAATTTGTGAACCTTTAAGTTTTGCCCCGGCTGACAGAATACTACCTTTACCTTTAAACCGCGCAAGCTTAACAATGATTGGGCGGTTCTTACCATCCTGAAAACGCCCGAGCCTGTGTGCTCCTTCGATGTCCTCTTTTGTAATAGGAATGTCAAGTTTCTGTGCACAGAGAGAAATAACCCGCGATTCCGATATTTCCCAAGTTTCGTCGCGTACATCTTCAATAACGAAAAAGAGTAGGTTATCCCTGCGAAGGCGATTTTCCGAGTCGTCGCATTTTTGCGCGAGGTTATTTAATTGTGAAGAGAGTCTAATTATTTCAGGTTTGCTACTCGGGTCAGATATCGGGGGACGTGGTTTAATAGCTTCGACTATTTTTTCAAGTTCGTCAACGCGGGTGAATAGGCGACCAACCTGGTTTTCAATGGAGGACTGAGCGGCACGAATTATGGCTAGCTCAGACAAAACAGTGTTTTGCGAAATTTCAAGGCGTGATAGGGTGCTTGCAATAAACTCAAGGGTCACAGGAGTCGGAGTTGCATTGTCGGGGCCAGGGTTCAGTTCAACATCCCCAGAAAGGGCAAGTAAAAGAAGAGTAAGGTGAGCATTGACACAGAATGAACTGAGAGATTGGTAAAGCAGTTTTCGAGTGGCATAAAATGTGTCGGTGGGGCACGACACCGCGATTAACATTCGGTCGCTAGAACATACACATCTTGCACAAGGTAGGTAACTAACCTGCACGAGCAAAAACGGCGTCATGACCACGCTCGGTCCGGTGGCGTGCCCCAAGTGGGTCCGGGAGGGGGGCTGCTTAAATAGCGGCAGGGAGTGTCCCGCGCAGGAAGTGGCTCTCCGTGGCCAGGCGGAAAGCAGGGAGAGGGCTAGAAGTGGTGGGCTTGAGGGCGAGTTGTTTTGGTTGTCTGGATCTGAGGCGGGCTGGCAGGAGATGTCTTCGGCTAGCGTTGAACCGGGGCAGGGGTAGATGGAGGCGCCTCCGAGATACGCAGCCGAAGCGGCGGACGATAGCAGCAGAGCCTGCACGAGCAAAAACGGCGTCATGACCACGCTCGGTCCGGTGGCGTGCCCCAAGTGGGTCCGGGAGGGATGGCTCTCTGGCCTGTTGGGGGAAATAGGGGAAAGCGTTCAGGATCGATAAAACTTAAGTTCTATTGACAAGGTAAGCCTCCTTCACGAAGGACCACAGTCCAAGTAGCACGTCGTTGGCGTTATTCATTGGATAGAGCCAATCCTGCTGAGATGTGATGCCAGGGAGCTTGTGCCTTGCTCGGATTCCTTCCAGGACCGTACATGACCACAGCAAGTGGCTGATTGTCGGTCTTTCTTAGTGGCACAGGGAGCACAGAAGCCGGTCTGGTGGAACTTGTGCGTTCTTGTGTTGGTGGTAGTGTTCCCAGCGAGCTAGGATGTCTTCCGTAAGGGCGTAGCCCGTGCGTGCCTTTGTAAGAATAACTTGTGCAGCTCGTGGGATGTTGCGGGGTATCGGGTGCTGTAGCTCGGGAATCGTTGCTCTGATTTCTTTCTTGCTTTCTTGTCTGAGTGTCCTCCTGCGTTCCTCAGGGGAAGGGTTATATGGAAGAGAAGGCGCTGTAGAATCCGCGGGGCGGTTGAGAATTGTCTCCTTCGCGAGGCTATGTGCCTCCTCATTCCCGGGGTTGCCTGTGTGGCCACGTATCCACTGCACTTGTACATCGATGTTATGGTCACGCTAGAAGGTTGCACAGAATTCTTTTATACGATGAGGTATAGTGTGTCGTCGTGGTGGGGTGCGTAACGCTTTGATGGCTTCGAGGCTATCCGTGAAGATTATAACTCGAGTTCTATTTTCAGCTATAACGTCTGGGATTATGTGAGCACCTAGGAGGATGGCTTGCAGTTGGAGTTCAGTAGTGGAAATGAGATCATTAATTGAGAAACACTGCGTGCTCGTTCGGCTTAGGTCGATTCTAGAAAGTGCCATGAGGAGGCGAGTTTCGTTCATGGACCCATCTGTGTAAATAGTAGGGCCTGTTGATTGCACATTACACGTGACAGCCACTTCTGTCTTTAGTTGATGGGTGTGGCTAGTCTTGTGGGTCTTTTTTGGTAACGGCTTTGAGTGGGTAACCAGCACATCTTCCCATGGTTGGTTCGAACGCTGTAGCTTTGAAGGAGCGGTCGTCGAGTTCGAACAGACGTTGACCATGGGGTGTGAGTAGGCGCCTCACGTGATCCGTTTGTCAGGTGAGCAACAATTTTATGGAGCGGAGGAAGGTGGCTGTACCGGTATAGCTCTTCAATTTTAGTATGGGGGTAGCCCAGTGATTACCCTCAGGGCCTGTAGGTACAAACTTTCCAATTAGCTCATCTGCACTTGAGTAAGGTGGTAGTGAATGGCTCCGTAACATGCCTTCGATTCCAGAACTGCCTGCACTAGTTTACGTGCAACGTCGTTTGTGGCGCCCCCAAGCTTGTTAGAGATGCGCTTGATCAAGTGTAGTAGTTTCTTCCACGCTGGTGTCAATTGGTCAAGCCATGTTTTGCCTCCACCTTACGTAGGTGTCGGTATGCCAAAGATTCGGATCCAACTGTCAGAGGGCTGTGTTAAGGTGTGACCCTGCAGAGTGAGGGCCACCTTTTCTTTTTCGATTGAATAGCCCCCTACCGTCAGAAAGTGTGTTTTTTTTTTCAGGTGAGACTTGAATGCCAGTGGGGCCAGTTGTCTGGTCAACTATGAGAAGTGCATTTTGGAGTTCCTCACATGCCCGTTAATTAATTTCGTAATCGCCGGATTCTGTCCCTAGTGTTATATCGTCCGCATATATTGTAAAAAGTACAGTGGAATCCTCAAGCGCTGTGGCAATTCGTCTGATGACCACGTTGAATAGGATCGGGGAAATCACCGATCCTTCTGGTACGCCGACATTATTACTGGACACTCGTGAGGTTGAGTTCCCATTATGTACCTCGCATGTACGACCACATAGGAAGCTTTTGATGAAGTTGACCATTCGTTTCCCTGGGTGGCATCTTCAACAGCAGTCAGAATAGCTTCATGAGTGACGGTATCGAATGCCTTCTTCAAATCTACGGTGACCAAAATGTGCGGTATTTTTCTTTTATGTTTGCCCAAAATCCTTCGAAGTAGAAAAAGGCTGTCAGAGGTGCCCATGTTTGGGCCGAACCCTGTTTGTGCAGGGTGAAAGAAGCTGGTGGACTCTTCCAGGTGCGGGTTCAGACGATTTACACACATTCTTTCAATGAGTTTGCATATGGTAGGGGTCAAAGAGACTGGCCTCAAGTTAGTTACTGTGCTCGGATCTTTGCCTGCTAGAGGAATCTGGCGTGGCGACGGAATGCTTCAGGTGTGGTGCAAGTGGCCAGTGACCCATATGTGGTTGATCAATTTAAGGACGGCTTATTTACTGTCCTCGGGGAGGTTTCGAAGAGTTGTCCATGTAATACCGTCTTTCCCACGTGAAGTTCTGACCCGGACTTGATCCAAAGCACGGACTAATGCGGCCATCATGAACGGACTCTCTAGAGGGTTAGTTTAATCTACATCAAGGTCCAGAGCATAGACAGAGTCAGGAGGGGGTGAAACGGGTTGAGGGAAGAAGGCTTGTGCGGCCTCGTGCCTAATTCACAAGATCGATTTGTTTTGCTTGAGTGCAATTGTGCGAACGAGATTGGAAGTCTTTGTCTTTGTCTGCAAAGCCTTGAAGGTATTCCACAAGGTATGTAGTCCCGTCGTGTTGCTGAACGATGCACAGTGGGTTTGCCAGTGGCCTTTTGCGACCATTTTAGCATGCCGTCTTATCACTGCAGTTTTATGGCGCAGTTTCAGGAAATCCTTATACCTGCAGCCATTGGCCCGATATTGCGCATGAAGTTGTTCTCGTGTCTCCCATAAGTTTAACATGTGTTTGTCCGGGGTGGGAAGTTCTTCGGGAAGGTCTATTTCTTGAGTTGCAAGAATTGTCGCTTGCTGCATAGCCTCCACGAGTGCCCTGATATCACTAGAGGTGGAAGAGGGGTCGGCTAGATGCTGCCGATACAGATCGCAATTCGTGCAGCGGACTTAGCGTTTACGCTTTCTAAGCCTTTTTAATCTTGACATTCCCACTAGGATGGCACTGCACTCTCGCATTACTATATGTTTTGTAGTATATAAAATTCTTTCCGGATACCTTGTATTCTGAATGTACGTGTTTTGTTGATTGAGCGTTTTTATACTGTGTTGTTATTTACGTATTCGGAACTATTCCAGTATTTATGCAATTGCCATGCAATAAATTGTCTGTGTGCACAAAAGAAACCTTTCACGCTTTGACATTGAATTGGTCGAAAAAAAAGCATGGAAATTACGCCAAATGCGGTTCGTCGACACCTAAAATAAAATAAAAATACATTAAATACAGGCCCTGAGCCTAGTAACAACTCCCAAATAGAATCATAAATTACCTTACAGCGCTTCAATAAAACACGCCAAAACAGCAAAACTACCACGAATGCAGCTGACCATTTCTCTAAAGGCGCCTCCTGAAAACTCCCCATGGGAGAAAATAGTATACAGCCAATGCTCACCTCAAAAACTCCCTTTTCAATAGCAGAAAATCTTTTGTCCCATATACCACTAAATAAACTCTGGAAATACTGGGACGAAGCTGGTATTCCCACTGGAAGGGTATTGTATATTCCGAATTGGGATTGAGTTATGCGACACGCCACTTACTCCCATTTCGGCCTATTCGTGTTCTGTGCGTAAATACCCACTCCCGGGATAGCCCCATTCGGCTTCATTGTGTAAAAACAACTATTCAATAAAATATGAACGAGCCAAAAAATATAATGAAGGCCTACAAATACTGCTGGACGGCCGGACAACTCCAAAAAACCATAAATGATATTTTTTCAGAGCAGCAGGAAGCCCATCAGAATACTTAAAAGCACAACCAAGTGCGTTACCTTATCGCAAACAGAATCGGGAACGGCTACGACTTTTAAACAGCCTCATTTTCAGCCGAGTGCACTATTCGCCCCGAGCGCGAACACAGTCGGCCCCTGGCGGCGGCGGGACGAACCGCTCCTAGTGTGGATGGCGCTCTCGCGTCGTCTGCTTTTTCACGTTGCGTGCGGCGCAAGACGCGTGCTGCACACGACAAAACAACCAATATGTGTGCTCGTTTGGCATTAAGTAATGACATAGTAACCTCTGCGTGCTCGTTTCCTCTAGAAACGCAATAATCAGCGGCCGTTGCGGGTTAATGCGCTGGTTGAATTCCACGAAACATCTTCGCTGTGGTCACCGCTTGAGTGCGAAACTTGTTATAAACATTGCTTCCACACATTGCACTTTTCTTGTGGTTGAGTGCAGTCGTCTGCCGTTTCGGGAACGTCCAAGGGTGCTTTTTGAAGGTGCCATGGCGTCGTGATTATTTAAAGGATAAAAGTTTAGTACGCGAAACGGGTAAGCAGCGACAAGACCTGTGCATACGCGTGCAAATTCCACACCCTCGTAAAATTGCGCTATGTCCTTATAGAAAGAAGAAACAAAGAAAAACATTTACACTGCACACGACCCGTGCGCTATCGCCCATACATTACCGGACACGTATTTTACACCCGCAAGCGTCTGTGTGATCGTGTCCTTCCCGTACCTTTTCTAAAATAAATACCATTTTTGGACAGTCGTTGGTTATACTCAGGAGGAGGAATAAACATTTATTCAACTGTATCGAGTTGCTAATTTTACGTATTATTTAAAATACGTTTCTATGGATGCGCAAGAGTATTTAGGGGGAATGTTTCGGTAAAATTAAGCAGTTTTAAGTTTGCGTCAGTCATGTGGCATTTTGTGTGTCATTTTCATATATATCATTTTCAAATCCGACATGAATCACCTTGTCCAGAAACGTGTCTCACTCAGCATAACCAAATGCCTAATTTGGTCACGTCTTAACCTCTTAAGGTGGACCTAAGATTAAAGAAAGAGGAGAAAACGCGTAATATATAATGCCCACATGTGTTTGGGGTGTGTGCCATGACGCTGGTTCTTTTTTTTTTTTTAATTTTTTCCCACAGTGCTTGCTTTCAATACAATTTTGAAAAAGGCGTCCCACAATTCCTGGACAATCTCGGACCAAAGGGGGGTTAATCATTTTGGAAAATACGTGTACTGCTTTTTCACCGCTACAGAACACGACGCCTAGTGTAGTTTCGGTTGTAAATAATACTGATAACCATAGTTTGGCTTTTGGCGCGCGTTACATGCGTTCTCTTCTCGCTGCTCTTGCAACGATGGCAGGACCCCCCCCCCCCCCCTTCTCCCAATTCCCGAAAAAAATGAAATGCGCAGAATTTCATTTTTTAACCAATCCTCAAGAATTAAATGCCAAGACAAATGCGATATTCAGTTTACAAAACAAAGTAGTTACCGGGAACCCGCTACGCTGATTTGCAACGAGAAATAAAAAGGAAATGTTTTACATCTGCAACAGCGCAACTTCATTTATTGCCGTCTTGAGGGTTCGTAAGCGACCTTATGCTCAAGAATGCAAACACATCTCGCTGTTGCAGGCACCTGTTAGATTTTAAAAGGAGCGCAAATCGTCAACAGAGTAGCCGTCACAGAAAATTTGTGCTCACTGTGAGGTCCCAGAAGCTTGGTTTGCACACTGTAAGCCTGCTTGTCACTTCGCGAAAACCTAGCTATACATGAGATGTTGATTGTACTGCGTGCGTTTACAATTCAATTCGCAAGTTCACTTGCGACGAAAGCCGTAAATAAGTGATCCGAAACCGTTATTCATCAAACCTTCCTTCAGAGTCGCTAAAATTTCATTTAGAAGACCCGTTAGAGCGGTTACATTAATTTATATCTCTGCGCTGATCAAAATTCAGTAATTTTATGTTGCCTTTTGAACACACAAAAAATATCGTAAGCTCTTAGAAGGAATTTCGGGGCAGTTAAGTAGTGTTACCATTTCAGAGCATCCCACAAATGCAAGAATGCGTCATGCTACCAGTGAAAGCGATTGAGATTGCCGTTGTAAACTGAATTTCAGAGATCGAGGCTTCCTGATTTGTTTCTATATATGCTTTTATTGAAGGCTCAAAGCCATAGTCTGGAAAGATCGAGCTTGCTACGAGCCACAGCGTACAAGTTCATTGTCACAATTACGGCCATTCTGAGATTCCCGATGAGTCGTCGCGTTTTTTGGCGTAATAATGAAAACTGACTGCCGCTTCCATGCTATACATTGAACGTTGAGTAACTCAACTACAGCATACCACTCTTGTTTGCTCCTGCCGTGCGCACACACGGTGAGAAAAAGGCACGAAGCGCGCCCACAGTGTGCATTCTTACGGGCCGCTCAGCGGAGCATCCACACTAGCAGCGCGACGCTGTCGCCACCTACATGTCGAGCTCGCGGCGAATAGCTGGCCAATATATCAAACCTCACCACGGCAGAGGCGGAACGAATAGATACTATTACACACAAAGGCTGTAAAATAGCCCGCAAGCAACGCCGTAACACATTACAGAAAACCAACTAGCATTAGGAGTACATAACAGATTTGCAAATTCAAAGATGCCGAAAAAGCTCTAAATCTCCCTCGCCAATACGGCACCAGCGCCAAGCGCAGGCAACGTGACAAACGTGTGCCCCCTGGCGGTTTGCCTCCGGCCGCTTTGCGGCCGTCCCCGCTGAAGCGGTACTGGGAGGCCAACCTCCCTGATGTAACTTCACCGGGTGCAGCCCTGACAACGCCGGATTCGTGCGGGATGGCCGGAGCAGCTGAAACAAAACATAGCGGCACATTCCGCGAGGTTGGAAGGCACAAACTTCATTTATTTCGCAGCCAGAAGAAAGGAAACACGAATATCGGAAAACTTTGAAGGGCTCTCGGGCTGCGGCGGCGGCCGAGATGCGAGAGGTCCGGACTTCATCTCGGGCCAGCAGCGCACCCCGCGGTGCACCCTGCCAGAAATCAGTAGCAGCCCCCTGAAACTGACGCAACAAAGAAGAAAGCGTTGCATATAAAACCTCTTAATTAAACCTTCTTAGCCTTCACGTCGTTTTTATCATGCCCGGCCGGCTTTATAGGTAGCGACCTGCCCATAGCAGCTGACGCCGATGAGAGCCAGCGCGCCAAAACGTTTTCGAGTACCGACGGCGCACTCCGTCAGGTCAGCGTGGTTTCATTCGCAGTGCGACCGGCAACCGCTGGAACAAAAATAAGCTGCCGTACTAATTAAGACGTATCATACCGATAGGTACGTATAATATCAGTGAGCAGGTACAATTGACTAGTAAGTCCGCACCCACCTCTTTGTGATGCCAACTTCAAGGCACAAAGCTGAACCACAGTTCTTCCTCATCTCCCTGCCTGACTAGCATGCTAGCATTTAAACTGATAAACCTTTATTTTCCGACTGAGCGAGAGGAGACTGGAACGAAAGGCCTAGACGGCCTGGCGGAGTAACGTTTAAAAACGTGAATACAGTTAAACCTTGACGTGACGAAGTCAACAAAAGTTCGCAATTTTTTGTTACATCCAGGTTTCTGTTACCTGCAACTTTTGAGTTAAGGCTCGAGGGAACGAAGCAGAAACAAAGCCAAAATGCTAGACATCAGTCAAGTTGAACTCAGCCTTCGTGGATTTACTTCACAGTCAAAACCTGCACGAATTGCGCGTGCTGCGTTCGCACGAGCTTAGGCACTACACCGCGATCCAAACGAGCAAGGTCACTTACACCCGTAGAAATTAACGTAACTTAAGAATCACTTTTGCCTTTTGTCTCTTTGTGGCGCCTTACCACGTTTCAAGGACTAAACGTATACTGAAAGGGTGCCTTTTCGCGAACTTGATTCACTTTACCGCACTCAAAATTGTTCAGATGGGGCTAGCTGGGATACTGTAACAGGTGACGACATTCTTCTTTCTGGTCGGCAGATACGGCATTTAAAATTGTGCGCTCGTCCCGAAAAGACAGAGGTTTTTGTTTTCATGCAGCAGAACTCATCACCGACGAACCGGTACCACAGATAGCAATGTAGACACGCGACACACGTTTATACAGGACGGCCTAGCACCTAAAAATTCGTCTTGAACCCAGGCCGCACTCAGACGTGGAAACAGACAGTAGTTTGCGGTGCGGGCGAACACAAATGTGAAGTGTGGTTACCTTTGCTACCTGTTGGGGCGTCACGCTAGCCAACCAAAACTATAAGTGGATGCTACGTTAGCCACGGGATGGCGCTAGCCGCTTCGTTCATCATCATGACGAAACTCGCATTTAGGCGACTCTAGACGTTTTTGTTTCTGCTGGCTTCTGCCAGCACAGCCAGTGTTCGCTAAATTAATTCATTTCTACAGTCAGTCGATGTTTGAGTAAAAGTGCGGAAAATCATGACTGATCAGCTTGCCGACTTCGTTACGTCAAGGTTACTCGCCGCAAGGTTTCGTTGCGTAGAGGTCGCAAACACATGGGCTTCAATGAGGGTTGAAATGGCGACTTGAAAAACTTCGTAAAATCCAGGAATTCATTACGTGGAGGTTCATTACATTCAGGTTCTACAGTAGAAGTTTGTAAACACAGTGATCGGTATTTTTCGCGATTATGCTCGCAACGGCGCGCGCTGCTTTCGTTCGTGCTCTGCTAGCGACTTCAGGGAGCCGGTTGCGACGGCGACGCCACCTGGCGCTGTGAGCAGCTTGGGCGCCGTATTCTGGGTCAGGCCGAGGCGAAGAGTTAAAACTGACCTTGGTTCAATGCACGTTGTGACGTAGGTCATCAGCCCCCTACACACTGCGTCAGGAGCATTGCAACATCACCAAATATCTCCCAGAACGTATATCTCGGTACAGTTGTCTGTGTGTACATTCGAACAGAGCACCACTACTGGGAAATGAGGAAAATGATAAAGCAAACACAAAGAGCGTTTGAGTAATGAGGTGAGCAAAAAAAAACAACAAAGAATTACAGCACAGATGCTTAGAGAACTCTGAGTGACCCAAAAATAAATGAAAATACATTATAACTCCACGTATACATATACACACACTTATACACATTTCGCTACACAAAAAAATGCGCTCAAATACTAACTGCAAGACAAAGAACGGAAATATGAGGCAAAAATTCTAGGCATCGCGAAAAGTACCTTTTAACAATAAGAGCCAGGGGCAGTATATTTCGTACTTAGAATTTCGCGGTAATAAATAGCACAGGAGAAATGCTCATCAATCCCAAGGTGGAGCTGTAATCAGTAAGAAAACGAGCACGCAGAAAAAAATCTAAGCTATTCAATAAAATACAATTGTCAGTGAGTAGCAGTTGTTTAACCGGCTTCTTAAATTATTTTTTATAAACGTTGAAGCTGACAACTTTCCCCATTTTGTTTAGTATTTCGGTCGACTCAAATAGGGAAGTCTGTTTTCTGTAATGTGTTCTTGTTTTTCGTAGATGTCGGGTGTTACGCCTAAGCGAATAGTGGGACATAGCGTTGGTAATTTTATTCTGAATTTTACCTTTATGTATGGCGCACAACAGCTTCAAATAATATATTCTAAGAGCTCGAAACATACAAAGCGCTTAAACAACGGAGCCTTTCGCACATACGCACGGCGACCATGGTAACTGCAATATAGGCGAAGCACCTGTTTTTGTACAAGCGTTAGTCAGGCGTGGCTTGTTTTCGTTGTTGTGCTTCACACCACTGCACCATACCAGAGTTTTGGATAGTAAAGTGCTTCAGCCAAAGCGGTATCAAGTGTACAAGTCTGAATATTGGACCAACACATGTAGACTATTCGCTGTATAACTGAGTGGTGTGCTTGGTCCACGTGAGACTTCTTTCAAACTACATCCCTAAGAATTTTTGTTCCTTTACACTTCTAGGCGAAAGGGAGCAAAATAGGGACTAAAATGCGGCCGTTAGTCTGTGCGGGCAACCGTTCATCTTCAATTTAGGAGTAACTGTGGCAGAGTGTGCACCGTATGCACAAATGCGGACTAAATGTGCGTTCCCGCCCATCAATAAGTAACGGGAAGAAGAAACGCATGATTTTAGTCTTTGTGCTGCGTCGTTAATCCCCTGTAAAGGCGTCGTCGTTGCCATTTCGCGCATATGTCTGTGGACGGTATTATATTTCCAAAACACAAGTCATTCAAGACAGTGGGTCCTTTACATAGTGCCGCCGGAAATATTGATGCTAATTATAAGAAAAGCGTCTAGGGTTAATCGAGCGGCGGGTAATGGCAAGGAGCGGCGAAACGCGATGGAAGAACGCTCCTCGGTGAGGTTATGTTAATACGTTGTGTTGCATACGATTCGCGCGAGGTTATAACGGCCAATGAAAGATTTCAAGCGCATAAACAATACGACAAACATTAGTAAACGTTAATCCCCAAGCTTAATGAATATGTACATGTTTAACAGACGAGAAAAAACGCATTAGTTCCTGATGACAACAACTGCAAAAAAAAAAATGCTCGCTACAGCTAAGTACCTCGAAGTTACGGTTTACGCTTGGTACATAATTGCCTTGAGTACCAAAGCTATGGCAATGCAGCAACTGCTGTAAACCCCGGCTCACACAGACGACCGCTTTCACATACGATACCTAAGCACTTAATATATGTTGCGAACACTAATAATAATATACCTAGTTTGTGCTCATTTGTGTGGAAACAAATGAGTCGTCTGATCACGCAGCCGCCTATGTCAACTATAGGCGACGAGTTGATTGTCCTTTATGAGAAAAATTTATCGCTAAAATCGAACTGAGCTTTAGTCCCTACCTTTAGCACATCGAAAATCGTGGTCACGTTCGCTTGCACGGGTAGGAAATTTCGACACCAGTTGCAATGAATCTCTCGCGTTGTGCACAGTACTGCACGCTGTGCACTTCAATACATAATCTCTACTGAACTTTCCCTCCGGTTCTATTCCGGACGCCGTGGTGGTTGCGGACCGGCTCGTCCTAGAGGGTGACTGTGTTGTCATTGCCAGTGACAAAGGCGGTGCTAAAGGTGTAATGAACGCTTCGGCGCGGATTTTGAAAGCGGTCCTTCAAGAGCGCGACCGGACCGACGTGGCCCTTCAGCGTGGGTGGTCAACCAGGTGCTACACTAGAAGGCGAGGTACATCACAGGGTCGCTTAAACCAGGTTTACTTGTCGGGGGAAGCGCTGCCATTAGTGATCGATTACGCCGTCACTCCTTTCAAGTTGGCGGACCATGGCTTGGTGGCATGTACCATCCGAACTGAGCGCGAAATCCGGAGAATAGTTGGCAGCCGTTCGAAGATGAACTCCATGGTTCTCGAACACGTGTCCTTCGTCGATCACGTAATAGTTGAAATTGAAGCAATCAGCACTGCACCCATTTATAGAGTTGCGTGGGAGCACTTCAAACAACGTGTCAAAGCTGCAGCAGTCCCAATTGGGTGACAGGAGGCGAGAGACAGAAAGACGAAAGCATGTCGACTCGTGGAGTGCCTGCGCTCCGTCGTAGAAGCGGACGAGGAGAGACCGGGGGAATTCTCCGAGGACATCCGCAGCATGAAAGATGAAATGTGCGCTGAGCTCAAAATCCGCAGCATGAAAGATGAAATGTGCGCTGAGCTCAAAAAATGGTTATGGTGGGCTTTTGTGCGGAGCAGGGAACAATTAGTGGAATCCGCGGCACAACCATCGCAGCTATTTGGGGCCTTCGAACGAGCAAAGACCGCTACTAAAAGGATTCCCGAGGTGAACCACACTGGTGGTCTTAATGGGAGCAGAGAGGTGTGGACTGACTTAAGCGAATACTACGGAAGGCTGTTCCCCCACACGATCATCCTGAGGCTCCTCCACCGGAAATATAAGGCGAGTTGCCAACGGTTGCAGAGGGCTTAAAGGTCACAATAAACGAACCCATATCGGTCGAAGAGGTCAAGCGCGCGATTAGAAAAACTGTCAAAGAATAAGTCACCAGGGCTGATGGCATAATATGGAAATTCTATCATATATTCTGTGAAGAGATTAGCCTTCTATTGGTCACAAGCTTTGAAAACATCAAAACCACAAAACTGCTACCTTCCTCAACGCGGAGCAGTAACTTGGTCCTCATCCACATAAAGCCCCCCCCCCCCCCCCCCATAACACGGCACCCAACGTGGAAGTATTCAGGCCTATCAGTCTTCTTTCCACTGACTACAAAATTATAGCCCGCTTCCTGGCCCGACGTCTAGAGACAGCCCTCAGTAGTGTTCTGGGCCCACACCAGACATATGGGTTTAGGGCACGCTCCATCAACACCAACCTGCACCGCATGCGGACCATCTGTCACGTGCCAGAATCAGGCATTCACCTCTTAGCTGTCCTACAACTCGACCTTAAAATGGCCTTCGACCAGGTAGACCACGCCTACCTGTTCATGCGCCTCAGTCAATGTGGGATAGGAGATGGAATAGTAGAGTGGATAAAAATCTGCTACACCATCATCACTAGCAGCAGAATCTTGAACGGGTAGGTGGAGATGCCCATCAACGTGGGGAGGTCGGCCAGGCAGGGCTGCCCTATGTCCATGATTCTCTTCGCATTATATATAGAACCACTTTGCAGGGTGGCAATAGTGTTCAAGTCAATCAAAGGCTTAGTTCTCGGTGAAAAAGAGCTAAAGTTCTTGGCCTATGCGGACGATGTTGCGTTTCTGTGTTCATCTAGAGAGCAGACAAAAGAGGTCGTGGCACTAGCTTGAGCATTTTGTCCGTTCTCAAGGGCCCAGCTCAATCTTTTAAAGTACGAGGGAGCGTGGCTAGATAAATGGCTTACCAAACCAGAGCAACTCTACGTAGTTCAATGGGGGAGGCCATCACCTCCTACCTCGGGGCAAACATAGAAAACAGCCCAGCCATCGCCTCCCGGTTGCAGACGAAACTGGCAGCTACGGGAAAGAACTTGGAGCCCTTGAGAGCGCAATGTATTGCCATCTTCTCTTGGGCACATGTCTTCAACGCCGCGATATATCCGGCCATCTTGGACCATGCCCGATTCTCAACAATTGATGCAGGCTCAGTGGCCAAGCTACATCGGTTGTTAGCCGTTTTTGTGTAACGATCCACGGATGAGCCAAGCAGCCGCACCAACATTTTCTGTAGTGCTGAAGCCGGAGGGCTTGGGCTCGCTAACATAGAGCTTAAACTGTCTGTGCACCGATTTATGTTCTTCCGAGATTATCGAGGCTGCATCCTCTGGGCGGCAGTCCAAAATGTAGTCGCGTTACACCTTGCCCCTTGACTCGCAACTACAGCGGACCCTAAAAGTGGTGCCCGTGCAATAGGATTTTACCGAGAAGTAGCGAGGACGGTGGCCCTCTTATAGGAACGCTTCTCTTGGGAATAACTTTGTGCAGTGAAACCAAAGAAGCTGTTTTGGGACCTCATGTAAAAGATCCTCCCGCCGCCCATATACCACTTACCACCACTTTGTCGGCCGAAAACTGACGTCTAGTGGCGAGTACACAAGCTTCCTATCCCGAACGCCTGGAAGGATGTTTTCTTCCGCTTTCACACGTGTGTACAGCCTACTAATGGCGAATTCTATTGAGAGAACAGGAGCAGTGGTGTCGTGCAGTGAGGAGTACGCGACGGAACACTTGGGAGCATGCGGGAGCAGTGCCACTGCATCTGACATTGGAATGAGGCACGCACCCGAAGAGCAGGCGGGAGAGGAAAAAATGGCGAGGGGAGAAAACGGTCCCGACCGGACTGTCGTGGCTTGTGCCGCTGAGATGGGCATACACGATAGCACTTAACAGGTTAAATAAGGGCGTTCCGGCCGCATTACTTGTAGTAGTAGCAATATGAGGCCCGTCTGCAAGATCGGCGAGTGAGGAACAGGTGGTATCGCTACGAGGACATCTCAAATACGACAAAAGTAGTAACAGCCAGCCGTATTGAGAGGTTGTATTTTGCACATATGCGCCGTCTCTCGGGGTGGAGTAGAGGTTAAACTGCCGGCTACTTGCTCTTGCAGTCACTGGTTCGGATCTCCTCAGCGCCGTTCGTTTTTTTTTTCCTCTTCTGCCTCTAGCGTTTTTGAGAACTGATAACAAATATTTCAGCAGAAGAAGCGCCCCCGTCCCACGCAGAATTGGTAAATGACGTATAAACAAAGTGGAAAGCTACTTCAATGGGTCCGTTTACTGAACGGCACCGTTGATTCTGGGCATGGAGGTCACTGAGAGCAACCCAGTAGTAACGCGCCGGCGTGCGCCGTGTCGTCGCTCCATGTAGCTCAGCCCGACGAACATACGGCGTCCTGCCGCGGGAGATTTCGCGCCGCGCGAACTTCCTCGTGAAATTTCGCTCCACATATTCCCGCCTTTAAGCATCCCAGCAATCTCTTCAGAAAAACATTTGTGAGCAAAGCCGGACAGAGCACGTGCGGCGGTAGGCAGCACTCGCATGCTTGTAGGGCTCGCTGCCCATTCCGCAAAGTTGCAAATTCATGATGGACACCGCCGCGCTCTCCTGGCCGCGCTCGCAGAGCCGCGACAATTCGCGGGACCAAACAAAACACATGCACACACACACACACAAAAAGGGCAGGATATGACGTAAAGGTCATGTGACTTCCTTCGTACTGTGCCTACTCCGCTTTTCAAGAGGGAGCAGATCGGACTGCTCCCGACTGCTCTCGGAGCAGCGAAAGTGATCTCGCTCTACCACTGGGTGACAGTGCTCCTACTCCTGTTCGACCACTGAAACACGCCTGCTCAGGAGAGAGCACATTCAGAGTGTTTTTGAGTGCTCCTGCTCTCCCAACGGAATTCACCATAAGTCACGACAGGAGGAGCGGGGTTTCTTTTTGCCGTGAGGGGGCCAACTGTACACTGCATGGAAGGGGGGAAACGGCCCAGAATGCATTCATAGACGGTAACACGGCGTTCTATTTCTGGGATGAGCTGCTGTGGTCCTCCAAAACACGCTGGAAAATCACGTGGACAAACTTGAAGTTCCTGTATGAGGCCTCGGAATGCCGGCTGCTCCGGGACTGTGTCCATGTAATAAGGCTCCACTTAAAATGGAGGGCGACAGTCGATGCGATCGAACGTAGCGAACGCCCCGACCAGGCTGGCGGCATTTTGTGCAAAGACACAATAGGCAGTGGCCACCCTTGACGGGGCTGATTCAGACTCCGAGCTATGCAACGCACTGGCGCGGGGCACGCGAGCTCTCATTGAGTTCAAGTCACAACAGCAGAGGGGATGGGATGCAATTGGAGTGCTAGTTCCAGCGAAAACTGGAGCCCACTTCCACCAAGAAATAGCTTTGCCCAAATAGCTTTGTCCATTTTCTTCCTTTCCCTATATCCCGTTTACTTCAAACTTTGTGCGATGAAACTGAAGCCCTGTAGTCACTCCCTCTAGCGTAATTTTCACAATCGCTCTGCGGCTTTGTTGGCAATACTTCTTGACTCGCGCACATTTGTAATTTGATTCTCACGGCGGGTGTCTTTCCTGACAAAATAAAACTTGGTCGCGTTGTAGCTACACACAAAGGTGGATCACTAGAAGAATTGAATAACAACAGACCTATTTCGTCTTGTCGGTATTTTCGAAAATTGGGGAACTCATTATAATTGAAAGGTTGGTATATTTCCTAACAGCAAATTGCATTTTAGCAAGGGAGCAATGCAGGTTCCGTAGAAATAAATCTACAGAGAGCGTTCTCCTTGAAATTAAGGAGCAGATACTTGAAAACATTAAAGTCAGACGTTTAGCGCTGGGTTTGTTCTTTGATTTAAGGAAAGCTTTTGATTGGGTTCAGCACGACATTCTTGTACGAAAATTGCCTTTCTATGGAATTCGAGGAGTCATGTTATCACTGATAAAAAACTACCTGTCCTTTATAGCCCAGTACACCGTTATTAATAGCGTAAATTCTGAAGTTAAGTGTTTAAAGTATGGTGTACCTCAGGGATCAGTTTTATGGCCTACACTGTCCCTTTGGTATTTAAATGATCTGGTAAACATAAAAGGTGGCGCTAAGTTAATATTGCATGCGGATGATACGAATTTTTTTCTGGAATCAACGTGCCACACTTTTTTGCACAGGCAAACAGCTGGATGTGAGATCTAAGTTTGTGGCTTACATCCAACAAACTGGAAATAAATGTAAAGAACACCACATATGTATTGTTTAGGGCGAGAAGGATATCCGCACCTTTAATTTAAACATACAATTTCGCGGTTCCCCGATTCAGGAATCAACCTCAACCCGGTTTTTGGGATTCCTCTTCCAAGAAAATCTCTCGTGAATATCACACGTAGACTCACTTAGTTCAGGTCTCTGTCGTGCAATTGCAATCTTAAATAAGTTAAGATATTACCTACCGGAAGTCGCTAAATTGATACATATTAAGCGCTGGTCCACTCATGTATAAGTTACACTTGTTTAGTTTGGGCGACCACAACTCAGACTAACCTAAGAAACCTTTTAAACCCACAAAAGAGTGGATTGCGGGCTATTGCCAACCTGCACAGAACTGACATCGTAGAGCCGCACTTTGAAACTTATAAAGTGTTCGATATCCGAACTTTACACAAATACAAATTAAGCCTAGAAATTTTCCGCCAGCATAGAACCGATAAAGCATTGTTTGAAACTAACTGCCCGAAAAACCCCTGTTATGAACTACGAAGAAATCCAATTGAAAAATTCAGCGCCCTTCCACCCCGTTAATAGGGATGGCCAGCAAAGCTGCGGTGGCGAGCCTCCACGTGAGGTTTGACTGGGTCGTAGTCCACGGGGTGCACGAAGCAAAACACGTTTGTTTGTAATTTTCGATTGAGCATTGTTCCTGGTTATTAACTTAAAGTCCAGTCCTGTCCAGTCACCGCTTCTCCCGCATGCTCAGCTCGCCTCTTCACGAGCCTATCACGAGTCTATCAAGCGGCTTTGACGCAGCGTCAGACTTGGCTACTGCGCAATTGAGGCGCACACCTGGGCACGCGCCGGCGCCAGTGCGTCTGATTGATTGATTGATTGATTGTAGGGTTTAACGCGCCGACGCAACGCAGGCGATGAGGCGCGCCGTAGTGGAGGGCTCCGGATTAATTTTGACCACCTGGGGATCTTTATCGTGCGCCGAAATCTCGCACACACGGGCGTTTTTGCTTTTCGCCTCCATCAGAAAAGCGGCCGCCGCGGCCGGGAATCGAACCCGCGACCTCGTGCTCAGCAGCGCAACGCCTTAGCCACTGAGCCACCGCGGCGGGTGCCAGTGCGTCTGCCGCGGCCATGACGTAACACAATCCAACACAACCCACTTTAATCCAATCCAATCCAGTTCAAGCCAAGCCAAACCAAGCCAATCGAATTGAATCGAATCGAATTGAATCCAATCCAATGCCCCTCCCGCTTGCGCAGAACGGCCCTTCACGGCACAAGCGAAACTGCTCAACCTCGGCCAGTCTAGCTTACGCTAC
Organism: Haemaphysalis longicornis; assembly: GCF_048455015.1. NCBI lineage: Eukaryota > Metazoa > Arthropoda > Arachnida > Ixodida > Ixodidae > Haemaphysalis > Haemaphysalis longicornis. Next base: position 59,497,287 of record NW_027526203.1, read on the forward strand.
AAAACACACTGGAATCGTGGGTAGAAATTTATTATAGCGCGGGTATGGTAATCACGGCGCATGCTCTATGAAGGCCCTAGGACGTTTTTAGTTTTGTATGATTTTTTCCATATCCCGGGGGTGTGGCGCACAGTTTTACGATTCCGGGGATTTGAGTGGGCTCCGCAACGTGGCACTACGCTCGCTAGCGATTCCTGTCTACATCGCTCTGGGACCGGAGACGATCTGCTGGATCCTAGTCATTTACAGCTTTGCTGTAAAATTGGTTTATTATTGCTTCCCAGGGATGCTTTAGCACTGTGACATTATGTTACCTCTGGCACAGGAAGCAATACCTAATAATCAAGGGTTTCAGTTCAAACTTGTTTTAAAAGACTCCAGGTTGGTGTTCCACAAGGAAGTATTCTGGGGCCGCTACTGTTTAACATATATATCAATGACGTTGTATGCTTATGAAAAAAAAACAATAAATTTATTGTATACGCTGTTGACACTAGCTTTTTTCGGACAAGACTTAAGATGGCTTCTACAGCAAAGAGTGCACTTGCGGAGCCTAACAGATGGAGTACAACTAATTCACCTATATAGAAAGCGCCCGACTGACTGATTGACTGATTGGATGACTGACTGACTGACTGACTGACTGACTGACTGACTGACTGACTGACTGACTGACTGACTGACTGACTGACTGAATGAATGAATGAATAATCAACATACAGGCAATACTGTTAGACCTCAAGACTTGCAATTTCGGGGGGACTTTGCGTCGTCGCCTAGGGGCTCACTAAAGGGGGATTTTGGGAAATTCTAATCCTAACCGACAGGAAGGGGGAATTGTGTTTTCGTGAACTCATATCTCACTCACTCGTTCCCATATCGAAGTGCTTTTTGCTGATATTTGTATCCTTTAAGAATATCTAAAAAAGTAGTTGTACGGTTTTGCCCTAACCAACGCTATTTCGGAACAAAATGGGTGTTCTTAAGGATTCTTCAATAAATGTTTCACTGATTGATTTACGCAATTGCTATTTGCTAATAAAAGTTATTCATACGAATGGACAAAGCCGTTTTTCGGGATTGCGCCCTGCGGCGCTGGTAAAAGGGCGAAAACATTTTTCAGTGACACTCCTGAACAGCCGAAAAGGCCAAACAATTGAGGCCAACACCTAGTGAGACTGCTGGTTGAAACGGCTCTAAATTTCATGAAAACATTGTGATTATGGTGTACGAGCTCAATATTGCTGATATTAAAAAAAAAGTACACTAGGGAGAGAGTGAAAAGCGCCAAAGTAATTTATCAAATATGTATTTCTTTATCGCAGGCCGATCAGATATTCAATTGGTCTTTGTTGATATAGGTAACTTATGCAGGTATGTAAACTCAGTACTACAATATTTTTGCACGACACCCACCAAAAAGCGACAATGAGGATTTAAGGAAAACTGTGGGTTTTGACACATTTACACAATCTGTACACAATATATCGAATTCGTTTTGCTTGCAAATTCTGTACTGGTACAGCTGTCCAAAAACCAATTTTACGATTTTGTTCTAACATATGTATAAAGACGTGAGCGAGATTTTTTACTCACACTTCTCTGTACGCGGAATGCAGTTCAGTTTTACCCCGTTCGCATAGCTCTTGCCATCTGGTGAGAGTTGTTACCACGCACGTCACCTTAGCAGCCCTTGTTATTTACCATAACACTGTGACTGATGAGTACCCTTCATACCTACTGATATAACAGTTCCCATATGTAAGTAGTCGTTTGAGCGCACCATCTTGGTACAAATTGTTTCGGGAGAGTTCCAATAAAAGACGAGTTCCAGCCGTTTCACATTATCGCAGGCCTCCGGTAAGAGCCCATGTATTGACATCACGTGGGAGTTCCTAATTGTGTACAACTTCTCGGCCAACTACCTAATTATGGAAAGAAATAACGGAGCAGGTGTTGTGCCCATTAGTGCTATTCGTATAGCGGCCCACCACGGCATCGCGGGATACTGCCACTAGTCTATGTAAACAGACCAACTTCAGTTTTTTCTTCAGTGTCCCTTTGAGTTGTTTGGCAAGGGCTATCATGGTTACGGTTGTTACAAGCAATGATATCACACAGCCGTGAGGGGCTCCCTTGATTGACATCACAATGGGAAGAGTTCTCGTATTCCTCAGGCCCACTATTGATATTCTGTTGTACAAGATGGCATTTACATAGCCAAATGTTCTTTCCCAATCAGTTTGTTTCTCCGATTCTTTTATAATGGCTTCGTGAGGGACATTGTCGAGAGCACTTTTTTATATTTTAAGCTATTACTCTGTCTTCGCTGATACTCAATGAGTGTTTTAGCACCTCATCTTAGAATTACAGTAAGGTGCTCTGCCTGGACAGTCTACTTCTTAATGCAAACATGGGGTCTTGGTACAGTTCTTCTTTGTTTACGTAATTTAAGAGGATCGTGTTCGTTATTTCTTGGTATGTTGTATTCAGGCGCACTGCGTATTATCTGGTCTCGAATTTTCGATTCGTAGTTTCTTCCAGGGTTTCGGTATCGTGATATCCGCAGCGTGTTTTCATACCCGTGGGACTTCCTCGCTTCCGCCTACTCTCTTATGGCATTTTGTGAGCTTCGGTACGGTGCTGTAACCTATGCTGCGGATCGTTGCGTTTGTGATTAGATGGGCGCCTAATTGTGGGTTCGTTTTGGGAGCTCGTGTTGCAACTCAAACTTCCTTCTCCTTTATAGGAATATTCAGAGAATGATTGTCCCCTCCCCTGCATGGTATGAGGGCGCATTTCGCGTTCTGGCATATTCGTTTTTATTTCGTTGCGAAGGTGGTCTTCCGTACCACTGTGTTGGTGCACGAGCCATTGAAGCCGCTGTCGCTCTCATTTTTGGGGTTTGTCGGGTTGATCATGGTAACTTCGGGGATGTTTCAAATTGCCTTTCAGCCTGTCCTGAAACTGTTCCTACTTCTGCCTGACTAGTTGGTCAACGTAGTGCTCCCCCTTTGTGGTTGTATTTCTTTTTTCATTGGAAAGCTTGCTCAGCAGTAAATCTCGGTAGATGTCAGTATTGTTAAATTTACTGGAACCAGCCACTCTCAGCAGTGAGTTTAAGAGGCTGCGGTTTCCACTCTCTGAATTTTATCAACATTTTTTCTCCAGGCTCGTAGCAGCAGAAGAGGTGCTTACCTACCTGTGGCTCTTTCGTCATTCGGCTGAGGCATTTTAATTGATTTGATTGATAGATTGATTGATTGTAGGGTTTAACTCGCAGACGGAACGCACGCGATGACGCGCTGTAGTGGAGGGCTCCGGATTAATTTGGACACCTGGGGATCTTTAAAGTGCGCCGAAATCTCTTACACACGGGCGTTTTTGCTTTTTGCCTCCATCAGGAAAGCGTCCGCTGTGGCCGGGAATCGAACACGCGACCTCGTGCTCAGCAGCGCAACGCCATAGCCACTGAGCCACCACGGCGGGTGGCTGAGGCATTTTGTTTGGCGTTCCTGAGTTAGTAAGAGCTCCCACACAGTTCCTGGATTGGGTCGGCAGTGTGTTCCCTTTCATGTCGAATTGCCTCCCAATCCGGGATCCCTTCCTTGCCGATGTGTTTGCTGACTTGCCGAGTAGTTAGTTTCCGCGTGTTTCTCCTGGAAAGTGACTCACATGATTTCAGCTTCTCCTTATAACACTATCAACTAGGCATATCTGTTACAAACTAGGAGTGCTGCTTGTACCCAAATCGTACCAATGATTCTCATCTCGCGTTATCACGCTGGTATTAAACGGAATGATGCGTACATACAAGGATTGGCACCCCTTACACCCCTAGACTAAGCATATGCTACACGAAATCAAGACGTCTGGAAAATACTCCGAACACGTACCAACAACGGTCAGAAAATAGTAACGGACTTTCTACCAAGCGCGATTAACCGGTTAGGACAATAGGTTTTCAAAGCAGCATGTGTCACCCTCGCTCGTTGCTTATGTACACCAAGTTTCTAGTTATTTTTTTGTTTTTCTTTTTTGTTCTCTCTTTTTTTTTCCTCTTACAGAACGTGGTGTGCGTGAATGTTCTCTGTGTTGTAATGTGTTTTTTTTTGTTCGAAATGTGTTGTGATAAGATTCCCCCCGCTATGTTTCGTTCTGCCATTGTACAAGGGGTGTAGGCCTTCGTCAAGTCTGGAAAAACCCTTTTTACCTGCGCCCTCGCGTTACCGCTTCCTATGTAAGTGTGTGGAGCCAAATAAACTTGAAACATGAAAGTTAAATCAGCTCCTCATTTGCGCCCCCTGTAAAGCCCGCAGCAAGGGTGCACTACCTCCCGTACTAATTGGCCGGGACTAGTCAGCAGACCACGAAAAAGACGAAATAACAACGACGGCAGGTGGAGTAATCCTGTGTACAGCGGACGAATGGCCGATGACAATGGAGGACCAAATTGATCAGCGAGGGTGTAGTGCAGTGACGTTTGAAAAAGAACTAATGAAAAAGATTTGGCTCACGTGATCGCCCAACATGGGCAGGCCCCATTCGGAGTAGACTTGGGGTCATTGCTTTACATGGGTGGCGTCCTTATCTCATAACAATCGACGTGGTGATTCTGTATTGCCTCTGCAAGTGCCGACTGGAACATTTCTATCCACTCCCATCGCCGCCATCCTGGACGCCAATAATTCCAAGATCAAACACCATACGAAAAACCTTTCCTGACTGCGATGCTGTTGAACCAGTTCCAGTGGTTTCCCCACTCCTGCCGGTTATGCCACCCGCCTCTGAAAGTAAGGGAAGCTGTAGTTGCAATTGCACATACCGCGTTTGAGCTGTTTGCGTGCTTTTCACTGATCCCACAACCATTCACGTCCTTCCAGCTTACTCACGGAGTTGAAAAGCTTCCTGGTCGCTGTGGCCTCCGTGAAGACTGGTGGTGACTTATTGGTATTGCAGTGCATCGTAACAATCGCTTTTATTCGGTTGAACATACACCGTGAGTTCCAGCTCAGGCATTTCGAGGAATCTTAACTGCGTGACAGAAATTCGTTATCAAAGGGACATGCGCACAAACTGTGAGTACCATTGTCAAGCAGGAATTGTAACGAACTTCGGCCACTCAATTCACAGCGAACCCACGACAGGCTACCGCAAAATAAATATATACAAGGGCAGGCCGGGAACCAAGAATGAAAGGTAGACATGACAGGCAGAATTGCTTCAGTTTACGTGCCATCGAGAACAGAGCAAATAAAGATGCGTTTCTTTCGCACAAACTGCTTGATAGCACTTACGCCCCTCGAGCTCTCCTTGGTAAAATATCATCAGGGCGTGAACCAATCGAAGCTGGCCCGCGGTAAAAGCATGCTACTTATGCAAGCGTCACAGAGATTCCCAATGACGTCACACGGACAGCTCGGCTGAACGTTTTTACGTCGTCCCTCTCCGGCCCGCCGACACGGGTGGTGGAAAGAAGACTCGGCCGGCCCCTCCTCCCTGCCTCGGAGATCGATGGAATAACTCGAGCAAGCCCCGCTCCTCCCCAGTCAGTCGCAGGGCGGCTCTCGAAACGGGAAGGTCGCTTTCGCATCCAGCCTCCTGGTGTGCCGGGAGCGAGCGGCGTGCTCCAACCGTCAGTGTGCGGGTCCGTGTGGCTGTGACGTGAGCGAACACTGTTTTTCTCGCATCGGCACCAACAGGTGGAGCCGCAGTCGCTTCGGTTTTCTCTCTCGGAGTTAGTGGGGGCACGGCAAGAAACGTCCTGCTGTGGAAATGGTGCCCCGTTGAGTTTTCCTTCCAAGTTCGTCTGGGAACAGAAGTGTGCAACTTTCGTGACATTCTCGTCATCGGTGGTTCTGAGGGGAGTTCTCGGCTTCGGTTGACTATTGCTGTGCAGAAACCCATGTAATTCCTCCATCGTGTGGCTGCTGAGAAAAAAACGTTGTTTCCAAAAATACCTCTGCTTACTCTAAGAACTGTCCCCAAGAGCTGTGTTTTCGCAAGCAGGATATTTATTAGGAGCGGATGCCTTTGAAGAACGGAGACCAGTGTAAAAATCATTGCCTGCGTACAGCGTTTGCGTTGTAGTAAAGATCTCGGAAGTCGTAAACTGGAGAACAAGGACCCACAGGCAATGTTAAATTTTGACGTGTGGCAGAATGCCTCAACATTTTGAAGTTTGTTTTGAAGTCTGCTTCACATTTCTGTGCTTTCTCGCGATATCAGAGCTGTAGGGAAGATACTTAGAGGTATCATTCTCTCTTCCACGGCTAGTGAAGTTCAAAAAAAGGGGGGTGGGGGGAGGGTTCTACGGGCTTCAATTTGAACACCGCTACGCCGGATTATCCGCCTGTGTAAACTTTTTTGTCCGTAACAATTTCCTTAGCGCGCCATAGCTATGTGAGATATGTCTGCGCGATATGTGGGCTGTAAATCTGGGGAAGCGAGTATGTGCGTAGTTCTCTTATTTTTCTCTTTAATATTACTGCGATACCTGCCGCGAGTAGGCAAAGTTGCACTCGATCTCTTGCAATTGGTGCAGCTTTTCAGCAAGTCGGTGCCGTTTGAATAGCGTTGCGTACCCGCAGTGCAATTCTATCGCACGAAGCTTCAGTAAGTTTTTCATCACATTCAATATGCATTTCCTGGTCACCGCTTGCGTGCATCAACCGGACATTCCGTAGGTATCCAAAAAGCCGGAATTCATTTTTTTCTTGTTAGGTGCATCAGGGTGGAAAATCGAATTTTAAGCAAGTTTTGTTGCCGCCCCTTGTCAACGACGACACATTGTTTTTACCACTATTATCAGTTCGGGTTGACTACGTTGGCGAAGTCCGCGTCGGCCATTAATTTTCGTATAGTTGCTACTCGCTTACTACGGATTAATTTAATTTTATCAGCAAACACTGAGCCTCAGTTTCTGTTTTCGTCGTGTGTCTCGCAGCTCGCACACCACCACCAAACCACGCAGCTGATGCTTTGAACCAAAGTTCTCTGACGACAGTGACGGCAATGTGCTTTCAAAAAAGGTTAAACAAAACTTCGGGAAGTGCAGAATTGAATGTAGAATCCAGTTCTGATCGGCTTTCTACATTACATTTTCGGTCCATTGCCCTTTGAATGTTGTTGCAGGTTACGCTTCGTTCACGCTTTTCAGGACGAAGCGCATTAGCGAACCCAATCAAGTCAGTATTTATCCCTGTATAATAGATGAATAAACAACGTCTTTAAATTTTGGATATAAACAAGCAAATGCATATCGTGGGCGATTCAGTGAAAAGCCAATAAATCTGAGGCGGGGTATTCTTCGAGGAGCCGTATTGAAGGCAGAGCTAGCGCTCGGCAATGTCCTCACCAGCGGAAAATGGTGCCAGTCTTCTTGACCGGCTCTTGAATGGTTCACTGGTGCGTACGGACAACGCGTCACAAGTCTTGCGCGCTCTTTTGGAGTCATTGAACAACGCCTCATCGGCCTCGCCGCCATTGGTGCCGGTGATCGACGTTGGGAGCCAGCGCCAGTGGGTACTCGCCTGGTGGGCGCAGCTGGTGTACTCGTGCCTCTTCGGATTCATGGTGGCGACTGCGGTGCTGGGGAACGCGGCCGTTGTGTGGACCGTGCTCGGGCACCGCGCTATGCGGACGGTGACGAACTACTTTCTGTTCAACCTGTCCCTGGCCGACACCATGACGGCCACGTTCAACGCCATTTTCAACCTGGTCTACATGCTGGAGAGCCACTGGGCCTTCGGGGAACCGTACTGTGTCTTCAGCAACTTTGTGGCCAACCTGACCGTGTCCTCATCCGCCTTTACTATGGCCGCCATGAGCATCGACCGGTGAGCACCGACATCTTTCCTTTAATTGTATATTTCAAGATTGAGAGCTCTTGGGTGTGGGTAGCGAAGCAAAAAGGCGCATGAATAACTTTAGCGATGAAAAAAGTGTAGGGGTGCGGGCTAATACACGGCATGCCTCGATGTCTGACGACCACCTACTGTGGCCCCTGCACCGCAACCGGTAGGCATGCGATGAGCCTCTTTTGTGACATTGAACGTCAGCGATGGCTGTTTCTTGCTTGCTGAGATTAACTTCTACTAATAAGAATTAATGCCTCAGAATTAAAAAAAAAATATCCTACGCTCAGGAAAATAAGCAAATAGGTCATAGCTTCTGGTCCCAGTAGGTCAGAGCTTGTGGTTCGCGGTGTGCTTTGTACGACGTAGAAGTTCCCAAAGCGTGTTGAACGTCTTTCCGGATCACTTCGCTCAGGGAGGCTACATGGGGTTGCGGCGTAGTTGGGAAACGTTCCCGCAGCTCCTTCCTGATGACTGCGTGGATTGTTTCGTGTAGTCTATCAGAGCTAATAGCCCCGGCACCGATCGCCTCCGAAACAAGCGCATTGATTGGGCGGTCGGGCTGTCTCGTTCGTATTTCAAGCATCTTCTCCACCACGGCAGCCTCAGACGTGCATTCGGTCACCGTCCTAGGTGTGGCGGACAAGGCATGCGAATAGCTCTTGCATAACCCCTCGCATCAGAAACGCTAGTTTCTTTTCTTCGGTCATTTCTGGGTCCGCACGGCCAAAACGTCACTTCAACTTCTCAACGAACACGAGCACATTTTCTAGGACGCTGCGAGCGTGGCTGCCGCAAATGCTCGGCCAGTTCCTTGCGTGCCAGAGTCGTAAACGTTTTAAATGCAGAGCATTTCAGTAACTCACGATGTCACCCGCGTTGACGTCCGTAGTCCGCATCGCTCCCCCTACACTATACAAAAAAATAATACTTACCGGCGCCAGGTTTCGATCCCACGACTCTGCGGGCGACACGCAAGGTACATGGTGCTCTACCCACTGCGCCACAAAGCCGACACAGAATGGAAGGTTATATCCTTGACTCATTCAGCCGTCGGCCACAGGTGCGCCCTCTCCCCCGCGTCCTCCTCGCCTTCTCTCCACTCGCAACACCCTCTCTCGCCGCGTTGGGTTCGCGCTGAGCAACAGTCGGTTCGCGCGCAAGAACAGGTGGGGGCGCTCGCATCGCGCTCTCTCGCCGCGGTCGGTTCGCGCTTACACCACATATGTCGTTCGCGCGCGCTCCGGTCGCAAACATCTGTGGCGTCATCGTGACGTCAACATCACGCGTTCGTGTGGTGGCGCGATTTCGGCGCTATAGCACTCTCTCGCGAGGGGCATTGGATTGGATTCGATTGGATTGGCTTGGCTTGGCTTGGCTTGGATTGGATTGGATTGGTTTGGATTTGGATTGGATTGGATTAAAGTGGATGGTGTTGGATTGTGTTGCGTCATAGCCGCGCCACGTTGCGTCATAGTCGCGGCGGGGGGTTCACGGCACGTTTCACGTTTCACCATCGACTTCATCGACAATGTCTACGCTGGAAGACAACAATTACAACCAAAACAACCAATACGTAATCCATACGACTTGCAGGCGCGCGCCCGGCGGAAATGCTCTGCATTTGTTCGTGCCCCTCGCGAGGGGGATGTTTGATTTTTTTTGTGCTCCCGTCTTGAATATCTTCCATGTCATCCACGTACGTTCCTGGTTCTCCAACAAAATTCGTGCAGAGTCTTCAGGGTAGAAAACAGTGTTTCACCGCCATTCTATCGGGTAATATCTGAACCCTCTCGAGATGTCCCAGCCATTCTTCAGGATCTTCCGTAAGTGAACCTGAAACGATTGTGGCTCCCTGGGTTGCTGCAGAATTATATGAGTGCTGGCAGCATTGGTGATCGTGGATGCGTTGTTCATGGCATTGGTCGCGACGTTTTCGCATTCAATTTATCCAGTGTAGTACAAAATCCCGCTGGAGGCCTTGCTGTCGGCGGCTACGAGTTGGGATAGGCTGACGACACGAAGAGGGTTTTTTAGGGTGCATGTACACAGCATCTACCAGATGTCACGGCGCCAAAGCTGGCGCAGCTTTCTTGAAGGAACAATTTTTATTGGAGCGTGGCCGCGGCGGCCGTTTTGCCAATGGAGGCGAAAAGCAAAAGTGCCCGTGTGTTCGATATTTCGGTGCCCGTTAAAAATACCCAGGTTGTCAAAATTTAATCAGGAGCCCTCCACTACGGCGCGCCTCCTCGCCTGAGTTGCGTCGGAGCGTTAAAGCCCATAATCAATGAATCAAGTTTATTGGAGTGAAATTGTGCTCTCCTAAGAACTCAAAGAATAGAAGGCGGTTAAGCCGCTGTCAACAAAGTGACGTGCGCCGGCGAGTGTCGGCGAATTAAAGTCAAAGCCGACTGCTATGCGAGCATTTATATTTCATTGCGGTTGTTTCTCGAACCGTCGAATTGCATCGAGTACATTGGAGATCAGAGATTATTCTAGTCGAGTAACGACAGGGTAAAACACTCCCCCTATCAAATGCGAAAACCCGTGCGGCATCTAAAAGAAAGAATGGAAAACGCGCTTTGCTTTACCCACAGATAACACAGCCGGGCGCGGGCGGGCGGTGAAACAAAACATACATAAACAAACCCAATACATGGCTCTCGGCAATATGCTTGCAGAAGAAGCTTATGAAAGCATTATTTTCTGGCGCCTTAGTTCTTGAGAAAGTGACTGGAAATATATTGATTTGATTGATTGTAGGGTTTAACGCGCCGACGCAACGCAGGCGATGAGGCGCGCGCCGGGGCTCCGGATTAATTTTGACCACCTGGGGATCTTTAACGTGCGCCGAAATCTCGTACACACGGGCGTTTTTGCTTTTCACCTCCATCAGAAATGCGGCCACCATGGCCGGGAATCGAACCCGCGACCTCGTGCTCAGCATGGAAATATATTCCGCGCACGTATGCATGTGTGTATGTATGTATGTATGTATGTATGTATGTATGTATGTATGTATGTATGTATGTATGTATGTATGTATGTATGTATGTATGTATGTATGTATGTATATACGCATGCATGCATGCATGTATGTGTGTATGTACCTATATAGGTATGTATGTATGTATGTATGTATGTATATTGTAACGAGAAGATGAAATCCGAAGTACGGCATGTGGCTTGGGCCCGACAATCAACGACGGCGAAGCTGCGGTTGGACGTGCAGCCGGGGCGAGCGCTCTGTAACGGCTGTCTTGTAAACAATGTAAATAGACGATCTCGTCCTGTAAACAGATTGCCTGGTGGTCAACAATGGTTCGCGTCATCTGTTCTACCGCCATGTAACATTCTTAACCCCCGCGTCGAAGTCGACCGGGATTGTTCGGGTGCGGAGAGGATGGCGATAAGAGAAGAAAAGAATGGCAAAGTTCTGACCACCACGGATGATGATGGAGAGTTTGGTGAGCAGCGGCCGCAGAACAGCGATGCAGACCAATGCAAAAGAAGCAGCGGACAAAGCCCTTGGAGTCACGCAGGAGAACTCAGCAGGGGATTGACATCGTCGTCTCGTTAGATCTCGACAGGTCATGGCGGGTCACTGGCTTGGGAAACGGGGCTGAGGATTGTCATGTCCGTGGCTCACCAGGACTCGCGCGGGCCGGCGTGATCGAAGAGGCTTGTAGCGATGGCTTCAGAATGTGAGACCGGGCAAGGCTGATGCCACAATGAGGATGGATTCCCAGCAGCTCCACCAAAATTTTACGTGGCGGTAGAACGGTATACACGAACTATGGTTGATGTTCAGGCGATCTATTTACAGGACGAGATGGTCTATTTACATTATTTACAAGACAGCCGTTACAAAGCGTTCGCCCAGCCTGCACGCCCCACACGCAGCTTCGTCGTCGTTGATCGTGGGGCCCACAGCCGAATTCCCTACTGCAGGCTTCTTCGTTTCCGCCTCTCTTGCCTCCGATACCCCGGCCCACCCTTCCCGCAGCTACATGAAAGAGCGGCTCTGGCGACTCCTACAAACAGAATCTTTACCTAACAGAGCTCTCCTTCACCGTATTCACCCTTCCCTTTTCTCACCTCCCAACTGCACATCATGCGGCGCGATAGCCACCGTACATCACCACATGTGGGCCTGTCCCGACGACCCCTTACCCCCAATCACCACTCCGGAGCTATGGGAGGCGGCGCTGGGCTGCTCTGACCTGACGACGCAACAAGCCCAGACGGACAGAGGAGCCAAGGTCGCTGAGATATATACATATACATATACATATACATATACATATACATGTACATATACATATACATATACATATACATATACATATACATATACATATACATACACATACACATATACATATATATACATATGTATGGGTGCGTATTTATAGAAAACGTAGAACAATGTAGCAGTGTTTTACACTTTCCTCTAAAAGAGGAACGAAAGCTCGTTCTTCGTTCCTTCCCAATTTTGAAACAAGTTCCCGTTACAAGTTCCTTTTCCGAAAGGAACGCGTTCCAGTTACAATTTATTTTATTACATTTATTACATTATTACATTACATTTATTACATTATTTTATTACATTTTATTTTATTTTAAATAAAAGGATGATGTCGAGTAATCCCGAGGCGAAATAAAGTCCGAAATTTAAAACTCACACCAAAGTACGCATATTATAGAAATAGGAACATCGCCGGCAGCAGAATATCTGGAGATAAGACGAATCCAAAGAAACGCTCCTAGGTGGGTGCAGCAGGTCGCCCCATGTCAGGGAGCACCGGACAAACTCCAGACATGTGTAACTGCGATATTGGTGCCTGTCTATTATGCGTGCAACACATATGGCACTTTGCACTTCGGTCTTACAAATGCGCAGTAAGGTTACGGCGCTTAAGATGTGCAAATAAAAAGTTACATGCAGGAACATAATTAAATTCCTTGCATAGGAAACTGCGTCGAAAGGAACACTTCATAGACGTTAAATGAATGGTTTTTACAATATTGTAGGTTATTTAAAATGCCTTACAGGCCCTGTGCAAGGAATTGAGTAAGGCGGTTACAAAAGTGAAGCTGTGCGGATCATACAATACAAATTTGCGGCTAACAAAACACAACAGAGCCAGTAATGGCTACAAGGCTCACAATACAAGTTCAAGTCAAGAAAAAGAAGAAAATTGAAAGTCACAATCAGGGTTGTAGAAAAACCAAACAACCAAAAAATAGAAATAGAATTAGAAATGGTTAGAAATACGCATCACGAAAAAGCACAGGAAATAACGCGGAGAATAATCACGTGCGTAAAAAAACATTTATATTATAAAAAATCAAAGCACAGGTTGAAACCGACCAACTAAACTAACTCTGAAAGCTGGCCGTCCACGTTCCGGCGGCTTCTCTGAGGTATTGTCCACACAGCACGCGACGCAATTATGCCCAACAATGACTAAATTCCAGTCCTTTGTCAACACGACGCGTGCAATACAAAAGGTTTTCGCACTCCCGTCGACCATTCCCGTCGACCCACAGACCGCGTCATGTCGAACTGCATTCGTACTTTGTAACTTCGAGCAGAACAGCATCCCGAGACACTGCGGCGTGCCTAGCCCTATTCATAGCCAGTGACACTTCGAATGACCTCGCAGCGAGCGCAACTCCCCTGTCGGCACCCCACGCCAGACAGTTTCGGGCCCTTTTCACCCATCTACCCCCTCCTCCCCCCTCAAAACCTCATAGCATAGCATGGCAATGCACCCGCGCCTCGCGCGCACTAATGTGGTAATTATCCCTGACGGATACGGTGGTTTCACAAGGAACCTGCAGCGCCGCTCAGACTAAGACAACCTTTCCCCGGCAGGGAACGATTCTGTCAGCTAGACGCGCATCGATGAAACGATGAAAGGTGAAAAGCATTCTCGCGGCTGCGCTATTCACCCGTCGAACGCCGCGTAAGCTCCACCGCCATGAAGGCAAGCACAAGCTCCGGCCCGCTGCGTGGTTATTCTTCTGCCTTTGACTTTCGAGGAAGCACGTTCCGCTGAAGGGCGCGGGCAAACTGGCCAGCTAGTAGGAAGAAAAACACAGTAGCGACTTGTGGATTTTCGTACTCGAGCCTTGGAATCAAAAAGAGCCAAATCCTAGGAATGTAACGTCTGCAGAAGGAACGCCATTCCTGCCGTTCCTTCATAAACCTAACGACCTACTGTTACAGGTCCACCGAACTTTAATGGAACGGTGGCGTTCCTTCGTTCCTTAAACGCCGTTTCGTACAACACTGTAAGGTAGCGACCACGATTGTTCCAAGGTTTCGGCAAAGAGACTTGACTTCTTCACTTCAGGGCAAACACTCGCCTGGCTGGCACGCCTAATGTAGGGGTAGTTACCCAGGAAAGAAAGGGAATGAAATATATGGAATTGGAGTGTCGGCCCAGGATTAGTTTGGGAGTGTGACGGGGGTGATACGTCAACTTTAGAAGCGGCGCCACAACTCATGACACCAGGAAACTCATAGACGCAGTCCCACGCAACAGCGCTCACTTCATTCTTCCCTTATGCACTAACTACCTAAAATACAATAGCGGTGAAAGCACTTTACAGGCTATGAAAACTACTGTTCACCACGTTCAGACCCACCGGCTCAACGCAAAGATAACCTTAGCAATAGTACTTCCCAGGGTCGAAAACAAACACAAGCCAGACGTACCACATACGCACAGATTTACAGCTCACTCACAAAGGACAGTAAAGCTTGACGAGTTTCTCCAGTACCTGGAAGAAAAAAAAAAGAAGCGTTCACATCGTCTACCGCGCAAAAAATATCCTCAGCCCCCTAAGACACCTGCCCAAGGACGGACTGCAACCTAACTTTCGAGGCGCCCGACTAATTCCCGAAAAAAATAAGTACGGGCTGAGGAACTCATTTACCGTGACGCTCCCCACTACATGCATCAGCCTCTCGTCCACGGCCAGGGCATAACAACAGGACCAACCCAACGTCTTGAACATTAGCTAAATGTCACGTCCAACTAAGAGCAGCACATGTGGCGCGAGCACACACACCGTGGACGTGGCCACAACACCAGCTCTACAGCAGGCAGGCGAACAACAACCAGACAAATCAAAGGCATCACGCTCAGTGTTCACACAGACACCAAGACACACTAGAACGCAAACAAGCGCCCAAACAGGCAACGATGTGGACCAGACCGCCAGCAGTCCCCCTAAACAACAGACTCCAAGCACAAAAGTGTCACCCGGGGAGGTCTGCTCGAAGAAAACGCAAATGACTACCACTGAGTAGACCGGATGCTCCACCCCCTTAAGTCACGCTCTTTCCTCAAAGCTCTAAAACTCGCCGGCAAACAAACCAACGAGAGATCACCTCTCAAAACTTACTCCTTCTACATCCAAAGAAAAAATATCCCCAAAGGCCTCCGTCTTAAAGTTAGTTGTTCCCTTGGTATGCTCCCCCCTGAACTAGCTGCGAGGTGGCAAAGTATTTAGGAGAAGATGAAGTTTATTCAATCTTACAAGAAGATGAAAGTAAAAAACAGAATTATATAGACGAGGGTCCCATAGTCGAGACTGCACCGGGACCCTCGGTAATTATTACATAGAACAATAAAGCACAGTGAAAGCAGCTAAAATCATATAACACAGTTCCATATATAGCTATATGTATTCCAAAGTAGTAATATAATTTATGGTGAACATTGACAATATAGCGTATACAAAATAAGTAGTATATTTAGGGCGGACTAGACGAGGGGAAGAAAGACAAATATAATAACAGGCAATGCAATGTTATACATGTCAAACTTAGTAATACACAAAAGAACACTAAGGAATTTTTACTACATGGAAAACACTAAACCGCGCATCTAAGGGAAATTTCTAAACACCTCATGCCGCAAGAAACAAAAGCAAGCAAAATTACATTCACTCAGTATGAAAACACACAACCAAGCAGAATAGAAAGGAACGAGTTAAAGTGAAATGTAACATAAAGGAGAAAAACCCAGTACAGCACTACCAACATACATTTCGCGAGAAAAACAATAGGCAAAAGTTCAGCGACTAATACTAAAAAATTTCACAATGAATATTATGTGCCATTCAGCACTCTTGAACAAACTTCTTAAGATGCCCTTTAAATGATGATAACGATGACAGAGATTTAATTTCATCCGGCAGGCTATTCCAGTTAGCAATACCTGAAAAATACGAATTCATTTCACCGTAGTTAGTGGAAACTAAAGGAAGTAAATAATTAGAGTCAGCACTGAACCTAGCAGGGCTAAAATTAGTCAGATATTTTAAATCAATAAAGTGGGAAGGAAGTTTATTGGTTAGCAGTTTAAATAACAATATAGCTAAGTTATATTGGAAGAGTTTTTGAACCGACAGTAGATTATTCTAACGAAGAAGTACGAAAGCGTCAAAATAAAATGTACTCTTAGCGATAATGCGGATGGCGTGGTTTTGAATATGTTGAACATATGAAATGTGAGAATTATACGTGTTACCCCAAGCAACAATACCAAACGTCAAATGGCTGTGAATGAAAGCAAAATAGATGGACAGAAGTGCTCAACATGGAAGGACCTCTCCATCTTGCTCTAATACCATATGCAGTCTTTCGTTTTAGGTGGTTGAAATTAGTACGAAATTTGAGATGGGTATCGAGATGAACGCCAAGGAAAATAACATGATCAGAGACAGGAATTGAGTCTGTGCCAAGCGATACTTCCGGTAAAAATGGGACGTGCTTCTGTTCAGGTCTAAATAGCATACATATAGTTTTCGAGGGGTTAATAATGGAATTATTAATGAGGCACCAATCTATAGCTTTCCTTAACACATCATTCATTGAAGAAATGAGGTGCGGGAGGGATTTGTGAGCGCATGATAATGTGGTGTGGTCAGCATAAAGAACACAATGAGGTGATTGAAGATGATCCACTATGTCATTTATATAAATTATGAACAGTAAAGGACCCAGAATAGAACCTTGGGGACTGCCTTGATTGAATATTTTTGTACCAGAAAAATTGTCACCAATATAAACCATGCCCTCTCTATTAATTAGGTAGTTTTGCAAAAACGTAAGTGCAGG
Source organism: Haemaphysalis longicornis (assembly GCF_048455015.1). Lineage (NCBI taxonomy): Eukaryota > Metazoa > Arthropoda > Arachnida > Ixodida > Ixodidae > Haemaphysalis > Haemaphysalis longicornis. The sequence continues at coordinate 59,514,282 of NW_027526203.1, forward strand.
ACCCGTTATGCCCTATCAGCCAAGTTTATAAAACAAAATATTATGGTTAATAGTGTCAAAATCCTTAGTAAAATCAAGAAACACACCAGAGTCTAAGCCAGAGTCTATTGATTTTCTAAAATAATCTCGTAGAGATAGAAGCGCAAGGCTAGTCAAGCGTCCAGCACGAAATGTAAATTGATGGGGCTTCAGGAGGTTAAATTTATTGAGGTAGTTATTTAATCGATTTACGAACAACCGCTCAATAATCTTGCTGACACTTGAGAGAATAGAAAAAGGTCTGTAGTTAGAAATTAGTAATTTATTACCCTTCTTAAAAACATGAATAATTTTTGCCTTCTTTAAAATTTGCCGAAAAATGCCACTTTTGAAAATAAGATTGACTATTTTGCTGAGCGTATTTGAACTGGGATTAGCTACAAGTTGTAAATGGCTGGCACGAATATTATCTAGTCCGGCACTGGTATCTCTTAATTCCAAAACTATTGCGGGAAGTTCTTCATGTGTTACGGGAAAAAGGTAGAATGAATGACAAGGGCGATGCACATTACAATGGGGTGAAGAATACTGTAACTTTGGGAGGGAAAAAAATATTCGCAAAATGCGTGAGAAACATTGCCAGAAGTATGAATGACGCCATTGCAGTTTATTTCCGACACAGGTACACTACTTCAGCACCTGTTCAGAAAATTATTGAAGAATTTTCATTGTTTTTAGGTTCATTCTTGTTTTTATGATATTCATCTTCGTAATAGCGTTTTTTTTTTGTAGCCGTCAGCAGTGAATTTAAAATCCTGGAGTGCCTCTTATATCGCTGTGCTAGTGGTAAGTTAAAAGGTTTCTTTTTGGTCTTCCGGTGTACATTTTCGTTCTTGCGCATGCTCAGTAGTAGCCCTTTCGTAACCCACGGGTTGTGGGAGTATTTGTGCTTTTTTTGCATTTTCCTGTTGAAGCGCGAGCGCATACTGCTTCACGAGTACGGATTTCTGGGCTAGTTGGTGATGCTTTGACGAAAAATTCATAGCGCATAAAAAACAAGGACAGAGAAGAGGAGAGACAACACGGAGCGCACTTTCAACTTTTGAGTTGAAAGTGCGCTCCGTGTTGTCTCTCCTCTTCTCTGTCCTTGTTTTTTATGCGCTATGAATTTTTCGTCAAAGCATACTGCTTCGTTTATTATATTACGAAATACTTCTATAGCTTTTTCTCCATCCTGTAAGATGTCGATGCAAGACCAGTCAGTTGTGGAAATTATTTCAACAAAGTTTTCTCTCTTGAATACCGAAAAGGAAAAGTAGAGGGGGGGGGGGTTGCTACTGCAACGTTAAATATAGGGAATACGGGATAATGGTTAGTGATGTCTGCGCATACAACCCCAGATTCTGGTGCGGGTGATACGTTTGATAAGGCATGATCCAGTAAAGCTTCAGAGCCAAGCTTCGCTTGCTGTGAACCATGCCTTGCTTTCCCTCTTGGAAACTCTTAGAGGCTGTTGTACCAGCCAACCGAGCATCTTCAATAAACAGATTGAAAATATTCCGCTAACTTAGCAGTAGAAACTAGATCCTAATATTTTTATAAATCGTAAGGGAAATAAACTGTGCAATAAGCAAACTGTTAAGTTATAACGTGACGATCTCCTTTCGCGAGATATAGCTTGCACTGAGAATATCAGCTTCTTGATAATCCATACTATGGAGTATTAGGTCATGCAACGTCCCCTCTTGGGACAGAAATTACTGTAGTAGAATACCCTCCCCCAGCTAATAATCAATTTGTACAATCTAGCTGCCCGTTACCTGTACTGGCAACGTTATAGACATTTCCAAAACGTTAACCGCAGACGAACGCGGTATTCTAGAACGAGGTCTAACGTACTGTCCCCAAATAACGGCGGCATTGAATATGAGTTACTCAACGATCTCACAGACTTTTCTCGGAGAATGAGACTAAGAAACGTTTTTCCGGAAAAGCAGGAGGAAATTAATATTAACGAGCCGGCTCTCCACGCACCTAGCTCTTGAACTGCTGATGTAGATAATCTCCAGAATTAGATCTGTACTTACAATCAGTCAAAAAAAATATTGACAACAACGAAGCAATCAAACAAGCGCAAGAATGTAACTCCGTGGGAAGAAGTTAACCTGAATAGCCAACATAGTCATAAAACCAGCCGAAAAAAGTGGTAGCGCAGTTGTCTTACAAATGGGAAAATACAAAGATGAAGCTTATAGGTAGCTTAACAACCCTTGCCACTACAAGCCCTCAGATAACGATACGAGCCAGGATACAGCCTAATAATCCCTCATACCGTCACTGATGTCTGGTTTAAAAAATTAATAACTATCAGTGGCTTGAACTATCATGCAACCGGCTAATAAGTAGGAAGGACGTTTCTACCTTCTCCCAAAGGTTCCCGTAGTCCCTGTAGAGTAATTGTTTACTGCCGGCCTTCCTGGCAGACCCATAGGTTCGAATAACAAGGCCGAAACCGAAACCTTATCTCTGTTTCCGAATAATTACCTATCCGACATTCCAGCTCTTCTTCCTTCGTTCGTTCAGGACACCCCCCCCCCCTTACTCCTCATAAAAGAACAGACAAATAAATGCAGGCGCCTACCCAGTGACAACATCGTAGTTACTCTTCACGTTGCTGCCTTTTAGCAAACATCCCGCTGGTCGAAGGAATCGAAGCTATTTGAAAAGCGCTATAAGAAAACGCGCACCAACATGCTCCAGAAGTGTACATACTTTTGTTGAGACTTATAGTTTAAATATACACTATTTTTAATTTAACTGATCTTACTTCTTGCAAGTTTTTGTAACCACCAACCTCATTTCGCGCCGACTTATGCAAATATTTTCATGGGGCAAGTTAACCTGGAAAACCCTTTTCCCCATAAACCTCCGGTTTACCTCCGTTAGATAGACGACATCTCCATAATTGGGGAACACGCACGCACGACTCTAGAAACGTTTATGTCTCGCCGCAATTTTTCGCATCCAACTATTAAATTCTCACGCCTGCATTCTAAAAAAGAAGTGAACTTCGTGGATACTACCGTCATTCTAGACACTTAAACTTAAAACCCCACTTTTTCGAGCCCCAACGGACAGGCACCACTATCCAGAATATAAAAGCCATTACCAGAGGCATTGCAAACAAGGGATCTTTGTAGGACAAGCCACGGGACTTTGAAGAGAGAGAAAGACGACCTTTAATAGAAAAGGATGATCACTGGTCACGATGGGCGAAAGGAATGGGGAGGGAGGGTAAGAGAAAATAAACAAATGCTGGTCGTTCTCAGTAACTCAACAACTCGGCCAGTTCTTAGAACCTGCAATTCATGGCCCAGTTCGTGGAAGAGTGTGCAGTGATGGCAGTGACTACGTAAGGCATCTAGATGAACTCAAGTCCACTCTTATGAACAGGAACCACCCAAGAAGCTCGCTCGATCAGCCCTACCAACGTGCATTAAATCTCTAAAAGGACGTGGTGCTCAACTAATAGTGTCAGAACGAAAGCGCCTGGCCGCCTGCCCGAATAACTAAATGCTTAAACGCCCTCCCAAACGTAAATAAAATCCTGCGGAAATAGTACCCCATTTTAGCCAGTAACGTCCGACTTAAAAAGACGTTTCCGGAAGCCCCAAGGGTTACCTACCGGAGAAATACGAATGCAAAAGATATTTTAGTGCATGCTAAAATAGGGCCTTTAAAACAACCAGTCATAACCGTAACTAATCAGAGAATCAGCGGCAGCACAGCCTAGTCCGGCAAACGAAGAATGATGTCACGCGGCCAAATAAAAAAAAACCTAAAATGGTCACGATGTCATATGAGAAAACAGTCACGTTAGACTCGTCGGCGTCGGCCTACAGAGAAGCGGCACAGCAGACCACACCATTGCCAAAATACAGGAAACATTTGAGCATTTCAGCCGCATTGTAAAACACCGATAAAGAAAAACAGCAGGGATAAAAGAGAAAACGAGGAAACTTATTGAGGCACTGACCATGACCCGGACATCGGTAAGCGGGCCGCAACAGAAAAATACCCGCATCAAGACAGCCAAATAAGCAGTGTTATTGACACGGCCTATAGGGCAGCCCTGCATCTCAATTTTTATCATCACGCTACAGGTTCGAAATTGTAGTTCATAATAACCTCGAATATATCAGAGAGGCCAAGTTTCGCAGCACAAACGGAGCCTCTGGAAAAAAATCGGGACCGACCGCACAATGAAATATATCCCGCACCCCCAGAGGGAAAACGCCTGGACGCCATGATGCATACGTCACCGATCAAGCGGGTCTCCATAACAGCCTTCACACTGCCCAAAAGAAATAGACTCAAACCTAAACGAGGAGCTAGGGTTAAATTCCGTCAAAAAAAGCTACAAAACTATAAGAACACAGTCTACGCCGACGCTGGGACCTTCGAAAGGACGAAGGCAACAATTTTCGCAATGGACTACCGTGGCCCTGGCTTTGAATTCATTACCCTCCTACACACAAGAACGGAAACGGAGAAATATTCTTGGCGATCCGCCAAGCGGAACTACCAAATAGTTTCTTCGTTACACACGCTCAAAAGGCCATTACTGTTTTGGCCGCAGGCATAGTACCTAAACGCTTAAGGAGGATTCTGAAATCAACAATGAATAAAGTTCACATCGCATCAACACCAGGGCTAAAGGGCCTAGAAGGGAATGACGCAGCCGACGAAGATCCACCCAAACTTACATACTGTGCTCCCTTTCGACAATGACCACCACACCTCCCTCCAGAGAATATTGAGAACGTCTACTTATATTGAAAGATATGCTGAAGGGAAGATGCCGGAAGGAAATTTTTTTTTCATTCCGGTTTCTGTTTCGCTCCATGGATAAAAGTTTCGTTTAGGTTCAGCTGCGGAACGAAAATATAATAGTTCGTAATGGTTCATAACGGTTCGTCTTCGCGCGCAAAAAAATTGCGATTTGTGATATTATGTTCAAGAATATTTACAATCGTAAAATATGTTAAGACATTGAATGATGGATAATAGTTTTTTAAATGTCCATAAAATAGTTCACTTGCACACACACAAAAAATATTGGAGAATACCTGAGCAGTCCTTTTCATATTCCTTTTTGTGGAGCAGCTGAAAAGCACGCTCCAATTTTCCACCCTGGTCCCCAGAAACTACATGCCGGAAGTCTGAAGTAAACAGCTGTTAGTAGGCAACACTCCCAGCCTCCAAAAAAACCAGCGTGCTCCCACGGACGCTTAATTCCTGAGTATGCTCCCTTGTTTTTGGTCCCGAATAAATTCAGGGCCATTCAAAACCCTGCTGTGCACTTTGTTATAAACTCGTACAGTGGTCATATTATTGTTTAAAGTTTAAAACGCTATGTCTCAAGGGAAACTCTAAGATTCCGCTGCACGTTTTCTCTGTATTATCCTCCAAGCAGATTATATGACAGCAGGAAGCAACGTATCAACACCGGTACTTTCAACCCTTCAGTACAAGTCCAGACTAAGGGATAAACGCAAGAAAATTGCCGAATATTTGTGGCCCACATACGCTTTCATTGCGTCTTATTCTAAAAAGTAATAAATATAAGAATGTCCTGCCTTGCAATATTCATTTAGCCCTTGATGAAATGTTGTCCGTCTCGCACTAGCAGCACTTGCGCTCAAGAGCAACATGACTTGTAGGTATTTTCTCTGAATGTGCCATAGTAATCTTGTTTTCGCTGCTTATTGTGTATGCTGCTTTGATCACGCCAAACATTGTTTTGTTTTCCTCCTTTATTATTATGTTGTTCTTCAGAAACTCGAGTATATTCATTTGCAGCACCCCCTGCGACATTTCCATAGCGCAAACGTAGGTATGTTAATGGGTACATAAACAAATACATGTGGCGGCGACGTCTGCATCGTACTCAGGTGCACGCGGCGATAATGCGGGGAGATTAGCACTGACTGTCGAGACACATGGAGACAGTATGGAAGCATGCAGGCAACACGCCTCCGGAAGAAACCGCCAGCGAGAGAAAAGGCGATTTTATGCCAGCGAACCAATGACCATCTCCTACTCCTCTTCGTAGGACTTGAAAAAGATTTCGAATATTTAGACTTCCATTGGAACCGCAAACTAAAATGAAATTTTTTGGGTTCCGCTCCATAACAAAATAATAAATAACATTCCGTTTTGGTATTCGTTCAGGCCGAAAATATCATTTTTTTAGTTGCTCGCTTCCGGTTTTTGTTCCGTTCCGAAACCCTGCTCAGGGGGGAACAACAGTAACATTCCATGTGACACCTACATGAACACATACGAGGCTGTCCTGCCCAGCATTTCTTCTCCAAATCAGCTTGTGCGGATTCTGCGGCCCTGGAGCTTGGCTTCCGCCCCTGCGGTCAACCTTCTCTTTACCCCTTTCACCAAACTTCCATTAAATGTTTTTTACTAAAGGTTGTTAGTGGTAGAAAAAATCCAAGACGTTCAACCAGGCCACGACGCTAGGGAATAAACACTTTGAAGCCCTAACTGTCTCCTTCTCGAACTCACAAACACACCGTAGCCGCCAAGTTTTCCGCCCAAATCTTAAGCCACAAAAGCGTACATGGCCACTGCATTCTCTGTACAGCAGGGATTAAAAAATTGTTGCTGATACTCTAGCAACTGTCGCTAAGCGGTAGTTCTTGGAAAACATAAATGGTAAAAGCACGAACTCCAAACAAAACTCTCCGTCCAAACCGAAGTAACTCTATTGCGTCATACATCTTAAGTTCTAAACGTAGGTGTCACCTGCAACTTTTAGTTTTTTCATTTCCTTTTTGTACTGATTTGCGTTTACCAGCCCCGCAGAGCATTAGTTTGTAGCTTACATGGAAATTTCTTGCAAAACCTCAACGCAAAACTTATTATGGGCGTAATTGTTCGCATTTTGAAACGCTCACATGTGACGACGTTTGTTCACAATCCCGAGAAAGTCGTATGATGGGGGTGTTTTACTGTATTTAACTGTATATCTTTTGTATAGCTATGTATATATATATATATATATATATATATAAATATATATATAAATATATATATATATATATATATATATATATATATATATATATATATATACCCTTCACTCTGAGTAGTCCGAGTGGCGCTGGCTACCACCCCCAAGCGCAGGAAACAAAAACACGTGAACATAAATACCCCAGAAAGTGGAGACTAAAGTAGCCCCGCCGGTAGCGTAGTGGTTATCGCACCAGACCGGTATTCTGGAGGTCGTGGGTTCGGATCCCACCTGGCTGGCATTTTTTCTCCACTTTCTTATTTTCCAAATTCTTTATCTTGACGTACTACATCCTCCCCTTTGCTTTCCGAGGTTGATTTGACTGCCAATTCCTATTTCTGTCTTATTTCAACGAGCCCCTCATTTCCAATTCTGATTCGCTACATGCATAGCGAGGGCCTCTGTTCTGGCAGTCTTGGTGCCAAGGTTAGCTTAAGAGGGTTCAACGCTGGTCGACCACTCTCGACATGTCGTAGACGCTCGAGTCACGGCCCGGGGGTTAAAAAGAAGGTCCCCTTCACCCCGAGTAGTCCGAGTGGCGCTGGCTACCACCTCAAAGCGCAGGAAACAAAAACACGTGAACATAAATACCCCAGAAAGTGGAGGCTAAAGTAGCCCCGCCGGAAACGTAGTGGTTATCGCACCACACAGGTATTCTGGAGGTCGTGGGCTCGGATCCCACCTGGCGGGCATTTTTTCTCCACTTTCTTATTTTCCAAATTCTTTATCTTGACGTACTACATCCTCCCCTTTGCTTTCCGAGGTTGTCTTGACTGCCAATTCTTATTTCAACGAGCCCCTCATTTCCTATATATATATATATATATATATATATATATATATATATAGAAAGAAATGCCGGCAGTCTACAACGCCAAAGAAGGCATAGGGTAAAGTTAGACTATTTTTTTACCGTTAGTGACGTTACATTATTATTAATTTTTATTTATTACGTGAGAAAGAAAGAAAGAAAAACACGCGCCCGGAGTGGGGACCGAACCCACGCCTTTCGATTAGATCTCGAATGCCTTACCAATTCGGCTATCTGGGCGACTGTGTTCTGCATCACTTTCTGGGGTATTTATATTTACTACAACTGTATCTGACGCTTGAGGGTGGTAGCCAGCGCCACTCAGACTACACGGGGAGAAGGGGACCTTCTTTTTCAACCCCCGGGGCGTGACGCGAACGTCTACAGCCTGTCATGAGCGGTCAACTGGCGGGAAACCCTCTTATGCTACCTTGGCATCAAGGCTGCCAGAACCGAGGCCCTCGCTAAGCTTTCGCGCGATAATAGGGTTTGGAAATGAGGGGCTCGTTAGGAAATACAGAAAGAAATGCCGGCAGTCTACAACGCCAAAGAAGGCATAGGGGAAGGTTAGACTATTTTTTTACCGTTAGTGACGTTACATTATTATTAATTTTTATTAATTACGTGAGAAAGAAAGAAAGAAAAACACGCGCCCAGAGTGGGGACCGAACCCACGCCTTTCGATTAGATCTCGAATGCCTTACCAATTCGGCTATCTGGGCGACTGTGTTCTGCTTCACTTTCTGGAGTATTTATATTTACTACAACTGTATCTGACGCTTGAGGGTGGTAGCCAGCGCCACTCAGACTACACGGGGAGAAGGGGACCTTCTTTTTCAACCCCCGGGGCGTGACGCGAACGTCTACAGCCTGTCATGAGCGGTCAACTGGCGGGAAACCCTCTTATGCTGCCTTGGCATCAAGGCTGCCAGAACCGAGGCCCTCGCTAAGTTTTCGCGCGATAATAGGGTTTGGAAATGAGGGGCTCGTTAGGAAATACAGCAAGAAATGCCGGCAGCCGACAACGCCAAAGAAGCATAGGGGAAGGTTAGACTATTTTTTTACCGTTAGTGACGTTACATTATTATTAATGTTTATTAATGACGTGAGAAAGAAAGAAAGAAAAACACGCGCCCAGAGTGGGGACGAACCCACGCCTTTCGATTAGATCTCGAATGTCTTACCAATTCGGCTATCTGGGCGGCTGTGTTCTGCTTCACTTTCTGGGGTATTTATATTTACTACAACTGTATCTGACGCTTGAGGGTGGTAGCCAGCGCCACTCAGACTACACGGGGAGACGGGGACCTTCTTTTTCAACCCCCGGGGCGTGACGCGAACGTCTACAGCCTGTCATGAGCGGTCAACTGGCGGGAAACCCTCTTATGCTGCCTTGGCATCAAGGCTGCCAGAACCGAGGCCCTCGCTAAGCTTTCGCGCGATAATAGGGTTTGGAAATGAGGCTCTCGTTAGGAAATACAGAAAGAAATGCCGGCAGTCTACAACGCCAAAGAAGGCATAGGGGAAGGTTAGACTATTTTTTTACCGTTAGTGACGTTACATTATTATTAATTTTTATTAATTACGTGAGAAAGAAAGAAAGAAAAACCCGCGCCCAGAGTGGGGACCGAACCCACGCCTTTCGATTAGATCTCGAATGCCTTACCAATTCGGCTATCTGGGCGACTGTGTTCTGCTTCACTTTCTGGGGTATTTATATTTACTACAACTGTATCTGACGCTTGAGGGTGGTAGCCAGCGCCACTCAGACTACACGGGGAGAAGGGGACCTTCTTTTTCAACCCCCGGGGCGTGACGCGAACGTCTACAGCCTGTCATGAGCGGTCAACTGGCGGGAAACCCTCTTATGGTACCTTGGCATCAAGGCTGCCAGAACCGAGGCCCTCGCTAAGCTTTCGCGCGATAATAGGGTTTGGAAATGAGGGGCTCGTTAGAAAATACAGAAAGAAATGCCGGCAGTCTACAACGCCAAAGAAGGCATAGGGGAAGGTTAGACTATTTTTTTACCGTTAGTGACGTTACATTATTATTAATGTTTATTAATTACGTGAGAAAGAAAGAAAGAAAAACACGCGCCCAGAGTGGGGACCGAACCCACGCCTTTCGATTAGATCTCGAATGCCTTACCAATTCGGCTATCTGGGCGACTGTGTTCTGCTTCACTTTCTGGGGTATTTATATTTACTACAACTGTATCTCACGCATGAGGGTGGTAGCCAGCGCCACTCAGACTACACGGGGAGAAGGGGACCTTCTTTTTCAACACCCGGGGCGTGACGCGAACGTCTACAGCCTGTCATGAGCGGTCAACTGGCGGGAAACCCTCTTATGCTACCTTGGCATCAATGCTGCCAGAACCGAGGCCCTCGCTAAGCTTTCGCGCGGTAATAGGGTTTGGAAATGAGGGGCTCGTTAGGAAATACAGAAAGAAATGCCGGCAGTCTACAACGCCAAAGAAGGCATAGGGGAAGGTTAGACTATTTTTTTACCGTTAGTGACGCTACATTATTATTAATGTTTATTAATGACGTGAGAAAGAAAGAAAGAAAAACACGCGCCCAGAGTGGGGACCGAACCCACGCCTGTCGATTAGATCTCGAATGCCTTACCAATTCGGCTGTCTGGGCGGCTGTGTTCTGCTTTACTTTCTGGGGTATTTATATTTACTACAACTGTATCTGACGCTTGAGGGTGGTAGCCAGCGCCACTCAGACTACACGGGGAGAAGGGGACCTTCTTTTTCAACCCCCGGGGCGTGACGCGAACGTCTACAGCCTGTCATGAGCGGTCAACTGGCGGGAAACCCTCTTATGCTACCTTGGCATCAATGCTGCCAGAACCGAGGCCCTCGCTAAGCTTTCGCGCGGTAATAGGGTTTGGAAATGAGGGGCTCGTTAGGAAATACAGAAAGAAATGCCGGCAGTCTACAACGCCAAAGAAGGCATAGGGGAAGGATAGACTATTTTTTTACCGTTAGTGACGTTACAATATTATTAATTTTTATTAATTACGTGAGAAAGAAAGAAAGAAAAACCCGCGCCCAGAGTGGGGACCGAACCCACGCCTTTCGATTAGATCTCGAATGCCTTACCAATTCGGCTATCTGGGCGACTGTGTTCTGCTTCACTTTCTGGGGTATTCATATTTACTACAGCTGTATCTGACGCTTGAGGGTGGTAGCCAGCGCCACTCAGACTACACGGGGAGAAGGGGACCTTCTTTTTCAACCCCCGGGGCGTGACGCGAACGTCTACAGCCTGTCATGAGCGGTCAACTGGCGGGAAACCCTCTTATGCTACCTTGGCATCAAGGCTGTCAGAACCGAGGCCCTCGCTAAGCTTTCGCGCGATAATAGGGTTTGGAAATGAGGGGCTCGTTAGGAAATACAGAAAGAAATGCCGGCAGTCTACAACGCCAAAGAAGGCATAGGGGAAGGTTAGACTATTTTTTTACCGTTAGTGACGTTACATTATTATTAATGTTTATTAATGACGTGAGAAAGAAAGAAAGAAAAACACGCGCCCAGAGGGGGGACCGAACCCACGCCTTTCGATTAGATCTCGAATGCCTTACCAATTCGGCTATCTGGGCGACTGTATTCTGCTTCACTTTCTGTGGTATTTATATTTACTACAACTGTATCTGACGCTTGAGGGTGGTAGCCAGCGCCACTCAGACTACACGGGGAGAAGGGGACCTTGGTAAGGCATTCGAGATCTAATCGAAAGGCGTGGGTTCGGTCCCCACTCTGGGCGCGTGTTTTTCTTTCTTTCTTTCTCACGTAATTAATAAAAATTAATAATAATGTAACGTCACTAACGGTAAAAAAATAGTCTAACCTTCCCCTATGCCTTCTTTGGCGTTGTAGACTGCCGGCATTTCTTTCTGTATTTCCTAACAAGCCCCTCATTTCCGAACCCTATTATCGCGCGAAAGCTTAGCGAGGGCCTCGGTTCTGGCAGCCGTGATGCCAAGGTAGCATAAGAAGGTTTCGCGCCAGTTGACCGCTCATGACAGGCTGTAGACGTTCGGGTCACGCCCCGGGGGTTGAAAAAGAAGGTCCCCTTCTCCCCGTGTAGTCAGAGTGGCGCTGGCTACCACCCTCAAGCGTCAGATACAGTTGTAGTAAATATAAATACCCCGGAAAGTGAAGCAGAACACAGTCGCCCAGATAGCCGAATTGGTAAGGCATTCGAGATCTAATCGAAAGGCGTGGGTTCGGTCCCCACTCTGGGCGCGTATTTTTCTTTCTTTCTTTCTCACGTAATGAATAAAAATTAATAATAATGTAACGTCACTAACGGTAAAAAAAATAGTCTAACCTTCCCCTATGCCTTCTCTGGCGTTGTAGACTGCCGGCATTTCTTTCTGTATTTCCTAACGAGCCCCTCATTTCCAAACCTTTTATTGCACGAAAGCTTAGCGAGGGCCTCGGTTCTGGCAGCCTTGATGCCAAGGTAGCATAAGAGGGTTTCCCGCCAGTTGACCGCTCATGACAGGCTGTAGACGTTCGCGTCACGACCCGGGGGTTGAAAAAGAAGGTCCCCTTCTCCCCGTGTAGTCTGAGTGGTGCTGGCTACCACCCTCAAGCGTCAGATACAGTTGTAGTAAATATAAATACCCCAGAAAGTGAAGCAGAACACAGTCGCCCAGATAGCCGAATTGGTAAGGCATTCGAGATCTAATCGAAAGCGTGGGTTCGGTCCCCACTCTGGGCGCGTGTTTTTCTTTCTTTCTCACGTAATTAATAAAAATTAATAATAATGTAACGTCACTAACGGTAAAAAAATAGTCTAACCTTCCCCTATGCCTTCTTTGGCGTTGTAGACTGCCGGCATTTCTTTCTGTATTTCCTAACGAGCCCCTCATTTCCAAACCCTATTATCGCGCGAAAGCTTAGCGAGGGCCTCGGTTCTAGCAGCCTTGATGCCAAGGTAGCATAAGAAGGTTTCCCGCCAGTTGACCGCTCATGACAGGCTGTAGACGTTCGCGTCACGCCCCGGGGGTTGAAAAAGAAGGTCCCCTTCTCCCCGTGTAGTCTGAGTGGCGCTGGCTACCACCCTCAAGCGTCAGATACAGTTGTAGTAAATATAAATACCCCAGAAAGTGAAGCAGAACACAGTCGCCCAGATAGCCGAATTGGTAAGGCATTCGAGATCTAATCGAAAGGCGTGGGTTCGGTCCCCACTCTGGGCGCGTGTTTTTCTTTCTTTCTTTCTCACGTAATTAATAAAAATTAATAATAATGTAACGTCACTAACGGTAAAAAAATAGTCTAACCATCCCCTATGCCTTCTTTGGCGTTGTAGACTGCTGGTATTTCTTTCTGTATTTCCTAACGAGCCCCTCATTTCCAAACCCTATTATCGCGCGAAAGCTTAGCGAGGGCCTCGGTTCTGGCAGCCTTGATGCCAAGGTAGCATAAGAGGGTTTCCCGCCAGTTGACCGCTCATGACAGGCTGTAGACGTTCGCGTCACGCCCCGGGGGTTGAAAAAGAAGGTCCCCTTCTCCCCGTGTAGTCTGAGTGGCGCTGGCTACCACCCTCAAGCGTCAGATACAGTTGTAGTAAATATAAATACCCCAGAAAGTGAAGCAAAACACAGTCGCCCAGATAGCCGAATTGGTAAGGCATTCGAGATCTAATCGAAAGGCGTGGGTTCGGTCCCCACTCTGGGCGCGTGTTTTTCTTTCTTTCTTTCTCACGTAATTAATAAAAATTAATAATAATGTAACGTCATTAACGGTAAAAAAATAGTCTAACCTTCCCCTATGCCTTCTTTGGCGTTGTAGACTGCCGGCATTTCTTTCTGTATTTCCTAACGAGCCCCTCATTTCCAAACCGTATTATCGCGCGAAAGCTTAGCGAGGGCCTCGGTTCTGGCAGAATTGATGCCAAGGTAGCATAAGAGTGTTTCCCGCCAGTTGACCGCTCATGACAGGCTGTAGACGTTCGCGTCGCGCCCCGGGGGTTGAAAAAGAAGGTCCCCTTCTCCCCGTATAGTCTGTGTGGCACTGGCTACCACCCTCAAGCGTCAGATACAGTTGTAGTAAATATAAATACCCCAGAAAGTGAAGCAGAACACAGTCGCCCAGATAGCCGAATTGGTAAGGCATTCGAGATCTAATCGAAAGGCGTGGGTTCGGTCCCCACTCGGGGCGCGTGTTTTTCTTTCTTTCTTTCTCACGTAATTAATAAAAATTAATAATAATGTAACGTCACTAACGGTAAAAAAATAGTCTAACCTTCCCCTATGCCTTCTTTGGCGTTGTAGACTGCCGGCATTTCTTTCTGTATTTCCTAACGAGCCCCTCATTTCCAAATCCTATTATCGCGCGAAAGCTTAGCGAGGGCCTCGGTTCTGGCAGCCTTGATGCCAAGGTAGCATAAGAGGGTTTCCCGCCAGTTGACCGCTCATGACAGGCTGTAGACGTTCGCGCCACGCCGCGGGGGTTGAAAAAGAAAGTCCCCTTCTCCCCGTGTAGTCTGAGTGGCGCTGACTACCACCCTCAAGCGTCAGATACAGTTGTAGTAAATATAAATACCCCAGAAAGTGAAGCAGAACACAGTCGCCCAGATAGCCGAATTGGTAAGGCATTCGAGATCTAATCGAAAGGCGTGGGTTCGGTCCCCACTCTGGGCGCTTGTTTTTCTTTCTTTCTTTCTCACGTAATTAATAAAAATTAATAATAATGTAACGTCACTAACGGTAAAAAAATAGTCTAACTTTCCCCTATGCCTTCTTTGGCGTTGTAGACTGCCGGCATTTCTTTCTGTATTTCCTAACGAGCCCCTCATTTCCAAATCCTATTATCGCGCGAAAGCTTAGGGAGGGCCTCGGTTCTGGCAGCCTTGATGCCAAGGTAGCATAAGAGGGTTTCCCGCCAGTTGACCGCTCATGACAGGCTGTAGACGTTCGCGCCACGCCGCGGGGGTTGAAAAAGAAGGTCCCCTTCTCCCCGTGTAGTCTGAGTGGCGCTGGCTACCACCCTCAAGCGCCAGATACAGTTGAAGGAAATATAAATACCCCAGAAAGTGAAGCAGAACACAGTCGCCCAGATAGCCGAATTGGTAAGGCATTCGAGATCTAATCGAAAGGCGTGGGTTCGGTCCCCACTCTGGGCGCGTGTTTTTCTTTCTTTCTTTCTCACGTAATTAATAAAAATTAATAATAATGTAACGTCACTAACGGTAAAAAATAGTCTAACTTTCCCCTATGCCTTCTTTGGCGTTGTAGACTGCCGGCATTTCTTTCTGTATTTCCTAACGAGCCCCTCATTTCCAAATCCTATTATCGCGCGAAAGCTTAGCGAGGGCCTCGGTTCTGGCAGCCTTGATGCCAAGGTAGCATAAGAGGGTTTCCCGCCAGTTGACCGCTCATGACAGGCTGTAGACGTTCGCGCCACGCCGCGGGGGTTGAAAAAGAAGGTCCCCTTCTCCCCGTGTAGTCTGAGTGGCGCTGGCTACCACCCTCAAGCGTCAGATACAGTTGTAGTAAATATAAATACCCCAGAAAGTGAAGCAGAACACAGTCGCCCAGATAGCCGAATTGGTAAGGCATTCGAGATCTAATCGAAAGGCGTGGGTTCGGTCCCCACTCTGGGCGCGTGTTTTTCTTTCTTTCTTTCTCACGTAATTAATAAAAATTAATAATAATGTAACGTCACTAACGGTAAAAAAATAGTCTAACTTTCCCCTATGCCTTCTTTGGCGTTGTAGACTGCCGGCATTTCTTTCTGTATTTCCTAACGAGCCCCTCATTTCCAAATCCTATTATCGCGCGAAAGCTTAGGGAGGGCCTCGGTTCTGGCAGCCTTGATGCCAAGGTAGCATAAGAGGGTTTCCCGCCAGTTGACCGCTCATGACAGGCTGTAGACGTTCGCGCCACGCCGCGGGGGTTGAAAAAGAAGGTCCCCTTCTCCCCGTGTAGTCTGAGTGGCGCTGGCTACCACCCTCAAGCGCCAGATACAGTTGAAGGAAATATAAATACCCCAGAAAGTGAAGCAGAACACAGTCGCCCAGATAGCCGAATTGGTAAGGCATTCGAGATCTAATCGAAAGGCGTGGGTTCGGTCCCCACTCTGGGCGCGTGTTTTTCTTTCTTTCTTTCTCACGTAATTAATAAAAATTAATAATAATGTAACGTCACTAACGGTAAAAAATAGTCTAACTTTCCCCTATGCCTTCTTTGGCGTTGTAGACTGCCGGCATTTCTTTCTGTATTTCCTAACGAGCCCCTCATTTCCAAACCATATATATATATATAAATATATATAAATATATATATATATATATATATATATTTATATATATATATATATATATATATATATATATATATATATATATATATATATATATATATATATATATATATATATATATATAAGAACAACTTTGCGGTTAACTTGTTTATTATAAATTAGTCCGACAGTTTCAGAAGTGGAACTTCCTTCCTCAGGGACAATCCCACAATGAACACCGAAGGATTCGGTGTTCATTGTGGGATTGTCCCTGAGGAAGGAAGTTCCACTTCCGAAACTGTCGGACTAATTTATAATAAACAAGTTAACCGCAAAGTTGTTCTTATCTTTTACCTGACCGTTTCTTCTGGCCCGTTGCAAAACTCATCGAAATCTATATATATATATATATATATATATATATATATATATATATATATATATAGATATGTGTGTGTGTGGACCTGCGATGGATGATGATGATGATATGAGGAAAGGTAGTGGAAGAAGAGGACTGGTTCGGGAATGTGAGGAGTGAGAGAGTGAGGAGAAAATGAGGCTTCAGTTTTTTAGGTGAGCAGTCGGTAAGGTGGAAGGCAGGTGCGGTGAAGTTTCCGTGAAAATGAGGGGGGGTAACGTGTGAGGAGATATTTTGTGTCACGCCAGGTGCTCTCTAGCAGGGCTCTTAGGAACGCCGGGAGTGGAACAGGTGGCACGGGGAAGGCCTTATCAGGAGGTGTCTGTAAGGGCAAGTAAAAAAAAACCTACAACAGCACTTGCACTTGTCACAAAGAGCAACATTCTTGGAGAGGGCTATTTCTAAAACTGAAAACGAAAAGATGACTTTCGAAGCGTGTCAAGGCAACAATGCAAAGCGGTGGGAAAAAGAAAAACTAAATTCGGGTGCAATGGTCGGGGACTCGGGGTGGTGCCGGTGAGCAGGCATCTGGTCACTAAACAAGAAAAGAAACATTTGGGTATCCCTTTCAGGTGAGGGGGCGGTCATATTGTTCGAAGAAAGGCCCTTCCAGCTCTATGCCTATTGCGGTGGTCCGAGGGAATATCACCAATTTAGTTTATTTTTATTCAAAAGAAAAGAAGAAAAGGGAAGAAAGAAGGTGGCTATCCCGATACCGGGATTCCATTGGCCTCCGATACCGCTATGGCTCTCTCTACCAGCCATCGCTGACAGGCAGGGTCATCGTCGCGCATGATGGCCTCCCACTGCTCCCTTGACGTTTTTGTGAGTGGGTTTACTGTTGGTGTGTACTGGCATGCCTACACTGTTGGTACGCGTCTGCCCTCTCCCGAAAGTGCGGGCAAAAAGGAGAATACAACGTGGGGTACCAGCAGTGTAGTCTATTCAGCGAGGGTAATGTGTCTGTCTGTAATCTCCTGAGAGTGCGCTCTTCTTTTTTTATGAGCCTTTTGTCCGGTGGAGCAAAGGTTCTTGTGTTGAGTCTTAATATGCTCAAATATTCGGTGAAGGTTACGCTCACCATGTCCAAGGACGGCTTCGTATAAGGGGGCCGGGATACGAAGACCTCGGGCTGTGGCATCGGCGGCCTCACTCGGCTTGTGACCCGTGTGTCCTGGCGTCCATATGATGAGCACATTTTCCGGTAGGCATTTGCGAAGAAGTTCGTAAGTGATTTTGAAGACATTGCCTTGTATAAAGTTTCTGGAGGCCTCTTGCGAATTAGTTTAAATTATTGTCCTGGGGTTGTAAGCGATAGCTAGGCCGATGGCTGCTTCTTCACCCTGGGTGCAGATTTTTGTCTTTAGTGTAGCCAAATTTACAACACTTCGGTCCGGTGTCGTAACTGCCGCTACCATCTTGCCCTTTTGAGGTCCGGCGGCGTCCACATATAGGGTGTTCCGGTTGCTGTCCCATAGTCGCCCCAGGGACTCGGCCCTGGCTCTCCTTCTCTGGGCGTTATGTGTAGGATGCATATTCCTATGTATTCAACTGATAGTAAGTTTTGCTGTCCTGTCTCGAGCAAGATCTTCTAGCGGCTCTGGCTTCCCGCCGTGCATGGTGATACCTAACTGCTCCAATAGCCACTTTCCATTAAGTGTTTGGTTTAGCCGCTTAATTTGGGCTATCTTCTGAGCTTCCCACAGTTCTTCCGCTGTGCTATGAACCCCGAGCCCTAGAAATATGATAGTAGATGTCGAGTTTGGAATCCCCAGGGCTGTCTTGTATGCTTTTCTAATTTTAATGTTTAGTTTTTCTACCTCGCCCTGGATGAGTCGGAGGTACGCCGTCCCGTAGATGATACGTGATAGAATAAAAGCTTGTACTAGCCGTGGATCCTTCCGTTCAACAAGTCCGTGGCGTTTATTCCTAATTCTTTTTATAATCCTGAGGACTTGTCCTGTTGCTGCCCTGAGTGTTTTTAGTGTAGCCACATTTCCAATCGTTGTGTTGCCGCAGTATTTTGATACAGTTAAGTGGAGGTACCAGCTCGCCATTGATTTGAACTTCGATGTTATCCGCTTATTCCTCTTCTGGGGTTCTCTAAGATCAGTGGAGCAGACTTCTCCGAAGAGCAATTACAGACCCCTGCTATTAGCATAGGCATCAACTACATCAGCGGTCCTCTGCAAGCTCTCCTCCATGTCTGCGTTGCTCCATGTTCTGCACCATACCGTGATGTCGTCTGCATATATGACGTGACGAATCCCGGCAATGCTGCCCAGTGCAGTGTGGAGGACTCTCATCGCCAAGTCGAAGAGACGGGGCGAGAGAACTGCTCCTTGCGGAGTACCCCTGGAACCAAGAGTTATCGGCTGCGATTTGATGTTCCCTATGGATTAGAAGCTGGTGGCGTTGTTACAAATCTTCTGATGTACCGGTCTTCTGCCCGCATCCAATCTCCGTTAGCCCCTTGAGTATACTGCTGTGCAGCTCATTATCGAGCGCTCCCAATAGGTCTAGAGCTAGGATAAACTTAGTCTGGGCCCTGCTTGGCTTCTCCAAGAGATCTTTGTTCTCCAGGAGATCTTTGTAGGAGAGATGTATGTTTGTTTAGGCGTTCTTTCGAGGCCGTTATCGTTCCGTTCGGGTCTATCAAGGCCCTTAACAGTTTCCAAGTTTTTGACACGCTTAATTTTCCTCAAATTTGATAGCACAGTTCATTCCCGTTTTGTTTTGTTAGGCTGCTAGCGTAGCTCTCCACTTCTCGATTGAGCGCTTCTATTCTCGTCTTCTACTTCTTATTATGTTTCTGTCGTTTCCACCGCTTTGTGAGGGCATATGTCCAGGAGACGGGAATCTACAGCCGGGGTATCCTTCGTAGTATTTACGATTTTAGTGTGTGACTTCATCTCTTCAACTACATTTCTCATCCATTCTTCGATGCTTCGTACAGAGATTGTAGCGAAAGAGGACCAGCGCCTGGCTTCCGATGTGGTGATCGAGTCAATTAGCGAGGCAGTTCGCACCTCCGATACTCCTCTTCCTTTCCTCCTACTGTCGCCCCCTGCCTGCCCATCTTTATTTACCATACTCCCACCGCCGCCAAGTTGATTAGGGGCTAGAAGGGGTAGTGGCAAAAACAGTGTCCCACTACGACCACTTGTCCGACTTCCGTAGCGGTGCATGATTCCACCGCAGCGATGCTTGTAAGCTGGCTGGGGGATCCCGTGGACCATTTGGCAGGGTGTCTCGGTGCCGTCGATCTCTGTAGAGAGCGTTGTCAATCGAGCGAGGCAGTACAAGTCCATGGCCAGCCTCATGGGCAACGAGCGCTTGCTGGTTTGCTTGGTCGAATTTACTTAGGGCTAAAAGTGAAGACTGCGAGTTTTCATATGGTCCCCCGGAAAAAGAAACCATGCTCAAAGTTTTCCGCCAGAAGGTAGCCGCCGGGATCGAATGGGAACAGCTGACGCGACGGTCAAATTTACAGAGATTAGGCGGCGAGCGTAGTGGCATTGTCTTTCCGTCCACGTCTGATGCTGCTTCCATGAAGTAATCGGTGCGTTCCAGCAACACATCCGGTTTCTCTGCGAACCATAGAACTTTCCTCTCGTCGGATCTATAAACATTGTATAAAGGCGCGTCCAGCATCGATTTATGCTTGCAGAAGTAGGGGTCGTCACCATCGAAAAATTTGTTCTGCTTCGCCCCGAGGACGCCTTCCCACGAGGCCTGGACGAGCGCGGACGAAACTCGCTTCTGGCGTCGAAGTTCGCTCACGGAGCGTCGGAGGAGCAGGCGCTTCGTTATCCCCCGAAGCGAGTCCACCTTCTGCACGAATCGCGTTTTCGTTGCTGGACCAAATGAAAATATCTTTGACACAAAACCAACTTGCTGAACTGCTTGCGAAAGGGGAGGTGCGTCACCGACGTAAAGGCCGCAGCAGGGAAGCTCGGAGGTCTCCAAAATAAGAGTCGCATCATTGACGCTAAGGCCGTGGCAGAATGGGTCAGACGTCTCCAGAGCGCTAGTCAAGTCTTCGAAGCGAGGGTTGCGGAAAGTGTGTAGCGACGTCTTTGACGTGAGAGCTGTGTCGGCGACGCCAGCGGGGAGGCAAGGCCGGTCAGACGTCTCGGAAACAGTAGGCGCGTGAGTGACGGCGAGGTCTCGGCAGGGTCCCTGAGATTTCTCCACAACGGCAATCACGGCAACACCAGGGTTGGGTGGTCGCTTAAGCCGCTCTCCCGTGCTGAGCCTCTCGGGGTGTTTCTTGGCGTCCTGAAAGGCTGCAGCGCCTTCGTCATCGTTGTCCTGTTCTTCTACGTCCGCACCAGTCATTTCCCAGACAGGCGGCACGTCACCCGGGACCATTGTCCACCGGGTCTCCTCGGGAAGCGAGCACATAGTCGAGGTTGGGATTCGGGTAGTAAACAGCGCCGCCTGAATTTAAGAATGGGGCTGGCGGAATAGTCTTGGCTCGCGGAGAAGCGTACCCGCATTCGCAGGGCGCAGATACGCTCGTCATACTCGATCGCTTCCAAAACTTCAGCATCGAACTCTTCACCCTGCAGGTTCTCCTGAACTTGAACTCGAGTTTGTGAAGGCTCACCTGGTCATGCAAAATGAGGTCGAGGACATTTCGTCTATCAAGGGCCGTTGCTGCCTGGCTCCGCAGGAAGGCGTCGAGGACAGTCATGGTCCCGGAGACGGTCGCTCGCAGGACATCTCTGCGAATACGAAGAGCGTCCATGGCACCAGTCGATGAAGCAAGACGCTGGGGTTCCGAATACCAAGGGGACAAGGGCGGCCTTTGGCACGAGCCGAAAGAGGCGGCGGCCGAGGGCAAGGCTTCCAGGATAAAGCAGTACGAAGGTATCCAAGCCTCGCGTGCCTCGGAGCGCTGCGCCGTCGAACGTAGATTAGCTCGTGCGCCGGTTCCCGGGTTTCACGGCACCAGAAAATGTGTAGCGAAAGAGGACCAGCATCTGGCTTTTGATGTGGTGATCGAGTCGATTAGCGAGGCAGTTCGCAGCTCCGATCCTTCTCTTCCTTTGCTCCTACTGTCTCCCCCTGCCTGCCCATTTTTATTTCTTAACAGAGATCGCCTTATTGACTCTACTTTCTCTCAATTTGTCCCATTCAGTAATTCTGGCTTCTCCATTTTTTCTTTTGCATCTAATACTATGGAATTTGGTCACCAAGATAGAGTGATCTCTGTCTAGATGTTGGTCGAGGTTTTTCCAGTTTGGGCTTCTGACGTTTCTTACCATTGTGAGGCCTGGGCATGTATCTCTGCTTACACTATTGCCCATCCTGGTGGGAAATTCATTGTCTGTCAGGAGAGTCAGGCCCTCCTGGTTGATCGCCTTTCCCAATTTCCTCCCTGAAGGGGTAGCACTAGGGTATCCGCGTGAGATGTTCGGGGCGTTGAAGTCGCCCCCAATAATGACCGCTTACCTCTTAGCTCGCCCCAAAAAGCCTCTGATGAGTTGAGCCAGTTCCGGATTATGGTCTTCAGGAGGGCTGCACACGTGAAGGAGGTGCATTCCGGCTGCACCTCTCTTGATGGGAAGGTTGGTCACATCACAATGTGAGGTATCCACGTCCAATCGGTCTTGTAAAATGGCCGTGTAATGTTTGTGTACTGTTGTGGCCATGTACTCATCTTGTTGGTACGATATGTAATCATTTAACATGATAGGCGTCACATAGATTTTTTGTAGGAGAATGGCTGCCGGGGGTCTGTCTTGTTGAGAGATAAAGAGGCTTAGGGCAGATTATTTACTACCGTAGCCCCGGCACTTCCACTGCCATACGCTTAACTTAGGGGGTGTGGCATATGGAGTCTGTATCAGAATACCAGTCTCCTGGCATAGATCTTCGCTCCTTGCGTCTCTTTTTCCTTTCCTGCATTTCTCTGCGTGTCGCGGAATGGGCGTTTGGATGTATCTTCTGTTTCCTGCAATTTGTTCTCCCGTTTCTGTTAATTTTCGCTGTGCCTTCTGGAGCTGAGCTTGTGTTCCTTCTCGGAAGGCTCTAAACTCTTGTATGATTTGCTGGTAGATGTCCCCCAGAGAAGGTGGCGTATATGGTTGCACTTGCCCATGTTGCTGCGGCTGCGGCTGCGCTTGCAGGGGGGAAGACTTCGTGTTGGTCTCAATCATACCGTGCTGCTGAGTGTTCTTTGCGAGTTCCTCAATGCTTGCTTCCATGACTGCTAAGCGCGCCTTAAAAGTATTGTTCTCTTTTCGGAGTGACTGCAACTCGTCATTTTGTTGAGTGTGTTGTGCGTGTGTGGGAAAAAGAGGGCAATCTGCACAACTCACCTTACTCGATGTTTTTTCCACCCCTGGCAGCAGGCGGCCCGAGGGCGCCTGCTTCGTTGCGCTGGTTTGCCAGGCCGGAGGGTGGCTGCCTGGATTGTCGCTGCAGGCGTGACCTTCCAGGTTGGAGCTTGTGTTCCTTGCTTTCCGGGCGGATTGGCGACGGCGGAATGTGGAGCGGCCACGTGATGATGAGCGTCCACGCATCGTTTACGTCGATATAGAAGTCCTCAACCACACCTGTTGCCTTCCCCTCGATTGGCTTCTTCCTTCGCCATTCTTTTCGTTCTTGTGTTCCCCGTCCGCTATCTTCGACGGCTTGTCTGGGCAGAAAAATTTTAGTGTGCATTGCTTTGCGTAGGTTTGATGGGGTACCTTGCTTAGCGCGCATACGGGAGTACATGCGTGTTCCTCTGTGGGATTGGGCCGCCCACAAATGGCGCAGGCATAACCTCTTGGTTTTGGGCATACATCTGCCCTGTGCCCCTATTCTCCGCAAGTGAGGCACGCCCGTCGGGTTTTACTGTAGACGTAGCATCTCTTCCCTAGCCATTCCTATGTCACTGTCTGCGGGACCTTGTTCCCGGTGACGACGATCATGGTAGAATTAGTTTTTCCCAGGCTCCTGGCGCCTAAGATGTTGAATCCCGGAGCTTAGACTTCTGTCTCAATCTCGCCGTTGCTAGCCTCGGGCCTGACGCCGTGGATAATTCCCCTGCACACGTCGGTCGGTAGCGTAGGGTATGCGGTGACTTGTATCTCATTTCCAGCTAGGCGGATGAGTTGTATTTTCGAGAGTTCGACTGCGTCCACTTCGTTGCAGGTACGATGATTATGCAGGCACGATGATTATGTTCTGTTGTTCATGTATTCTTATTAGTGGCCCTTCACGTAATGGCGCGCTTAGGGCTTCCCTAATGCTTCTTACGATTTCCCTTTCAGAGCTTCTGAGGCTTATTGTGGTGTTGGGCTTGATGACAGTCTTGCACGCAAAGTTGCGCAGACTGGGTATTCTAGGAGATTTCGGTTTTTCACCCACCTGTGTTTGCACGAGTTCCGTTTATTTCTTCGATTGGAAAGACTTCAGTGCTGCTTGCCGTCGGCGGGGCTGCCTGCTCCATCCCGGGTCTTCCTCGGCGGCGCCATGGTGTTGTCTGCGGGCGCTGCTCTGTGGCGTCTACATAGCTATATTCCATCTCCACCGGGTCGTATCCCCTCGTTAAAGCAATTCCAGAAGGTTCCATCTTGTTCTGGGGCAATCGGAACGTCTTTGGTGGAGTTAGGCCTGGCACTACGCCCGACTGACCCGCCGAACTGGCGTCGCTGTGAGATGCCGTGGCTGTGGTCGTGCTAGGCCTATAGAGGCCTAGCTCTACTGCCAAAAGTTCAGAGCCCTATATCGCAACACGTTGGGCCCTCACCAGGATAAAAATTATACCCAGCGATTCCTGGCACTTTAAAATGTCCGCTACAGGAATTTTTACGGTGATGCAGGCATTCTTTCGGCGATGAGACTTGCAAAGGCGTGGTGCTCACACGAGGTGTGGCCGCACGCTTCCGCGCTTGCAGCGCCCACATCCCCACTAAGACTCTAAGTTGTCTTTAGGAGAATTATTTCTCGGGGGCTCTTGGGAGTTGCATTTCTGAATTATATAGGATTCCCTGTATTTGCTGGTCATGGGAAACAAGGTTTAAATAAACTATATACAACTTCAGATCACAAAAAATGTGGCCTGTTTGGTTGGAATGTTGCGCGAGGGCTGTTGATACTTTTTTAGGAGTATCTGCCAGGTGACTGTTCATGCGTAAGTTCATATGTTGACTAGTTTTTCCTGTATACTGTTGGGACACATTGAGAGTTCAATATGTACACACTGTTAGATTATGTGCACGAAAACTTTGAATTAAACTAGGAACGTGTTTCCTGGCTGTGCAATTTACAATGCAGTCTCTCTGCAGATGCCCGCAACTCTTGCACCGTGGACCGAAGCAGGGGCTTTGTTAATGTGTACCACCGTTAACCTGTGCACCGCCCGGTCAAGCAGGTGCTGCCGTTAGATTGACTGTTCCCCACAAGCAGTGGTCAGGCACCGCCATTACTAATGCTGGGGGAGTTCAATTGTCCCCACGTCCCTTTGGGGTCACCCTCGAATCGGGATTGTGGGTCGTGCCGCAGAGGAAACAGTACAGGGCTGACTGGACAGTGCTCACAGTGCTCACTGATCCTTATGTCCCCGTACGAGTTGGCCACAGCGCTGCCCGGGACACAACTCAGGACCTAGCTTTCTACGTACGCCGAGGCTCCCCGACATAGTTATACACGCTTGAGTTCCTTGGCAGGTACCATGCCTTCTTAGAAATCAGCATATCGTCCCCTCGCGTATGCCGCCGAGCGCCTAAGCGTACGAAATTCACAGACTGGCATGCAGTCAGGAATGCCTCTTTTTCCCCTTTAGACCCCGCGGACCCCGATTCTTAGCTTCAACAGATACAGGATCTTTGTGAGTGACACATTAAACGCGTCCTCCCGAACACTCGGGTGCCCTACGTCGACGTCCGCCTCCTTCAGCTAAGGGATGTCCGTCGCTCTCCTCTACGGCGTTGGCTCCACCAAAAGCACAATCAGAAACTGCTCCTTACATTAAAACAACATGCCCAAGCGTATTCTGAGGAACTACGTTCGTTCCAACTGGTAGAATCTGTGTAATGACTTCAACCCTAGAATGCACACTAAACGTGCTTGTCGCCTCCTTCGGGTACATAATTAACCACTCCTGCACTTGCGACCCATGTCTCCTATTTTGCTGAACACTGAGACTTCTACTACACACCTTGCTAATGATCTGAGCCTCCTACACTATCCTATCAGCTCAGATAACCCACCACCCACCCTTCCAATTTGACATTCTCACATTTTCACCGTCTCCTCTGGATACCCCATTTACGTGTACCGAGATGTCTAAATTATGTGGATCGGCTGCGTCGACATATCACACCGGGTGAGGACGGTATGCAGTAAAAGCTCATGTGAAACTCCCAAGATGAGGGTATTCAAGATCAGCTCTGCTTTTTAATAACATATGGGACGCCTGCCGTATTCCAGCAGCTTCGAAACATTTAGAAATGGTCCTTCTTCCTACAGTTGGTAAGACCCATACGGTACCCAACCTACGGCCCATTTTTCTCACCTCGTGTGTCGGGAAGCTACTCTAGCGTAAGGCTCTGGAACGCCTCGAGTGGAATCTCAAATATCACGCTCCTTTGCATGCCACCAAGTCTGGGTTCACAGCCCAGCCCTCCATCCAAAACACCCTCCCCCACCTCAAAGAGGATGTGTACACATCGTTCAGCGCAGAAAAACTGCGCGCTATTCCAGCCCTATATTTTGAAAAGGCCTTCGATATGGTGTTCATGCCCACATTCTCGACACATTGGCACCAACGGGGTGCGGCCGCTGCTCATACAAAAACATACGCGACTTCCTCTCCAATCGCAGTGTCGCTTATTCCATTCCCGCTTAAACAGGCACACCTTTCTATTTTACCTCAGGGACTCCTCATGGCGCTATACTTTCCCCCACTTTTTTAAACGTTGCCCTGTCATCACTGCCCCCGCGACTAGCCTGGATTCCCGGCATCAAGCACTGCATCTACACGGATGACATTACCCTTTTGTGTGAACTCCGGTAGACATGGTCATATCGAGGAAACGTTACAATTGCCCTGTGACAGCATTCTCCACCAGGGATCTTTCATCCTGGTCAACATATCGACATCTAAACGTGGCAGTTTAGTGGTGCTTAACCTACAAGGCCCTGACCGGGGTCGCTCTTTAACACAGCTATCGATTGGCGTATCGATTGACATATCCCATATGGATTCATTAAAAAGTTTCTGTCTCACCCCTACCCGCCATGGATCTGCAGTTCCTCAATTTCAAATCCTCCACTCCCAGACCGCTGATGTCTCCGGCTCCCTCAAGCACCTTTATAACCGCCGGGAATGCCTCAAAAACCTCACCGTATTCGTATTGTGGACTCTTTCGGCGCATCTCGCATCTTGTACAATACCCCGCCTTTCACTTGCCCAGACAAAGCGCCTTTAATAACTCAGTGCATCTATCGTTTGGTACTCGGGGTACCTCATTATCCCGCCACAAAAGGCATTAGCCCTGGGTATCCACAATACCCTCCTTGAATGGATCGCATCTCACCTTCAGGCCAAGTCGGTGCTATCACCTTCCAAATGAGGAAACGCAGAGCGTTGAAGTTTACAGGACGACCACATAATAAAGGGATGAACAAAACGGTTGAAACAGAGTCAATCGTTTCGTTTGTCCCTTTATTCTGTGGCCGTCATGTAAACAACAGCGCTCTACGTTTCCTTATGTCTCGATACCAACAAGCCCAACACCAAACTTTATAGACGGCCTCTACAGCCCTTCGCTCTCTGTAGACATCATCGTCCCCTTCAAAAACGCTCCAACTTGTACAACCCAGGCAGAATTCTCCTTAGTCGCCGGCGCCAAATATGCTGTCAAAGTCGAACCCCCTGGCACCCCAATTTTAGTGTTTAGTGAGTCGCAGGAGGCGCTACGCAATATTTCTCGACACGCAACGCACCTTCATCCCTCTGATAACCTAAATTGCACCCTTCGCGCCCAACCTCTCCACAAAATAACGCTGGTATGCGTCCCTGGCCAGGACAACTTAGAGGGCAACGCTCGACCACACGCGCGTGCCCAACAAATCTCCCCGGGTCCGTCCATGTTTTGGCCAAATGTGTACAACCTTGGCAGTAAATAGATTTTGGAGTATCAGGCACGCCAACAACATCTCTCGCGCTACGGGGCGGTTGGCAGTGCTTCCCGGTCCCCCACCCCACCCTCTCCCGTAAAGCCGTATCTTGGGTCCGGAAATCCCGAATCTCACCTTTGCTCACTCCACCTGGTATCCACTACATACATGGTATCCTCTCTCGCACCACCTGCCCTGCACCCAACTACCCTTCTTACCCATCAGTACGGCCCCTTCACTGGGAGTGCTATCCACCAGACCTGCAGCCACACCTGCGTTCCCGAATCGCTTGATGATGATGTTTCTATTATAATTGCGCAAGGCGAAGAAAGGGCAAAGACCGTCAAAAAGAAATTAAAAGTGTATACAAGTGGTGGATACTTTAAAATGGCTCAGTAATGGAGAGTCGGATGATAAATATAGTCGGTGTAAAGGGCCGAGCTGTGGTTACATGTGATATGAAATGAGGTGTAGGAAATTAGCTTCTAAGAAATGCTTAAAATTCGCTTAATAAAAACATGGGATCATCGCCTAATAAGTATTACGGGTGTGGTGGAATATGGTGTCTGTAGAGCTGGGGGAAGTGTTTGTGTCGTGTTCTGTCTAGTGCCTTGCATTGAATTAGAATGCGGATTACGGATAGGTGTTCTCCACACCTGCTGCACAGGGGTCTTGGAGAGCCAGTGAGCAGGTCGAATGAATGTGTCACGTATGTATGACCTATCCATAATCTATTTAGGACAAATTTGATGAATCTGTTGTGTGAGTCAGTAGTAACTGTGGTTTTATTGCGTGTAAGTTGCCTCTCTCTGTAGTCCAGTTTGTGTGCCACGTTTTGGGAAGGTGTTGTCTGACGTGTGGCTTGACGTCAGTGTAGGGTGTTGTCGGTACCTCCACTGTATTTATGAGTGCAGCACCCATGGCAGTTTGCTCCGCAGTCTCATTCCCGGCGATTGCAGAGTTGTCTGGCAGCAAACACAACTCAAAATTGGTGGCACATTGGGGGATAATATTCTAAAGAACAGGATTGATGATGTTTCGAAATCACTTTACAGACGATAGTGCACGCACCCCACTCAAACAGTCTGTATAAATTACAGACTTAGGGTTTCAACATTATGACTTCCAACAAGAGAAATGGCGTACCCGTCCGCTGTAAAGATACTGGTAGGGACATTCATGGTTCTAATAGCGTTTAAGTTGGGGCCATGCACGGCACAGGACACGGTGGAGATAGTTTTGGACGCGTCACTGCAAAATTCTGCGCAACCATATTTTCCCTGTAAAAACAAAAAGTGCAGCGGAATTTCATTAATTGGCAATACATTTTCTAAATTTTTACAAATGAGAAATTGCATGACACACGGCGCAGCTGCGTTGGTGGCAAAAGATCGGTAAATGATGTTTTAAAGGTGCCTAGAAAGCTTGCTCTCTCACTATCGGTGAAAAAGGCACATAATTGATGATTGTGTGATATTTCACAAAATTAACGACACAAGTGATGTTAGTATTTTACAAAATGACCTTAACAATATTTCAAACTGGTGTAGTCTTTGGCTAATGAACCTAAATTTTAATAAGTGTAAAGTATTACGCGTCTGTCGATCTTCACCCACTCCCGCTTTGTACCACTTTAATAATGTTTCACTCGAGTGTGTTTCATTCTACCGGTACTTAGGTGTGCACATTACTTCTCGCCTGGCCTGGTCCGTTCACATAAGCAACATTATTAACAATGCAAACCGCATGCTAGGCTATGTTCGTCGCAGTTTTTCTTCTTCACCTGCCTCTCTAAAACTACTGTTGTATAAGAACTTCATTCGAAGTAAATTAGAATATGCTGCTTCAGTTTGCGACCCCAGCATGATTTATTTATTTAAAGGCCTCGAATTGGTCCAAAATAACTCTGCCCGGTTTATACTACACAATTGCGATCGAACAGCAAGCGTCACAGCTATGAAAAACTCGTTGCAACTGACTTCCCTTTCTTCTCGTCGTAAGTTCTTTCACCTGTGCCTTTTTCATAAAATCTTCCACAACAGCCCACACCTCCAAGGTAATCTTTTTCTTTCACCGTCCTACGTGTCATCTCACATTGATCATGCGCACAAAGTTGGTATACCGGTATGTCAAACAAGAACGTG
Source organism: Haemaphysalis longicornis (assembly GCF_048455015.1). Classification (NCBI taxonomy): domain Eukaryota; kingdom Metazoa; phylum Arthropoda; class Arachnida; order Ixodida; family Ixodidae; genus Haemaphysalis; species Haemaphysalis longicornis. The sequence goes on from NW_027526203.1 coordinate 59,544,105, forward strand.
TTCTGAATCTTTTGTCCCACGCACCAGCAAGGATTGGAACCAGCTTCCTGGCGCGACTGCTGCGATTACTGATTATCAGCTGTTTCGCGCTGCACTAACAAACATTGTAAACTGAGATTACTTATGACGTGTACCCTTTTCAGTTTTAAAGCAAAGCTTTCTACCTCTACCCCCCAAGGGTTCTTTCGCGACCGTTGGTGTCACCAGAAAACTCCAGCGAACAAATAAAAGAACTTAGCGGCACCGCCGGGAATCGAACCTGGAACTAATAGACTAACAAAGCGAGAGCCCGTTGTCTTACCGATTCAGCTACGAGCCCACGCGAACACGGGAAGACAAATGGTGTACTCACCAAGCCCATCTACGGTTTACCCCCTGCCTTCCCGCTGAATGCCACGTGAAAGCGTCACACGACCACTCACGCCCGTCTAGCGGCCCTGTGCGCACCTTGCTCATGTGCTAAGAGTTACAAAAATTAAAGGAAGCTTACACCAATCCATGGCATCTCACTATTAGTACGCCAGTGTGCTAAAGCCTGTGGCCTCCAGTGTTCACGTAAAAAATCACAGCTCCTTGTCTTCCGCCCTCACGCCAAATCAAGGAATAAATTCAAATACTCCTTGATGACCAGGCCATCACTCCAAACCCCAGCATCAAGATCCTGGGCCTACATTTCCAGTCCAACACCAAGAGTGACGTCTCCTTGCAGCGCCTCAAAAACAGCATTAATCTAATCATACACATGATCAGGCGAGTTGCCACCAAGAACCGAGGCCTAAAAGAATCCTGTACCTTTCGATTAATTGAAGCTTTTGTCCTCTCGAGAGTTACTTACGACAAACCCCCATCTTCTTCTCGACGAGGAAGACATAGAGATGCTTTATATAACGATTAGAAAGGCGGTTGAGCAGGCCATTGGTCTTCTCATGAGTGCGTCCACACTGAGGCTGCTTAGCACGGGCTCCACAACACGGTGGAAGAGCTGATAGAAGGCCATCTTTCTAACCAGAAGGTCCGACTCAGAACTACACTGGGTAACCACATGCTTTACCAGATTGGCTGGGCAGCCCAGAATGTCACTCCGCTTGACGTACTCCCAGACTCTTGGCGACTAAAACTAAAGATGCTCCCTTTGCTTAGAAATAGGAACTCCTCACATGACGAGGGTCAACGAAAAGCACGGGCTCAATCGCTAAACACCACCCTTGGTGGGGCTCATGCAGTTATCTACACAGACTTCTCCTAACATCGAGGGCAGCAACACGCCATCATCGTGGCTACCTCCAGAACCAACCTCCTTGTGTGTACCTCGCTTAGGACCCAACAAATGACGGCAGCAGAAGAGGCAGCCATCACCTTGGCTCTCACTGAACCAGGAGTTCGGAGGGTAGTCACCGATTCCCAGCAATCCTACTGGAATTACCAGTCGGGTTGGGTGTCCTGACCTGCACTGTGCGTGCTAAAAAACCACTCCCCAAACGGTTCCATTCAGCTCATCTGGACACCGCCTCACGCTTCAATGGAGGGCAACAAATGCGCCCACCAAACAAGCCTGCGCTTTTACCTCCCGTGCTATGGAGCTGCACGAGGACAGTCACCCGCTTGTCACGTCCACGGAGATAATCCAGCATTATCGCCTTCTGAGACAGACCGTACCTTCGCCTTACCCTGACCTTTCCAGAGAACAAGAAACTACCCTAGGGCTCATACATTCCGGGCTCCTTCCAACAGCCTACGCGTCTTCACGTAATGCATCCGGATCGCTACGACGCTGAATGTAAATTTTTCTCAGAAGTAGGAATACTCCGTCCCGTAATAGGGGTGGGCGACTTTAGCCCTGAGCACCCTCCTCTCTTTCCGTCAACTACCCAACAAGAGCAATGGGGGATGCTGCTGTCCAGGCCCTCTCTACCTACCCAGCTTCAGCGGGTGGACAGAACACAGGCCGCGCGGACTGCATATGGGCCCCACAGAAGAAGGAATCACTCCCCAAGGCTGCACTCTGGGCCGTTCAGAAATCTGACAGAAGTATTTCTTCCTCCTCCTTCTCAGCCGCAAGTCTCGCCGCCTCCGTCCGCGGCGCAGAGACGGAGAAGTCAGATCGTCTAACACCGGGTTGGAGCTTACTTTGATTTTATAAAAAAAAGTTTCCACTCTTTCTACACCAATACAACTCAACCAAACACCGTTCATGCATCATGCATTGATTTAACCTTACGAAGAATATCTCTTTGAAGTAATAAATGGTGTGGTTAAGTGCCTTTCACTTCTCTCTGGTTTTACTATTTGTAGAGCGATGTGAGGGATTTTAAGTGACGTCGCATGAGTAATCGTTATGGGTGCCGTTTACAGCTTTGCTTTCCAACCACATTCACGGGGTGGATTGGCGCGATTTTTTTTCTGTTCTTGTGTGTTCTAATGTGTTTCGTAGCTAGCATTGTATACTGCAATTATTTATAATATGTACACTACATATATTTTATTCTGCTTTTGTGTCCTGACTTTGTTATCAGCTAAAATTGCTTATTCAGAAAACGTTGAATCCTGTACTCCCTTTTACTCACGTTCTGAATCCTTTTTTTGTAAAGCCCACTCCCCTCTTCAATTCCTCTGGCCCTGAGGGTACAATAAATAAATAAATAAATAAATAAATAAATAAATAAATAAATAAATAAAAACTGAATAAATGAATAAATAAATAAATAAATAAATAAATAAACGATTTAAAAAGAGTTGGGATGTAGATGAACCGCTAAATACACATTTAAAATGATGATGAGTAATTGATGAGATTTTAGAAGCCTATATTAAGTCGGCGTACTTTTACTGATACCCTAGGCACTATTTACCGCGCTCTACATAAATACTTTGGTCAGGTTTGGACGGAAAGCGCCACACGAGAGGCAAAGCCCCATGAGCAGCACTGTGTCGCGCATTTTTAAGGCTGTCCTTTCCTGATCCATATACAACAGTCCCATAGTTAAACCGTGAGCATAGCAGGCTGGTAAAACCTGCAGCATAAGTTGTTTGTCAGCACCATAGGAGTGATGTGACAGGACCTCGAGAATAATAATTGTTTTCCGACATTCTTGTTTAAGTTCTTTTATGTGCGAAATAAATGTCAGTTTTTCATCAAGAACGATGCCTAAGAACTTTTCTTCATTTTTGACCGGAATCAAGACACCTTTCATTTTGACGTGTGGATCTGGCGGCATCGCACGCCTTTTGGAAAATACAACAAAAGTGCTTTTAACTGGGTTCAGAATAAAACCATTTTGCGCACCCCGACCGTAGACCATCGAGCACCCAAGAGGACATCCTGTATTCTCGGGGTTCCTTATGCTGCACCGAGAGACCTTAACACTGGTTAAGGTCTCTCGAGGAGGCAGTCCTCAACACCTGTTCATGATCTGTTAACGACTAAACCTCTACCTTTTTTGGTGCGCGACTGCATATGTATATAGTGTGCCGTATATAGCCCGCCAGTTTCCTAATCAGAGCTCTTACCCGTACATAGCATTCTTAAAACAGTCTGTATATGGTCTGTGCATTTCTTTAGTAGCGAATTTGAGTATATTGTCTGTTATTTCATTGCCCTTCCACCTTGCCCACCCCCTCGGAGGCCTGCGCCTTTTGCTGTGAGGCAAAACTTTGATACGTAAATATTACGCGGTCAATAAACACTTTCACTAAAAGCTGTACGACTCTTTTTTCAGCTGAAAGGTGGAGTTTTCCGTAGTCCTCTCAGATTCGTTGTCCTCACAGACAACGATGCGTGGTTTGCTGAAAAATAAATAATGGGAGCTGGGATTTTTTTTCGGTTACCCTATCAGTTATTATGGCATTTGAAATCACGCGACCACAGCAAGCCGAGCACGGTGTTTCTCGATCGTGGCTATCTTCCTATAAGCCTGTCTTTACTGCCTTCCGCGCTTTTGTCGAAACCAATCGGTGAAGGTGTATTTGATTCCATAGCGTGGCGGCGTACAGCAATATTGCCCTCCAAGCCCGCGCTTTTAATTGGTGGAGAAAGTGACGTCAATGAAGCTTCCCTGAGAATACCGAGGAGATGTCTACACCTACTAACGGGTGTTGAATATTCGTTTGCCGCTGATGAAATAATTATACGGTCGCCTCGTTAGTGGTCGATCCCAATAATAACATCATCCGCCTTTGCCGGTGGCTGTTACATGTGCAAATGCGCTGGTTGTCGGTAGGAGGAACAATCTCGGCGTTCACCCGCATGCGTGCATCTTTGAACTTCGCTTGCATACAAAGACAAGCATTTGAATGAAATCGAAACTGAAGCACAGCCTACCGTCTTGTATTGGGCATCGTAGTTTAGGATTTGTGCCTGTACTGGTTTTGTCATCGTCATCAACAGCCTACGTATGTCCCGTGCAGGACGAAGGGCTCTCCCATTAACCTCCACCAGCTCCTGTCCTGCGCAGACCCGGTCCATTCTTTGCTTCCGAACTATTTTATTTCGTCCCTCTATCGAGTTATTGACCTGCCCCTTCTTCTGCCCTCTCTTCTCGGCATCTTCTGTTACCCTGGTGGTCCACCGCCAACATATCGCCTCACTTATGGGCAGCCAAAGTCCGTTTCCCCTACTTTATATGAACCAAGACATCTACTACTCGAGTTTGTTCCTTCACACAGGAAGCTCGTTTCCTGTCTTCAAGTGTTACTTCTATCATTATTCATTGCATGGTCCGTTGAGCCGACCTAAGTTTCCTTTTCTGTTGTTCTGTGGGGCGCCGAGTTTCCGCTCCTTATGTCATCACCGGCAGCATACATTGATTTTATATTCTTTTGAGTGAACAAACCTGCCTTACGTTTCATTATTTTAAAGTTCCTGCCCAGTGCATCCCAGCCCATGGCTATTCTACGCCTGACTGTTCTGGTGGTTGGGGTCGGCACTGAGAATGTGTCCGACGTAGGATATATTCTTCTACAAGCTTAGATCATTCCATGGCAAACGTACCAGCCTTAATGTCGATCATCATCAATTTCTTCAGTAAAAACTGCGGCTCAACCTTTCATGGCCCACATTGCTCCCTCAAGGTATTTTGTTGGTATATTTTTCTTTCTCTAGCCGCCTTTTTATCTCCAGGGTTTACAGCAAAGTTAGGAGCGTCACAAACTTTTAATAATCGCTTGTTGTTCAATTGCCACCGTTTTTTCTGTGGGCATTATGTTGAGACCCTGGACTTCCCTGTGCCGCAATTTAAAAGGTTGTTGCTATTTTGCTCTCGTTACGGCCTTCAAAAAATACACGGTTGCGCAATTTCAAAGAGTTATGGCCTATAGAAGTACACTCTCTCAGCTAATGAAGCATTTGTTTTGAGTTTCACCATCGTGGACAATTCGTAAAAAAATATATTGACACTTGGAAATATGGAACAATACATTTTCCGCCCCATATCACCCCGAAATTGAGCATTTTTGTGCTCGTAGTAAAAATAATACATACAAGGCATGCACTCGCACAAATCATCAGAGTTCATTTCATAAAGTTTAATCGGAACAGTTTTTGTTTTGGCAGAGAAACAAATGTTCGAATTTCCAGATGAAAACTTCACCACGTTCTTCCACAGGGCGTCTTCTCTGCACGGCATGCGCCTGACTTGATGAAAGACGCGTCAGCCAGGCCAGCGGATTCCGGTTGCAAGAGTACCTTCTCCTGCAATTGTATTTCGTAGCGTCAATACAGGAAAAAGGGATAGTTCGCCTGCTGCTGGCAATAGTACAACATGGAGCTTGCGGTGATGTGCAAATTCTACGAGTTTGTGTAGACTCAACGGCCTGCTGGACATAAGATGTGCATTGACTGCCTCAGTGGATGTGATTCCTGCTAACACATGCAAATTATCCTTATCATCAGCCTGTTCAACCCACTGTAGGGTAGGGCCTCTCCCAAGGATCTCCAATTATCCCGTTCCTGTGCTAACTGCGACCAATTTATCCCCGCAAATTTCTTGATCTCATCTGCCAATCTAACATTCAGCCACCCATTTCCACGCTTGCCTTCTCTAGGTATTCACTCTGTTACCCATAATAAACAACGGTTATGTTGCATTGGCGTTACATGCCCTGATCAAGTCCATTTCTTCTTCATTTATACTAATATGTCCTTAACACTCGTTTGTTCCGTGACTCACTCCGCTCTCTTGTTTTCTATTGTCTCTCTCGACCCCGATTCTCTAGTTAGGAAGTGGCAAACCATGACAGTCTCAACCCCAGCTGACATACTAGAACGCTCGGAGCATTCGAAGTTAATCAATTAGCATAAGACAGCTGATATACGGAACTATAATATGGAGACGATTGAGCATGCCGTAAAGAACGGTGGAAGCCTGAAAGCAGTGAAGACGCGTCTAAGCATGGCGAAAATAAAATGTATGCACTTAAAGACAAGCAAGTCAGTGTCATCCCAAATAGGGACAAAATAGTTATAGTAGCCGAGGGATTCTATATAGATCTGTACAGTAGCCACAACATCCAGGATAAAACCGAGCGAGGAAGCAGCTCAGAGGCAGTAGACATCCCAACAGTAACGACAGCAGAGGTAAAGAAGGCTTGAAAGAAATGCAATAGGACAAAGCAGCTGGTGAGGATGAGATGACAGCAGACCTCTTAAAGGATGGGGGGGGGGGATATTACTAGAAAAACTGGCGAACCTCTATCGTCAATGCCTAATTATCGTGAGTAACCGGAATGTTGGAAGAACGCCAACATCATCCAAATCCATAAGAAAGGTGACGTGAAGGACTTGAAAAATTACTGGTCGATCAGCTTACTGTGAGTCGTCTACAAGGTACTTACCAAGTTAATCTCTAACAGAATATCTGCCACCTTAGATTTCAGTCAACCTAATGAGAAAGCAGGGTTTCGTAAAAGGCTATCCAATAATTGACCACATTCACATGATCCATCTATTGAGAGAAGAATGCGCGGAGTATAATCAACCCCTATACTTTGAGTTTGAGTTTATTATTTAGTTGAAATGGTACATAAATATAGGCAAGGAAGCGTTGGGCTAATAGCCGCACATAGTGGAGGCCCAAATGCAAATGCGCCAGCAGCAAAAAATGCAAACACTAGCTTCACGCGAGTAAATTTAAAACGAGTAAATACACATCAGCATAGAAGTACACACACACTTACGTACACATACTTGCATTTTACCCATACATACATACATAAATATATATATATATATTTATATATATATATATATATATATATATATATATATATATATATATATATATATATATATATATATATATATATATATATATATATATATATATTTAAAGCAAAGCTGTATAGAGAAACGAGATGCATGTGAAATGCACTAAATCACACCTTTTATTACTTCAAAGATATATTCTTTGCTAAGGGGTAATCAATACATGATGCATGCACGATGGTTGGTTGAGTTGTATTGGTGTAGCACATGAGTGGAAACTCTTTTTTTATATAAACGTAAAGGAAGCTCAAACCCGGTGTTACACGATCTCACTTCGTCTGTGCCGCCGCCGACGCAGGCGACGAGATCGGCGGCAGATACGGAGGAGGAGGACGACGATGAGAATTACGGGAAATACCTTTATTCAGATATCTTAACGGCCCAGAAGGCGGCGCAGGGGTGGTTCCTTCACTGAAGGAAGCCCATATGCAGTCCGCTCCGTCTGTGCTCTGTCCACCAGCGTAAGCTGGGTAGGCAGGGAGAGGCTGGGCAGCAGCATCTCCCATTGCTCTTGTTGGGTAGTTGACGGAAAGAGAGGAGGGTGCTCAGGCCTAAAGTCGTGCACCCCGATTATGCAGCGGAGTGTTCCTACTTCTGAGCAAAATTTACACTCAGCGTTGTAGCGATCGGGTGCGTTAAGTGAAGACGCGTATGGTGTGGGAAGGAGCCGATTGTAGGAGCCATAGGGTAGTTTGTTGTTCTCTGGAAAGATCAGGCTAAGGCGGCACTAAAGTCTGTCTCTGCAAGCGATAAAGCTGGGTTATGTCCCTGAACATGACAAGCGGTTGTCTGTTTTCGTGCAGCTCCATAGCCAGGTAAACGCAATGGCTTTTGGTGGGCGTATTCGTTGCCCTCCATGGAAGCGCGAGCAGGTATCCAGATGAGCTGAATGGAATCGATTGGGGAGTGGTTTTTTAGCGCACGCAGTGCAGCTCGGGGCACCCACCCCGACTGGTAATTTTGGTAGGGTGGTTGGGAATCTATTACTACCTTCCGAACCCCTCGTTGAGGGAGAGCCAAGGCGATGGCTACGTCTTCTGCTGCCGTCATGTCTTGGGTCTTGAGTGAGGCACACGCAATGAGGCTGGTTATGGAGGTAGCCACGATGATGGCGTATTGCTGCCCTCGATGTTGGGGGGCGTCTGTGTAGATACCTGCATGACCGCTGAGCCCGTGCTTGATGGCGATCGTCGTCATGTGAAGGGTACATGCTTCTAAGCAAATGGAGACTCTTTAGTTCTTGTCGCCAAGAGTCCGGGAGCACATCGCACGGAGTGACATTCTGTGCTGCCCAGCAAATGTAGTGAGGGATGCAGCGACCCACTACAGTTCTGCTCAATCGGAGTTTCTGGTTACGAAGATGGCCCTCTATCAGCTCTTCCAGTGTTTTGTGGAGCATTCTGTCCGTGGACGCACACGGAGGAAGACCAATGGACTGCTCGACCACCTTTCTAATCATTATATCAAACATCTTTATGTCTTCCTTGCCGAGAATAAAACAGGGGGATACGTAAGTGATTCTCGAGAGGACAAAAGCTTGAGTTAATAGAAAGGAATCGGTTTCCTTGAGGCCTCGCTTCTTGGTGCAACTCGCCTTATTATGTGTAAGATTTTATTGATCCTGTGTTTGAGGCACTCCAAGGATACATCACTCTTGGTGTTGGCCTGGAGATGTTTGCCAAGGATCTTGATGCGGGGCATGAAATGATGGCCTGGCCATCGAGGAGTATGTGAATGTCTTCCTTGATGTGTCGTTTGGCGTGAGGGCGGACGACAAGGATCTCTGATTTTTGACGCGAACACTGGAGCTCACAGACTTTAGCACGTTCCCGTACTTCAAATGAGATCTCATGCGTTGGTGTGAGCTTCCTTTAATTTCTGAAACTCCTAGCACATGCGCAAGGCGCGCACACGGCCGCTAAACAGTAGTGACCCCGGATTCCAACTATGAGGCGGAGATAATTAGAAGGATGAGCACGGGGTGGAGTGCTTTCGGAAGGAATTCCCACATAATTAATGGCAGCCTACCATTGTTTCTGAACAGCAAACTGTGTAACAGCTCTATCTCACCGATATTCACCTACGGGGCAGAAACTTGAAGTTCAACTTAAATTGAAGACGACTCTGAAAGCAATGCAATGAAAGATGATAGATGCAACGTTAAGGTACGCATACAGATAAATCCATTCAACTCGTAGACTCGCCGCTGTTTGCTTCCTAATGTTCGGAATACTTAAGGGATATCTCACATTACATGAACTGGTGCTTTAAATGCCCGTCTGATGTGCAGCTATCTGTTTGGCCTATATGTACTCATAGGACGAACGCACCACCGCTACCTCCATGTTGTATACTATTCCCACCAACACGTGAACTATCCCTTTTTCCCGTGTTGAGGCTACGAAATATATCCGGGAAAGGTATTCTTGCAGGGCGAAGCCGCTGGCACGCTCGTCTTCCATGAAGGCAGGAGCATGCCATGCAGAGAAGTCTCTGGAAAAGTGCGAAGTGCCCTTGCGAAAATTGAATATTTTTCTTCTGCTGAACTAATAACTCTTCCGATTAACACCTTTAAAATCAACAGGGATTTTTTTCTAGTGAATGCCTTGTATGTGATATTTTTACTAGGAACTCAACAATTCACAGTTTTAGGGGTGAATACTGGATGGAAAGGAGATTTTCCAAATTTGACACATGTTTTCCTGCACATTTCCCTTTTCTCAGTGTCAATGTTTTTTTACAAATGCGCCACGATGGTGCAATTCACAAAAAAAAAAAATCCGCCCTCTCCACGAAGTGAATGATGATGAGAGGGGCGAAGCAAAAATGCTTATCGGTAAAACCGTGAAACATTCGCCCGCACATCATGTAAAGACTCGACAGGTCAAGCTTTACACCGCTCCGTTGACAAGCTCGTCGACGACGTCGATGTTTGTGGTGGTTATGTAGGGGTTGTTTTTGACGAAGAGAATCTCCATGGGTAAGTTGCCGAATTCGGTGTGTGACATTTTAGCCAGCTTGTCTGTCGCCTTCTGCAGAGCGTCTTTTGTAGTGTACCCCCGGTGCGTGTCTTGAGCTCGGAGGCGACGAACGACAACCTCTTCTTCTTCCTCTTCTCCTTGTCGGGTAGCAACGAACGCGTTGAACGTGTTGTCCTCGTCGGCCAATCTTTGGTTGGCCAATCCCTAGGGGGATCCTGCCACAATCATCATTAATGTGCCATGCCGTATACAGCAGAAACGAGGGACGGGGCAGGGCCTGAGCAAGAGGAGCTTCGCACCTAAAATGCTTTATTGGATGATAGAGTGCGCTTGTATTTAATGAAATACTTTTAAAATGCGCAATATCGTGTATTTTCTAAATGGCGTAACGAAAGCGAAAAAGGCAAAAAGATTTCCGCCCATCTCCACTAACGTGAAACCTGAGGAGGGCGAGAAATGCAGTGTATAAGGGTATTCTTGGCGCCTTGGGGTTTTTGCCCACGGAGATGAAACCATTCAGGAGTAGAGGTATACAGTTTGGCTGTAAAAGTCTCGTGTCTTTGAAGCACGAAGCATTCTAACGCGATGCGTTGGAAAACGAGTGTCCCGGTAGGTTCTTTTGGTTGGCGTTTTTGATAACGGAGATACAACGCTCGAGCGCGATGCGTCGGAAAACGAGTGTCCCGGTGTTTTAGTACCACGACTACAAGAAACGGTGACGACGACAGGAGACGCCTACAGCCCGAGCGCCTCAGAGGTTTCACACCTGAAATCTTAAAAATACGGCATAGCGCCGTCCAGGGCCTCAACAAGATGTCCACGAAAAAATGGTGGCGATTCAAAAAGAAGTGACTTTTTAGGAATTTATTTCACACACCGAACTTTGCTTTAAACCCTGGAGATAAAAGGGTGGGTACAGGAATAATAAAATTTCTTAGACAAAAATATTTTTAGCGAGCATTGTGGGCCACGCAAAGATGGGCCACAGTTTGTACTGAAGAAATCCGTGACGGTCGAAATTACGGCTGGCAGGTTTGGCATGCAATGGCCTACTCGTTGTACCGTTTCGTTACATATAGTGAGGACGATGGTTTCAGCGGGCTTAGTTATAAATATTTAGATTTATTCATATTGACTTCAAACCCCACTGCCATTATATCTGGTTATGGTTCGTCAAGCATTTTTTGCAGGTGTTCTGCAGACTCCCTTCCCAGGTTGTATCAACTGCAAATGTGGAACGGTTAAGTATTCTCCATTTATTCGTAATACTGTGTTTTCCAAGCCAAGCTTCCTCAATACCGCCTCCAGACATCCTCAGAAGAGTTCGGGCGAGATGATGTCTTCTTGCCGCACGGAATTTCATATTCGGAATATGTCGCTTTCGTTATATCCTGCCAGTACATCCCCAGTATATGTCGTCTAGAAGACTTATGTAGGTCTCCTCTATCCAGTTGTCTTTTAATACTTTAAGCACAGAGGTGGTGTGCACTGAGACAATGCTTTTTCGTAGTCTACAAATGCCATGTAAAGGGGATTAGTATAGGTTGATAATTTTTGTTACTTGATTGACGACATTGATTTGATCCATTGTTGAGTACCCGTTCCTAACTGGAGCCTCCTCTATCGGTTGTTGGGAATCTAGGCGGTCACATATGCGGTTTGCTATTACTTGGGTAAGCCGTTTGTGTACAACTGAGGGTAGGCTAAGGGGTCTGCAATTCTTAAGGTCTTTGGAATCTCCCTTCCTGTTAATCAGAATTATTTTAGCGTTTTTCCTGGCTATTGGGCACATTTAGTATTTTTAAGCATTCTGAAATAGTGCAGCAAGTTCTTTCTGTACAATATCTTCTGCCGCTTTTAAAAAGCCACCCTTATGCCAGCGGCACCCGCAGCTTTTCCTCTCATGCTCTTGAGAGCCCTTTCTACTTGCTCGTTAGTTAGTAGTGGGACATCACAAGCTAAACTTGTACGCTGAGTAGCTTCCCCTGCCTAACGTCGCTGGTGTATAGCCTGGCGTATACTCCTTCTGCTACTTTTACTATCGCGTCCATCTTGTGCGTAATGTTACTCTGCTTGTCTCCGAAAGCGTACAATCTGTACTTGCCGTTAGCGAGATTTCTCTTAGTTGCTTCTAGGTTTCCTCCTATTCCCAGCGCTTATACATCGCTGCCATTTTTGCACGCCCAAACGTCATTCGTCTTACTTCTGTTAGAACCAATTTCGACAGCTCTGCTAATTCAGTTTGATCCACGGCACTCGAAGATTTCATGATTTCACCTTTCACAATTATTTCCTTTGTTTTCTCACTTGAGCCTAAAGATTATTTCCTACGTGCTAGTTCTCCCACAGCGGCTTCTGCCATTATTAGGTCGTCATTTAGCCTGTCTACACTATCGTGGTTCTCCTAGTTTAGAAGAGCGACTTTGTTTCTGAGGGTTACTATAAATTCCTGCATTGGGGCTTAGACTGACCTCATGTTGGGTTTCTGGCTTTTCATGAGTTTTCTTCTATCGCTTTTGATACAGCCTTAGTTTACGCCTACTCATCCTACGATCGCTGCTCAGTATCTTAACTAGCACCTCCACGGACCGCACATCTCCAGCGTTGTCACTTAAAAGTCCATTTCGTTTTTGGTTGTACCATCAGAAATTGTCATGTTTATTTTATACTCCTTCGTTTGCAGAAGAAAGTGTTCATTGGCCTCACCTTACTTCTTTCCGCAAATCCAAACAGTGTATCTCCTCGACTGTTGCGAGTGCCTATTCCAAAATTGCCTAATGATTTTAACGCGATAGCGTTATCAGGCTCATTTTTCAATGCCGGCCACTATCAGCCGTACTCATCAAGCCTCCGTGGAAAGGCGTCATCGCTACCACCCGGAAGCTACAACCGAGATTGCGAGGTGCGAGTGTTCATCTAAATCTGGAATATAGCACAACGGCAGCTGGACAATTATGATACAGCGAAGACGAAAGACAGGAGACGCAGTACCAGCAGGTGCCGCGCCTGCGCAGCGAACTCGTTCTAAGCCCTATCGGTGCCAGCATGCTCGAAAGACACGGTTGCCAAAGGTTCCCGCACCAGACGCCATCACACCGAAGCTCCTCTCCACCGGAAGGTAAAAACTTTAAATCTTCGGTAATTCCCGTGCCGAAGCCACAGCTAGATTACGAGGCCGGCAGCGGTGGAAGGATTCGGGCTAATTTGGAGAACCAACGGATCTCTAAAGTGATCGGAAATCTCGACATACTCGGCGTTTTTGTTTTCAGCTTCCATCAGGAAAACTGCCGCCGCCGCCGAGACTGGATCCCGCGTCTTTTTGTCCAGAAGGACAATACCTTACCCACTAAGCTATCGCGACGTCTTTCCCAACGATAGTCATGCCGGCGCCTGCATTAGGTCACCAAAATAAAATAGGGGGAAAGGATTTACACCAGTCTCTTAAAAAACCAAGGAAGGCATAGATTACAAGCTCATAAGACCTAAAATAAAACCCAATAGGTAGCGTGTAATACATGAATTTATTGTGCGCTATTCCCACGGTTCTGTTTCTGCCGGAAGATCGTTTGGCAAAGGACGGAAGTCGCCACGCGGCAAAGTTTGAAGTTACAGTAAAAATAGGGGCGGATATATTTCAGAGAGCAGTCTCGTAAGAATGCTCGGCGTGGCCGTAGAGTACAGCGGCAGAGTGGAACTCGCAATCGCCGAAAAAGAGAAAATCTTTAACCACTTGCCCACATTTTTAAAACGCCTAACTACGAGAGGAGCAGGGATGAAAGACAACGCGATTAGAGCCTTGCAGCCGCTGATCATGAGATGAATTTCACGGAGCCTGCCGTACTACTGACTTATCCACCGCAAAGAGGGTGAGGTGAAATCAACACCGTGATCAGGACAGCATGTACAAAAGCCCTTCGAATCCCAATTTTTCACGTGAGACAAACTGACAACAGGTGGGACATCAGGGTGACAGAATGGACACCCACAGACCAGTCTAGAAGAAGGGGAAGGCTTTTGGCTCTGTGGAAGGATGAAGTAAGAGACAGTGGAGCATAGAAGCGGGTGGCGGTCTACGGAAGAGGCATTCAACCTGCCGTGGACATACATTGGCTGTTGATGACGTTGATAACGAATACGTCCTAAAACTGTGTCTTTAAAACACAATTGAAGACATCAAAGAAACCGCTCTCCTGGCACCAACGGCGTAGCTCGGAAAACAAAATCTCGACGGGACATCGGATCGAAGACAGGACGCCCCCCCCCCCCCTTCCGAAAAATTATCTTCTGTACAACTACACGTTCATGTCATTGATCCAGCCACTCCGCTTTAAAACTCTGAAGCAAACACACGGATCCAAACATACCAGGGAGAGGCAATATGACAGAATAAAGGTCGTTGGAGGATATTCAAATATCATGAGAGTGCAGTACACGCCGACTCCGGGACGTACGGGTAGGAGGCAGCAATTAGCATATTCGACTGCTCTGGCAATTTTTGTGAGTGCACGACCCTCCCACATACAGAAACAAAGAAGCGCAAGCTTGAGGGGTTCTCCTGGCAATCCGACTAGCAGTTTTATCAAAGAGAAGCGTAACGTCATTACAGGCTCTCAAAGAGCGTTCTAGGGTTGCCTGCAGGCAGAATACCTAAACGCTTCGATGAGATACTCCTGGTATACACCATCTCCCGTATACCCGCGCATTCCTCGTATACCCGATCACGAAGATACGCCGCGCTCGCACCGTTGCGACACATGCGCGTAAACGATAGCACGTACCTATGCGCTGAGACAGCAACATCGATTCCTGCAAACTAAAATACGAGGCTTGGTTAGTGCCCACAGCCATCGCGTACCTGGCCTGTGGAGGGATTCATTCATAATCCAGGGTTCCCCCCAGCACAGCGCAATGCAAGGGTTGATGGAGTGGAGCCTTACGCGCTGTACTTGCAGCCAACACCCTTCGTGTTGGTGTTGGTGCGACACGTTGGCTGGCCGCTGGTTTCACCTCACTCCCGCACTTATGCCGACCACCACAACGCGCCCAACTTGTATGTGACACATTGAGGCGGCTTGGTTTGGGCGATTCGCAACGTATTGATACGAAGCAGGCAGTATTTACACGGTATGTTTACTGTACGTATTTCATGTACATACGAGGAATACCAGGTGGGAAAGAGCGTCTAGCCAGCCAGGGAACGAAACAGCTCGCGGCGACTAGCGCAATGTCCTAATCCTGTTGCTTCTTTGGCGATGATTATTGCAGTGTGGCGCAGCACATCAATTGTCCTTTTGTGCGCGATGTAAGGTCTCTCGTAATAGAAGTATTTAATGCAACAGAGGAAGCTCATTACATGTTGTTTAACATGACGGGGTAAGAGAAAATGCTGCTGTGGGCAGCTTGACGTGCTGTCGCCCCGTTCGTATATTTGGGCAGCAGATGGCACGTCACAGTGTACATCCTACAGGATTCGCATGTATTCAATACAATGCAATTTCAATAAAATCTTGTTTGCACAGTATGCAATAAAAATCACATAAATGGTACTGTTACAACAAATGGGAACAAATGTTACAGAAATGAGAAGGCACAAGTTTATGCATTCTGTAGCGAAACACTGCTTACATACATAACCAGAGGTAATTAGGTTCGGGTAAAATAAACATAAAAAGGAATCAGTATTGCATGTGCAGGTGCCGTCATACGTAATTGTAACAAGCATTTGGGAACATCACAAAATGTTTGTCGTACTGGCTTTATGACAGCCCTTATCCATTTACAGGAAGCTTTTTCGCTTAAGGGGGACTCCTTTAAACACACACCAATGCAGCCAGGCAGTTTTCGGAAGAGAAATCTGTGTACATTTACGAGCCCGTGGTCCAATTACATTTGACGGCACCTGTACCTACCGCAGGAAGAGTTATAGAATGCAAGTTAACGCCATGTTCAATAAATTGATTCAGAAATTTAGGGACCATGTGTGACAACATTTGATTACCATATTTAGCTATGCAAAACCGAACTGTCCATTGTTCACCATATCGAGTGCTGTACACAGGCGCGTTAAAAATTAATTGCGCAAAACTAGAAAAGCATTCTCGTTACACTTTCCATCGCCTCCTAAACCGTGCTTAGGCTATAATAATAGAAATTGTCTGTACTGATCATGTGGAATCTTTTAAAAATAGAACCTGCTGGATTGTCGAAAGAAACGTTTGAAATCATGTGAACTGTTTTATTGTTACGACAGGCGAGCTTGGTTATATTTGAAGACGTTGTGCCACCCCATACGAGGAAACAATAACGAATGTAAGACCGGAACAGCTAATTGTATGTTAAAACTTAAGCTTGGTTTGCGTACGAAGTAAGTACCGATTCTGGTGGAATATGGGCTAGTTTTGTCATTACATGATCAATCTGGAAACCCCATAGTATATGTTCAAAGAAAAGTTATAACTAATGTTTTAATCCTGTTTACTACTTCGATTCTACTTCCGTTTAGAAACAGTTCACCCGCCATTATGCCCTTGGCTCTCACTCTAAAAATTACCGCTTTAGTTTTTTTCTGTAATAATACTTAGGCCGTTAGCTGAAGACCACGCAGCCTATTTTACGGGAATTTCACGGCCTCGCTTAAACAGTTTTTTGCGATCATTACCGGTTAAAAGCAAGGTCGTGTAGTCTGAGCAGATAACAAATTTGGCTCACTGATAACTTCGCATTATCTGAGTATTATATATATTAAACAAATAAGGACCCCGTTCTCTTTCCTGAGGGACGCCAGAGGGCGTCGGTTTAGTTAATTAAAGATTGACAGTTACCGATTGATACATATTCTTTAATAAGCTAAATATGTTTTTCATGAATTTAAGCGCTGTCCCACAGATTCCGTAATGCTGTACTTATTGTAAGAGAAGGTTCGGCTAAGTAAATCACCTGTTTCTGAGAACTTTCTGGGAATTCCTAGTGCAAAGTTTGCCCTTCAATATTTCCCGCAATGAATTCTTTCCTACCTAAAACAGACATTTCGATGGAGCGACCCTTCGGAAACCCATATTGAGATTCTGTCAATAAATTGTGTTTGTCTTTAAAAGCTGCAAAGCGCGTGTAAATAGCTTTCCCAAGTGATCTTGAAAAAATGGGCACTATAAAATTGTCCTGTAGCTGAATAGTCCATTTTACTCGCCCTTTTTGTGTATTGCAATCACTTTAGCTGTTGCGAACTCTGCTGGGAAGCTTCCATTGACCACACCGAGATTAAATACCTGGGTTAGAGTTGGTGTTATACGATCAGCAACAAATTTCCCTGGATGAATTTGAAAATCCAAAGCATCACAACAATGATTACTTTTATGTGCATGGGGGTTGAAAACACTTCAGACTCGGAAACAGGGCTTAAAAATAGGCTATCAGAGCACGTTTTCGACAGATATTGCCTCGTGTGAAAGAGGGAGGGTGCAAATGTACGAGGAATTCATTATAAGAATTACATAATTCAATGCCTCAAAATTTATTGCCATCAATTTGGAGTTGGACTAGCAGTCTTTTGGTTTCCAATAATAGAGCTAACCTTCTTCCGAAGGACAGGTGTGTTGTTGAAAGGTTCTGTGAAAACGTTATGAGATATCTTTTTTTTTTCAGAGATTGATCGTATGGAGACGATTGCGGAATAGATAAAATTTTTTTGCTAAGTTGGGGCCACGCGGGAATGAAACTTCTGGTACATAATGTCTTTACATGTTTTACTAAGTTCTTTGTAGTCCATCGCTTTCTGATTTTCGGAGGTCGTTTGAATAGTTTAAACGGAAAGTTGACGTTCGAACTTGAAGTTATTTATTTATTTATTTATTTATTTATTTATTTATTTATTTATTTATTTATTTATTTATTTATTTATTTATTTATTTATTTATTTATTTGATCATTTATTTATTTATTTATTTATTTATTTATTTATTTATTTATTTATTTATTACAGAAGAACGCCTACACTTTTCAGTTTGTACGATCACTGCTTAAGCCGTCCGCCGAGATATGGGTTAAAGTTCTTGGAATCCCGGTCCCTGAGGATGGCGGCTGCAGTGCGTGGCTTGACCAAATGAAGAAAACATGGCATCAACAGCTTCACATAATCAAACGCATAAGCAACGGTTAGGAGGGGCTACAACGGAGACACTCAAACTACTGACCCAGGCTGTCCTCACGAGCAAAGTGACATATGGGGCAGTATGCTTCGACTTCACTAAGGCTCAGTTGCAGCAGCTGCAGGTGCTACATCGTGAGAGCCTTCTAGCCATCACTGGCCTTGCCAAACATGCCAGACTCGAGGAGCTATACAAGCATACTCAACTCCCAGCTCTCACAGAAATCATTCGAACCCGTCAGGAAGGCCACGACTTCCGACGAGCATCCACTCTCGACGGCCGTGCGCTACTTGCGCTACTGCCACAATGCGCGGCACCACAACATCCCATCCCTTTGCCGCTTTCACCATGGGATGACCTCATCGTCGTTAACCCGAAGCCACTCCCAGTCACCGGTCCTACGCTTCGTCATTCCAACCAACACAGACGCACAGCTGAAATGACCGAGCGGTTTCCACATAGCGCTGTTTATACCGACGCCACTTGGGACCCAACCACGAATACTGCCGGATTAGCGGCCATTCACTCGACATTTCAAGCCACCTGTCAACAAGAATACCCAACAGCGCCATCGTCTAACCACCTCCAACTCGGAGCAATATTACTGGCTGTCCGACAAGTTCCAATTTCTCACTGGCCTACTAACCAGTGTCATTCCACTATCTTCACAGCCAGCCAGGCGGCATTCCGCGCATTGCGCCGGGTGCCTTATCAGAATTCTATCTGTGCGTCCATCAAGTTGCTTGCCCGGAGGCTACATTGTACAACAGGACTACAAATTCCGCTAGACTGGGTGCCAGGGCACAGCGTCAACTCCTCCAAGGAGGCCGCGCGCGCACTGGCGAGCGATGTTCTTTCCACCCGGTCCCACCCAGTTTTGCCTCACCACGACCCCAACTTGGACCCCTTTGAAGCCCGTGCCACCTACCAGCGATGTGCTAGAGCTCGACTCCGCAGCCACATCCATGCCAATGACTACCCGTTACCTGCAGGACTGCCACGTGGCCTTCAGGTCCTAATCCACAAGGCTCGTGCTAGGGCGGCGCTTACAGAGGACATCCTTTTCAAGTGGCGTTCTTACATACAAAAAAAGGGCGGCCACCCGTTCTCCCAGGCGCTACCGCAAGCAATTCACCTCCGCCGGCCATGACACCACCCACGTGCGTCCCGTGCTCTTCAGGAGCCACACCGACCATTGAACATCTCCTTTGGACGTGTCCGGTAGTGCACGCGGAGCGCACGTCTTGCAAACACAGCAGCGTTACGTGTTTGACGGACTGGCTCTACCCACCCGCAGCCACAGCCAAGCAGGTGTTTGCCTCCTTGTGGGACTTCGCTCTCTCTACTGGTGTTTATCTGAGAATGTAAAGTTTTCCCGAACTGACACCACCCTCCCCACCCGCCCCCAAATAGGCCGAGTCGCCATCCTTGTGTCAATAAAGTTTCATTTATTTATTTATTTATTTATTTATTTATTTATTCATTTATTTATTTATTTATTTATTTTTGTTTTTTTTTTATTTGTCATACCGTTTGGGCTAGAGGCATAACAGAGGGGATTCTGGGACAAACAAAACGAAAAAAGCATTAAAATACAACAAGTATGCTAACCAAATATATTAGCCTGCTTACACAATATTACCTAATGCATTGTGAAATAGAAGACTATAATGTATGGCCATGACATCTTCGGGAAGGCAGGTTCACTCGCTTGATGTTCTCAGGATGAATAACTCGGGAAAATTGTTCGATACCAACTTTGTGAGCGTGATCGATTCGGCGACAAATGTATTGGGGTTGACAAATGAGTTGGTTGAGCAGGATGAGATGATGGTATAGTTTGAGAAACAATGTAACACGAAAACTGGTTCGACGGGAAGGAAAACATGGGAACTCGGCGATGGATTTCAGGGACGTGATACTTCAAGTACGGTTATAAATGGAGCGAATTAAGCCAAGAGAGTTACTTTGAATTAATTCAAAAGGAGTAATTAGATGATCGCGGTTATGTGTCCTACACTGGCGTAGCATACTCGAGTTTTGATCAGGTTTGTGGTTTACTAAGAAAAAGTTTCAATGAGGTTGGTGAGTTCGAGAAGGTACGGCGCAGATAAAGCACCATTCGATTCGCTTTCCCAATTATATGTTCCATGTGAAGCATCCAATTTAGGTTGGCTGAAATGTGGACTTGAACTGATTAGAAAAAAAACATTAACGTTTTTATCGATGATGGTTGGATTTTTGTGGCGCAAGGCCAGCGTTATCATTCGAAATTTCTGCCCAAGGTAGGGCTAAATGTCAGCCACGAAAGCGCATAAAGTTTTCAATAGTAATAGTGCGAACTAAGATGCTAGGCTAAGGTTGGGATTTATGGTGCCGGAGGGCAACGTATAGTGGAGATGGTCGCTCATGTTATAGGCTTTTACATTCGCCTTTTTATTGTTGATATAGTTGCTTACGAAGAAAAATCAAGAAGTGTTGAAGAGAGTGCAGTTACTATTGTTGGTAAATCAACAGCTGTATTCAGACAAAAACATTAACCTGACACGCTTATTACTGACATGTGTAATTGTGGAGATAGAAATTATAATGCTCACCGCAGACTACGTCATGCTTATTTATATTGCAAAAGAGAAAAAAAGTTTCAAGGTGATCAAGTTTTCACTGGTAGGGCGTTATACTAGCAAAATGGCGTTGTTGAAAAGGTGCAAGGTCAGTATTTCAAAGCAACACACTCCACCTTCGCGACGTGATAGTCGGTTTAACTAAAAAAAACGTTGTAGTGGGGCATATGGAGAACATTGTCATCTACGAACCATGCTTCTGACAGCATTATAACATCAAATTCCAATTGGCATATACCAAAAAATGTTTAGGAACTTGCATATTTCTTGTAAGCCGACTGGGAATTTAGCTTACAAAATTTTAGACTCCACATAAAGTCGTTCCCAAGGTGCAGTCACAAATAATACGGTGTGCTGCACATGGAATGGACCTATGCTATGTCTTAGCAAGCAGCATAAGCTAAGCAATCCCTGCGAAGTCGTCTCCTCCGGATCGTCTGCCTAGGATCTATCCTTTCTTGTGGAAAAAAAGGCAAAAGGTATTTTGGCCGGCCCCATACTCAGTTATCCATGGAAGTGTCCGACATTGTTTCTTTAATTTCTCCTGGATGCAGACGAGTGACTTCGCTTTCCTTACTTCTTTCGGGCGGTATAATTGCCGTCTTTGACAGAGTGGCTTCCAAAGCGGAAAGTGATAACAGGCCCGGCTCTGAGAGCAAACGATGCGCAGCAGTCCCGTCACTGTCTTTCAGTTCGGTGACCTCGAATTTCGCGGCGATTTTGTTTACTTTACCAAGCACGTCTTATTTATCGCCCCTGGGTACCCCCCTTGAATTCTATGCTTAGCGTTCCCTTTCGAAGTTTAGCATTCATTCGCGTAGTTTTTTATCTCTGTGATTTGCTTAGGTCTTGAGGCGGCTTCGACGTGCTGCTGTGTACAAGGACACGCTTGCCTTTAACCATTGCTTAAAACTAACGGGAAAAAATTGGGCCTGTGCTCTCCACAGGGCAATTATGACGCCGTGGGAGGCTTTTGTAGTTTTCGCTGTTGGTTTTAACGCGACTGCGTTATTAGGCTCATTTTGCGATTTCCCCGTGCCTGCTAGCCGTCCGCTATTAGCCGTGTTCATAAGGCGTCCACAGAAATACGTCACCGCTGCCACCCGGAAGCTACGACTGGGGCAGCAATATTTGAGGGTTCCGCCGCATTGTATTTTGCCGCAACGGTAATTCAGGTTTGCAAAGGGCAATGATACCACGCCTCATACGAAAGAAAAGACACGCGTTTTCAGCAGGTGCCACGCCTGCGCGGGGAAGGTAGTTCTGTGCCGATTCGGTGGTAGCATGCTCGGCAGGCACGATCGCCAGCTGTGCCGGCAACTTACATCATTACAGAAAAACGCGTTTCCACTAGAAGATCAAAAGTATAAATTTCCCGTAACTCATCCGTCAATGCTACACGTTAGATACGAGGTGCGTGGGAATGAAAGTCCCCGGAATAATTTAGACCACCTTACGAACTTTAACGTGCGCTGAAATTGCGACAAAATGGTGTTTTTGTGAAAACGGCCGCCACGGCCGGGATTCGAACCCGCATCCGTGGGCTCAGCAGCGCACCGCCTTACCCACTGAGCCACCGCGGCGCGTTTCCTACCGGGACTTATGCCAGCACCAACATTGGATGGCGTAACTGAAACAGGGAAAAAATGATTGACGCCAGTCTGTCAGACATCAAAGAAGGCATATATTATAACCAGAAAACAAGTAAAATAACGCCCACTCTATATGATCTAATCACATAAGTTTTCAAAATACATTGCAATACTTCCATGGTTCTGCCTCCGCTGCAAGCTCGGATTGGCAAACGACAAATGGTGCCTGGCGGCCGAGTTAAAAATCACCCTGAAAATAAGTACGGATGTCCTCCAAGAGACCAGTCACGTAAGAATGCTCACCGTGGCTCTGAAGACAAGCGGCGCTGCCAAACTCACAACCACCAAAAAAATATTTAACCAATTTTATAAACTTTAACAAACGTTTAGTCCACAAACAAAATGCCCAACCAAGAGAAAAACAAGAAAAATAAAAGAAGCGATAAGACTCGTGCAGCCACTGATCATGAGCCGATTATTGCAGACCCTACGGTACTACAAATTTACCCGTTCCAAAGTAACTGATAGAAACACTTTCATCAGGACAGCATATGAGCAGCCCTCAAAATTGCAGTTTTGAGCGTAAGACAAGCTAACAACGGATGGACCACCAGGGTAGCAGAATGGACATGCATAGACGGGTCTCGAAGAAGAGGAAGGCCATAGGGATAAAATAACAATATTCAAGGCAAAGAATCGACTCGGACAGCGCAGGACAGGAGCGGGTGGAGGTCAATGGGAGAGACCGTCACCCTTCTGTCGTCCTAAATACGATGTTAGTGCTAATGACTATGAATATGTCCTCAAGGTGTGTCTTCCTAACGCATTACAAGAAATCGGAGAAACCACTCTCCGAACACCAATAGAGCGGATGGAAAAACAAGGCATCGTATAGAAGACAGGCACTCCCCTCCCTTTGAAAAGAAATTACTGCACACCATGACTGACCTGTCACCAATCCAGCGACTACGCGTCAAAACTCCTGTACCAAACACTATGGACCCAACGTACATAAGAAGAGGCGATATGGAAAGATCAAGTTCATTTAACGGAAAGTTTCAAAATTATGAGGCCACAGCATACCCTGACTCCGGGATGTACGAAAGCACGAGGCTGCAAAAGTCGTTATTGACTACTCTGGAAATCTTTCCGACTTCTTGACCCTCCAATATACAGGAAGATAGAAGTGGAAGTTTGAGCCATCGTATCGGCATCCGAGTAGCGGGAGTATCAGATGGAAGCGTAACATTATTACTGACTCTCAAAGGACATTACTGTTTTCTGCAGGCAGATTACCTAAGCACTTCGGTAAGATATTCCCATCCACAATGCAACAAGTTAACGACTTCCCCTGGGCACCCAGACCCAATGGCCTGGAACCGAACGACGCTCTGACCAAGAGGCACACGAACTTACGTACCGTGCTCCTTGCGACCACGACTACCACACTGCCCTCCTCGAAAAATGTTAAGAACGAATCCAAATCCTATGTCTAGGGCCACGATCTTTCACCCTTGCTACAACGAAGTCGCAATAGAGAAGACTCAAACTCTGCGGACGAAAAACCAACACAAGTATCTGAAGATTTATGTACGTTAATGTGTGAGGTTGAAACATCATACATTAACTTAAATCTAAGCGATAATAGGAGAAATATTCACTCTCTTGCACGCATCCTAGCCATGTCCAAGGGTATGGTCAGGGGAGAAACACTTAAACATAACATATTCTACTCCTTCGAGATATGGGAGGCAGCATTGACCAGCTGCATCCCATGTGAAAGGGCTGCATCTTCAGGTTCCACTCTTGAGCTCTCTGTCGTCTCTTTACCCTGTTCCTGTTTTCCTAAACCACAACTATTTCTTCCTGAACAGAGAACACACACACACACGCGCACACGCACACGCACACGCACACACACACACACACACACACACGCACACGCACACACACACACACACGCACACGCACACGCACACGCACACACGCACACGCACACGCACACGCACACACACACGCACACACACGCACGCACACGCACACACACACACACGCACACGCACACGCACACGCGCACGCGCGCACACGCACACATGCACACACACACACGCACACGCACACGCACACGCACACACACACACACGCACACACACACACACACGCACACGCGCATGCTCACGCGCACGCGCACACGCACACACGCACATACACACACACACATACACTCACACTCTCTCTCTCTCTGTCTCTCTCTCTCTCTCTCTCTCTCTCTCTCTCTCTCTCTCTATCTCCCTATTCGTAAAAAGCCAAATTGTTCCGCCAGGCATAGAAATGACAGAATAAACATTTTCAAACACAGCCACTGACGCCTCATCGCACAAACGGACCAACACCTTTTATGGGAAACTTTTCCCGTTCACATTTTAATCAACAGAGGGCAGAGATCTTTTGTCTTTCCTAGAAGACGGCCATTAAAAACCCTCGCAGCTAATCTTTCTCTCTTCGATCTCTTTTAGTGCTCGTGAAGCATTGATTGGAAATGCAACAACTGCGCACGAAAACACTCCGCGGGAGTTGAAGTATCGCTATTGCGCCTTTCATCTTAGGATACAAACGTTGATGTCCGTGCAACTTTTTTTCTCGTTTCATCTCTTCTCTAGTTGACGCTTGTTTTATCAAGCACAGCGTCTTTTTATGTGGTTTCTCAGTTACTCGCGGGAGCAGGCTGCACTGAATGGGCCGTCGTGATTTGTTGTTCCATTGAAGGTTTTTTAAATTGTGAAATTTCGTTAAATGGTAATATTGCAGTATCTTTTAGTGATTACGTGGAACACTGGATTAGCTAGGCGTTTGCCATTTTAGTTGATCTCTAATGCCAGGTTTCTTCCCTTGCTATTTCATTCCATTTTCTATTTGAGTTTTATTTTACATTCCCAATTTGCTTTTGCTGTATGTGTAGAGGGGAGGCTACGAAAATTATTCTCCCGCTCTCCTAGAAACATTTCGCAGCCCCATTTGCACTTTCCATCTCTACCCGCCGCGAGAGCTGAGTGGCTGAGGCGTTGTCCCCATACACGCGGGTTCGATCCCGGCCCTGGGTGGACGCTTGTCAGAAGAAAAAAACAAAAAGGCCCGTATGTTCCAGATTAAAAATCCCCTGGAGATGGTCAAAATTACTCCCCAGCCATCCACTACGGCCCACCTCATAACCAAGGTGTAGCTCTCACGTGTAAAACTCTACATAAGAAAACAATGCCATCCTTTTCCGTACCGTTCACGCAATGAAAGGGAGGATAGCAAATGATGCATACTTACTTATGAACTGCAGGAGAGCAGGCAATCGGGCAAGCTGGAAAGCCCACATCTTGGGGTAAAAGCGCTCAACAAACAGGGGCGGCGAAAGAATAGCACCAAAGGTAAAGTGAATACGACGTATAATTAAGAAACGCACAAAACGATCGAAATGGATGGTGCCAATTCACCAGAGGGTCTGAATTCACAAGTATGCACGGAATGGCCTCCTCCGTTAGCAATATTTCTCACCTTACAGCGTCTAGTAAGGAGAGAAATCGTTATTAGGGGTGAAACCCCTTAGGGGCTCGGGCTGTCGTCGTTAATGTAGTTGTAGTATCACGTAGTCACTGTACTAAATCACCGGGACACTGGTTTTCCAACGCCTCGCGCTAGAACGTTTCATGCCCGTGGGAAAAAAGCGTGCTAAAAGAACACACGAGGACCCTCGTTATCCGACGCCTTGCGCTAGAAGGTTTCGGGTTTCAAAGACACGAGACTTACAGCAAAACTGTAGAGCTCTACCCCCCCGTGGTTTCATCACCCTGGGCAGAAACGCCAAGGTGCCAAGAATACACTTATACACTGCTTTCTTCGCTCCTCCTCAGATTTCACGTTATTGGAGATGGCCCGGGATTTTTTTATTATTAAAGCGAAGCTGTATATGCCTAATGCCGACGTTCTCTCGCCCGTGTGGAACGAAAAGTCAGAGACTTGGGTTCGGGGCATGAACGAATACATAAAAACAAGGAAAACAGTCTTAGAACCCCCGAATTTTGCGTATTTTAAAGCAAAGCTTTTTACCTCTACCCCCCAAGGGTTCTTTCGCGACCGTTGGTGTCACCAGAAAACTCGAGCGAACAAATAAAAGAATTTACCGGCCCCGCCGGGAATCGAACCCGGAACTAACAGACTAACAAAGCGAAAGCCCGTCGTCTTACCGATTCAGCTACGAGCCCACGCGAAGACGGGGAAGACAGGTTTTTTTTTTTTTTTCTTTATTACCGGCTTAGTACAAAACATGCAATACAACTTTTGCACAACACAAGCTTAAAAGCACTTGCCGACCTCTGGCAAGTGCGTGTGGGTTAAAACTGCTTGAGGGATACCAGTTCGTTCAATACGTTCATCCACGCTGGTGGTTCACTCTGGGCCTCGAAAACATCTCTTACAAAAGCGACGCTTTCCTTGAAGTATTCCCTCGCCGGGCGTGCGTTGACATCAGCGTGACGCACTGCCATACGCGTTTTCCATATACTGTGCAGGCTGAGGACAAGGAACATGTCATAAGGCACACCTTCGTCGTTTTCGGTTGGCAAAAACCGTATGCCATAAGGGCTTATTGGTAGATCTTTTTTTAAAGTTCTTTGCAGGATGTCCCAGTGAAATACGGCATCGCTGCAGTCAAGAAATATGTGCTCGATTGTCTCCGGTTTACGACAGATAATGCAGTCGATGCCCCAGGGAACATAAAGCCCTTTTTCTTGAAGCCAAGGTTTCACTGGCAAAGTACCGCTGTGCAGTTGAAAGAAAAAGGGCTTCGTTGAGGACCGGACTGGCATTTTTTAACTCTTTTTAGAACGTCTTGTCCTGGGCCTGCGCAATGTAGGGACCGGTACAAAGGCACCGGCAGTGTCACGTCAATCAAATCTTTGTACAGTCGTCTTCGGTGTACAGTACTGAGGTATTCTATTGAAAACCGCGCCTTTAAGAACTGGTATGCCAGAACAACTTCTCTTAAATAGCCCCGTGCAGTCGATCCCCCCACAACATAAGACGACACGACAAAGTCTGGCAAAACATCACGCAGCCTGAGTTGAATTACACTGCGCAAAAAGACATCTCTTTGGTCGCGTAGAAAAACAAAACGTGAAACAACTTGTCTTAAGAATAAGTGTACCAAACCCAAGCCGCCACTTCTCACGGAACGGAACAGGTTTGTGCGACTTGTGCGCTCCCACGTGGAACCCCAGACGAATACGGCAAAGACTCTATGCAACTTTTGCACATGAAGCCTTGTCATGTATAGCACTTGCAGTACATACCAAATTTTGGCCACCAGAAACAAATTGCACACAGTTGCACGGCCGAACATTGATAAATCCCGACCGCCCCATTTACCTGTTTTCCCCCTCACCCGTTCTGTCTCTGCTGCCCAGTATTCGTTCGTGTCACGATACTGGTCAAGCGGCACTCCCAGGTATCGTGAGGGTATAGTGGTCCACTGTGCATTTGCAAAAGAGGCTGGAGTGCTGTCCCACGCACCGTGCCAAAACCCTGTGGTTTTATCCCAGTTGATCTCACTACCGGTCTGTTTGCAAAACATGACCGCATCATTCACTGCTTCGAGAACGCTTTCTTTGTCAGCACACATAAGGGCCACGTCGTCAGCATAGGCGAGAATTTTGACCTCACTTTCATGAAGTCTAAAACCGCGCACGCTGTCATTGCAAATTACCTTCAAACAAAAAGGCTCGAGGTAGAGGGCAAAGAGTAAAGGTGCCAGAGGGCATCCTTGTTTAACGGATGACAGGATTTGGAAGCTGCTGGTTATTTTCTTGTTTATAATAAGACTGGCTGAGCAGTCCGAGTAGCTCATTCTGACGCCTTCTAAAATGACGGAACCGACATTCACGTGCTCCAGAATATCAAAAAGAATTTTGTGTGAAACGCGATCGAACGCCTTTTCTAAGTCAAGCTGGAGAACAGCGACGTGCCCACCCAGCGAGTCCACGCACTCTAGGATGCTCCTGGCCACATGAATTTGGTCTGAATAGAGCGCCCTTTTATTCCACACGTTTGGTGTGGCCCCACAATATATGTTATTACTGCTTGCAACCTACTCGCTAAAACCTTCATAAAAATTTTATAATCGACGTTGGTGAGACTAATAGGGCGAAAGCCTTTAACTGACAATAACTTAATCGGGTCGTTGCTCTTTGGAATTAGAACGACATGCGAGTGTCTAAACGATTTTGGCAACATTTTTTTCTGATATGATTCCTTTAACACGGCGTAAAGGATCAGTCCCAGTTCACCCTTAAACGCTTTGTAGAAACTGGCCCCTAAGCCATCCGGTCCAGGGGATTTTCCCGTACTCAGTTCGTCAATGGCCTTCTCAATTTCGAATACACTTATTGGCCCTTCCAGGTATTCTGTTACTTTGTTGTCTAACTTAGGCATCGTCGATAAGAAGCAGCTTTTAAACCCGTCTTCAAGGTCCCGCCCCTTCCCTAGCAGTTCGTGATAGTGCTGTACGAACGCTTGGCAGATCGTATCGCTGTCTTGCATAACTTGTCCGCTGTAGTCTATTGCCGTGATTTCATTCTGCCTTGCGTATCTTTTTTCTTCGCCTAGCGAGCGCTTTGTTGGCGCTTCTCCTAACCATAATTTTTCTGCCCGGGCGCGTATTGCAGCCCCTCTGTATCTATCTGCATCTATCAGTTCAAGTTGCGCCTTCACCTCTCTAATAGCTTCTGTGAACTTCCCCGGCTGTGTTGTTTCGACGCTTAAAAGAAATTCGAGTTGTAGCTGTAGTTCTTTTTCTTTTTTCCTCTCCTCATGCCGTAGTGTGGAAGACCTTTCAATAGCGTCCATTTTAACTTCATGTTTAAAGTTTTCCCACTTTGGTGTGATGTCCGTTTGCTCTGCGTCCAACAGCGCTTTCAGTTTTTGACTTACTTTATCGACGAACGCGTCGTCTTGGAGAAGCTTTGCATTAAACTTCCACAAAGACCAGTTGAATTTATGTTTTCTTTTGCCATATCCCAGGTCTAACGTCACTAAGCTGTGATCGCTGAAACTTATGTGTTTGACCTCATAATCGCAGCATAAAGGCACCAGACCCGCGGATACGTATATCCTGTCTAGCCTGGAATGGCTATGTCCTTGAAAATGTGTATACTCGGTGGGTTTCCCGCCCGATAGTAGGCAGCCCACATCTTCAAAGTTTAGTTCTTGCACCACCGAATTGAGGTACAAAGCGCTCGTATCGCGGATGGGCAAATTTGCAACTCTATCGGGTGGGTTACAGACGCAATTGAAATCGCCTAGCAGAAAAACATTTCTCTCGCAGTTAAGGTAGGGCTCAATTTTCTCAAAAAAATTCTGTCTGTCATTCGATCGGGTAGGGGCATACACACATACAACCCGCCAGTTTGAACCGCTAAAGCGAAAATCACACACAATCATGCGGCCTTCACTACATGCGACAACATGCTCAACATCAATGCCGATAGCCTTACTGAGAAACAATGCGCATCCACCAGACGTGCCTACCGCATGGGAAACGCAAACATTGAACAATGCACCGTAAACAAGCACCATGCGATCCGTTTGCTCTTCGCTTTCAATTTTAGTTTCTTGCACTGCAAGAATGTCTAGGCTGTTCTCTATGAGGAGGCGTTTGACTTGATGCTGCCGCCTTTTCGCCGACAATCCGCGCACGTTCAACGTGCCTACGCGAAGGTTAGCCTTTACATTTGGCGCCATGGGAAAAAATGGAGCAAGTGGACCTCACAGACAGTGCTCACCTTTCAGTCGAAGCATGTGACAGCGCACTCAGAGCTACGTATTGTCTTTCCGAAAGTATTGTTCGCTTATTGGAGGCGGCTGCTTCACATACCTCGACGCCACGATCCCGGTGCGTGGCATCCCGCGTGTGTCGTGCCGATTGTCCGGGTGCGCACAGCATTTTCAGTTATGGTGGCTTCGTCGCCCACGGTGTCGAAGCGGTCCTTCGGTCTGGTGGTATCGTTGGTTTCGGCTTAAATGATGAGCGTCGTCCTGGCGCCGACTTCGGTGGCGGTTCATCGGGAACCGTGACCTCCGTGCTCACGCCGTCGCCATTGTTTCCCTCTCGCTGACGCTTGGCCGTGGTGTTGCTGGCGCCGGATTCCTGGTTGTCCATGGGCTCTGGCTCCTCAGTAGTTGAAACCGCGCCTGTCGTGGTGGCATCGCGCTGTCCTTTTCCAACGTCGTCAGCTTGCGATGCATGTGCAGCTTCAAGCTGATTGTTTTCGGTGCTTGGATCTTCTTTGGGAGCAGTGTGATGGTCCTTGACTTGCTTTGTGGGCGTTGGCTCAGGGGGCGTATCCTTGGTTTCCTCACCAGACATTTCCTCCGCTTCGGCCTCGTCCATCACGAGCTCACGCTTGTCTTCATTGTACGTCCGGGAGGCAGCAGTCGCATAGGTTTTCACACATTCAGCCATTTCGTGCCCAAAGCGGCGGCATGAGGTGCACCGCGGAACGCGGCACTCACGCCTGATGTGGCCTGTGCGTTGGCACCGAAGGCAGAGCGGGGCCCTGCCTGGCACCACCACAAGCGCCTTGGCACCGGCGATACGTAGTTCATGAGGGATGTCCTCGGGCGACACACCAGCCTTGAGCCTGAGCACGCCTACACGTGTCATGCTGCACTGGCTGCCACAACCCTCCGCGCGCCACTTTTCCCTGCTCACCTCGATGATGCTGCCGTACGGGGAGAAAGCCACTCTGATGTCGTCGTCTCGTACGTGGTGAAGCAAACAGTGTAGCTTCACACGGACGTCACGGTTGCACGGGTTGATAACAACACACTTTCGTCCTTTCACAACAATTTCTGTCTCGGTGAGCATTTTCTGTGAGGCGTCCGGAGTCTTGAAAGTTGCGGCCCAGATGTGGTTCATCTGATACGGGCCGAGCGCGAGCACTTCGCCAAGCAGGCCTCTTTCCACTAGCGCGTCTCGGAAATGTTCGACGTGATAAGGCCGTCCCCTCATATCGGCATGAAAAAAAACTGTGTTTAAAACAACTGGTCCTGTTGGCAGTGGTGGCAAAACGATAGCATATTCCTGAGAGTCATCTTCAAACCTGTTGCCGCGGCCCGAAAGGCTCGCTGAAAACGCCCCATTGCTGGAGCCAGACATTCTGCGACCGCTCCGCTCGGAAGCCGGAAGTAGAATCCAGACGGGGAAGACAGGTGGTGTAGTCGCCAAGCACATCAGCGGGTTTACCCCCTGCGTTCTCGCTGAATGCCACGTGAAAGCGTGACGCGACCACTCACGCCCGTCTAGCGGCCCTGTGCGCACCGTGCTCATTTACTAAGAGTTACAAAAATTAAAGGAAGCTCACACTAATGCATGGCATCTCACTTCTGGTACGCCAATGTGCTAAAGCCTGTGGCCTCCAGTGTTCAGGTAAATCTCACAGCTCCTTGTCATCCACCCTCTTGCCAAACCAAGGAATACATTAGAATACTCCTTGATGGCCAGTCCATCACTCCAAACCCCAGCATCAAGATCCTGGGCCTACATCTCGAGGCTAACACGAAGAGTGACGTCTCCTTGCAGCGCCTCAAAAACAGCATTAATAAAATCATACACATGATCAGGCGAGTTGCCACCAAGAAGCGAGGCCTGAAGGAATCCGGTACATTTCGATTAATTGAAGCTTTTGTCCTCTGGAGAGTCACTTACATCAACCCCCTGTCTTCTTCTCGAGAAGGAAGACATAAAGATGCTTTATTTAATGATTAGAAAGGCTGTCGAGTAGGCCATTGCTCTTCTCATGCGTGCGTGCACAGAGAGGCTGCTTAGAATGGGGCTCCACAACCCGGTGGAAGAGCTGATAGAAGGCCATCTTTCTAACCAGAAGGACCGACACAGAACTGCGGTGGGTAACCGCATGCTTCACCAGATTGGCTGGGCAGCCCAGAATGTCAATCCGCTTGACGTACTCCCAGACTATGGGCGACTAAAACTAAAGATGCTCCCTTTGCTTAGAAATATGAACCCCTCACATGACGAGGGTCAATGAAAAGCACGGGCTCAAGCGCTAAACACCACCCTCGGTGGGGCTCATGCAGTTATTTACACAGACTTCTCCTAACATCGAGGGCAGCAACACGCCATAATCGTGGCTACCTCCAGAACCAACCTCCTTGAGTGTACCTCGCTTAGGGCCCAACAAATGACGGCAGAAGAAGAGGCAGCCATCACCTTGGCTCTCACTCAACCAGGGGTTCGGAGGGTAGTCACCGATTCCCAGCAAGCCTACTGGAATTACCAGTCGGGTTGGGTGTCCTGACCTGCACTGTGCGTGCTAAAAAACCTCTCCCCAAACGGTTCCATTCAGCTCATCTGGACACCGCCTAACGCTTCAATGGAGGGCAACAAATACGCCCACCCAACAAGCCTGCGCTTTTACCTCCCGTGCTATGGAGCTGCACGAGGACAGTCACCCGCTTGTCACGTTCAGGGAGATAACCCAGCATTATCGCCCTCTGAGACAGACCGTACCTTCGCCTTACCCTGGCCTTTGCAGAGAACAACAAACTACCCTACTATGGCTCATAAAATCAGGGCTTCTTCCCACAGCCTACGCGTCTTCACTTAATGTATCCGAATCGCTACGACGCAGAATGTAAATTTTCTCAGAAGTAGGAACACTCCGCCCCGTAATCGGGGTGTGCGACTTTAGCCCTGAGCACCCTCCTCTCTTTCCGTCAACTACCCAACAAGACCATTGGGAGATGCTGCTGTCCAGGCCCTCTCTACCTACCCTGCTTCAGCGGGTGGACAGAACACAGGCCGCGCGGACTGCATATGGGCCACACAGAAGAAGGAATCACTC
Organism: Haemaphysalis longicornis; assembly: GCF_048455015.1. Lineage (NCBI taxonomy): Eukaryota > Metazoa > Arthropoda > Arachnida > Ixodida > Ixodidae > Haemaphysalis > Haemaphysalis longicornis. The sequence continues at coordinate 59,577,608 of NW_027526203.1, forward strand.
CCCTAGGCTGCACTGTGGGCCGTTCAGAAATCTGAACAGAAGTATTTCTTCGTCCTCCTTCTCAGCCGCAAGTCTCGTCGCCTCCGTCCGCGGCGCAGAGACGGAGAAGTCAGATCGTCTAACACCGGGTTGGAGCTTGCAACATCTTCAAGGTTGCAACATCTTCATAAAAAGTAACATTGTTCAGAGATATAAACAAGGAACAACAAAAAAGGAAACAAGAAAAGAAAGGCATGAACACTCGAGCGACAGCAGCAAGACGATGAATAAATTTTCAGCAGTGTAATATAACAAGGCAAAAAAATACGAAGAACGCAAGCGTGTATTTAGTTGGCTTGGTTTTGGTTACTGAAATAGGTTAGTTTTCACGAAATTTACTGCGGTCGCTGGCCGAAGTAATATTATCCGGGATCGTGTTCCAATGTGTGGCGGCATGGGAGAAGAATTAGCTGCACATCGCCGTCGGGCAGCACTTTTATCGCCGCCAAGGGGCGAGCGGGAGATAAACGGGATGATGTTCGTAACGGGCGTTTAAGGAAGGCGTGCTCTGACCGGTACAAGTAAAAGAATGAGTGAAGGAGGCAGAGACGAGAAGTTATGCGGCGTGATGCAAGCGATTGAAGAGATGGAGTTTTGTTTAAGGCGGTTATGCTGATGGGTCTTGAATATTGTGAAGCAATGAAATGAGCAGCGCTGTTTCGCTCGGCTTCTAAGTCGTCGGTGAGATAAGCTTGCGATAGGTGCCAAATAGATGATGCGTACTCAATTTTTCGTCGAACATACCGTAAATAAGCAAGTTTTTTTTATTTGAAAAGATGCGGATTTTAAGTTGCATTGCAAGTACCCAAGTGTCCGTGCAGCTTCACAGCGGATTGTTTGAATGTGTCACCCATGACAGTGATGTCTTATGAAGCCCTAAATACTTGTAAGCACGGTTGTGGTCAACAGGAACTGAGTGAATACGATACGTGTGAACTATGGTGGTGTGTTTGCGCATGAAAGACGTTACTTTATATTTTGCGAGATTTAAAGACATATGCCATTCTTTCGCGCCACTTAGCGAAAGTGTCAAATCATGTTTCAGGGTGGTACTGTCATAAATGTATGAATGGGGTTAAAGAGCATTCCATCGTCTTCAAAAAGGCATAGCTTCGAAGATATGTTACTTCGAAGGTCGTTCACATCAATAAAAACACACCAGTGGGGATAAGCCTGCGCCCTGGGGAACACATGAGGTTACATTGGTAAGAATTGACTGAATATTGTTGGCGCAAATAAACTGCACACGTCCTGTTAAAAATGTTCAAACCATTGTATAATATTTGGGCTGATACCTAAGGACGATATTTTTGCAAGCAGATGGCTTTGAGAAACGTGATCAAAGGCCTTTGAAAAATACAAGGATACATTGCACCTATTTGAAGGTTGTCGTCCATGTATTGTGGTAGGTCATGGGTTAATTCGGCTAATTGAGTTTCGCAAGACAGATATTTACGAAAACCGTGTTGTGTGTTGTAAGGGGTAAAAGACATTGATTGATTCTGAATAATGAATTAGGTTAGACACCATGATGTGCTCGAGGTGCTTAAATGGGACACTGATAAGAGAAATCCGCGGTAATTGGAAGGTTTATCGCGCTGCCTGCTTTAAAAATAGGCAGTATTTTTGCTTTTTGCAATAGTCATGCAAGGTTCGTGTGCTTAAGGATGGTTTGAGTATAAGGTACAGAAATGTACTAGAGATATTTATAGCGTTTTTAAGTAATTTTGCGTTTTCGTACGTTGTCGCAACCTGCTGATGACGATATTTTAAGAGAGCGGATTAGTTTGGATATGCCGTACAGGGTTATTTGTAGTTCAGGCAGACCGATGTGAAGAATTCATTTAGGCCTGCTTCGGAATCACTGGGGCATTATGGGTTTATCACTTCTGTCGACAAGGCTTATCTGGTTAGTTTGTGGTTGGGTGGAAATGACGCGCTGCAATTTATTTGGGTTTCTGCGAAGCATTAAAATCAGGTCAACCGAGAAATATTTGTCCTTGGCGTAGTTTATTGCTTTTGTACATTCAACCTTAGAGAGGCGGTGTCATTTCCATGCTTCTTGACTGTTTTTGGCTTTAGCGGTTATATACCGGCGGTTTTTTCCGGTTTGGCAGTGGTTTTAATTTTTTGTTAAACCCTGGGTTATTTCAGACGGACTTCACAGGGATTGTAGGGATATATTTTTTTTTTTGAAGTTGAGCAACACGTTTTTATAGAGTTCCCAATCGGCGTTCGCCGAACAAGCTGCGGGCTCGAAATTTTCATAATAGGGAGTAAGTTCCTTATTCATTAGTTCAAAGTTACCTTTATTATAGTCCGCGATAGATTTCTTCGTAGGCGACCGTCTTTTTAGTGGCCTACTGTAGTATATATGAAGAAGGTTGTGGTCGCTAATTCTTGGCAGTACTGTTACTCTTCACATCTCATCAGGGCAGTTGGTGATCAAAAGATCAAGTACGTTGTCACCTTTAGTAGGCGTCATTATTGTTTGGTGAAGGTTCAAGTCTACCACCAAGCCTATAAATTGTTTGGGTTCATTCCAGCGCGACTGATTAGCTACAGAAGGAAGGGACCAATTGATGTGCGGGAAGTTAAAATGGCCGCAAAAAAAATTGGAGCATCGGGAAATTCATCTTAGACGTCTGTGAGGGAAGTGTGAAGGTGGTTACACAAAATCGGATTACTGTCTGGTGGTCGGTAACAAACACTGCGCACTGATTTGACCGATCAGTTATGTACACACAGCCATGATAATTGAAGGTTCGCATCGCGGCTCACGAGTGATGATGATGATGATGGGCTACTTTTGACTCCTAATAGAATGCCGCCTCCTCTCTTATTTTTTTTGGATTAGGACGGTATAGCGTGTAATTCAGGTTCAAAGACAAAACCACATTATTTTATGTCATTCATCTTTGCCTCGGTGACAACTATTACGTCGGCGTCAATGCCTGTGATAAAACTGTGTAACTGATCTCGTTTAGGAACTACACTTCTGATGTTCGTGAAATCAATGCGGATATCTACAGAAAAGGTGGACGGTTGCTTGAACGGCTTTCGTTGTTTTTTATGCGTCAGTTACCACATGCTTGGGCACTGACACGCTGGTAAAGAGGGTTTGGTGCAAATGCAGAGGTATTTCGCACCCCAAAACGGCATTGGCTGCTGTGTCATATAAAAATATGATTCTTCCTACGTGAGTCTGCCAACGGAGAGCTTAAATGCGCATTGTTGAGGACGTATAAACTGTATTAATTTGGAACGCGCGTGTCGAGTAACGGGAGCGAAATGTTCCCAGAAGCGGAATCAGTTCCCTTCAGTTGGCGGCAGCAAGCAAGGATATTTTAGTGTGAAGACGGGCTAGTTGGTTCACATTCACGGCAAAGAAACAGCACAAAGAAACAAAAAAAAAAAAAAAACATGTTTGCCTCTTTCTTGTCTGCTGTTCAGTTTCTTTGCAATGTTTTTTTTTTTTTTTTGCCACAGGGATGTTTTCTTTAATCTTGAAGTGGTGCAACTTTACGAATCTGGGTCTTTTTTTTCCTTACCAAATTTGCCTAAGCGATGGGCACATTCGATGTTGTTATCGTGCAATTGCAGCTTGAAAGTGGGGATAAAAGGTTTACTTTTTGTTTTTCAGACCTTGCCAAGACTCTTTTTCTGTGTCATCGATATCCAGAAGCAGAAGATTGTTCCTGCGCATTCGGTTAATCGTATCTGTGTTACCCGCTTTAAGGACCGCGATGTCATGCTTGATTGCATTTGCCTCGTGCACAACCGAGTAATTATTCGTCGGTTGCGTGATTTCCAGCGCGGCGAGCCTGTTATAAGTATCAGTGGGCATTCTTTATTGCGCTGTGTGGTTTTGAGGTTTTTAGCTCGGTCCGCATTCTTAAAGCTCACTTTTGTGGCCAGAATTTCTTTGGTGGGACCGAGGTTTAGCTCAACGTCAACAGGCAGAATCAATAAGAAGGGGCACCGCAAGTCGCAGGTATTGACATCTGTACACACGCAAATAGCACGGCGCCACTCGGGATCGTAAGGGCACGATACCGCAACAAGAAAGCGGTTGTCACTTCGGTGCTGGGTTTAACAGCGGAGGTAACTAACCTGCCTCAAAGGATGCAGTGATGTGACTGTTTTTCTCGTGGTGTCGTGCTCCGTCTGGGTCCTGTGCGGGGCTCCCTAAATAGGCAGGGTTGACCAGGGCCGGTAATTGCTCACGGGAGCCGGAAGGGGGAACAGGCTGCGACGACGAGAGGGGAAAGTGGGGTACACAAAACTGGGCCCATCTCACCGCGAGGGGGACTCGAGTAAATGCGTCGCATAGGGGGTGGGTGTATTGCGTTAACGTTTAGTGTTTGTGGAGTTGGTGGTAGTGAATGCGTTGTATCAGCAGCTTCTTGACGTAGTTTGAATGAGTCAAGGATATAAGGCGCGTTCGTAGCCTCCCATTCTGTGTCGGCTTTGTGGTGCAGTGGGTAAAGCACCATGTACATTGCGTTCAGCCCGCAGGGTCGAGGGATCGAAACCAGGAGCCGGATAGTTTTTTTTTTATATAGTGTAGCGGGAGGGGTGCGGACGACGACGGTGCGGACTACGACTACGGACGTCAACGCGGGTGACATCGTGAGTTACTGAAATGCTCTGCCTTTAAAACAGTTAAAAACCGGTCAAGGCATCAGAGACGACCAAGTGGGCACATAGAATGGAACCCTGAAGACTTATAGGAGAGCGAAACTAGAAATCAGGAAGGAAGGTTTACATGGATGCAGGGACGAAAGGCAGTCCATTACATGGATGCAGTCACGAAAGGCAGTGCATTGGTCTTCGAAGCACGGGCGGGGTGCCTGATAACACGGGCATACACGTAACACGAGTATCTACAGGCAGCAGGATGAAACGCACATGCTGCGGCAGTGCTCGGGAAACCATCGACCACGTTGTAAGGGGCCGCACAGAGATACGACCACCGCAGAGCGAGGGGAAAGGACTTTCTAGGAGGCTTTGGGATTTGGGGTGAGGGGGAGTTTGAACTTCCGAGCATCGAGGGGACGATGAGGTGGCTGGAATGATGGAGGAGGAAAAGTAGGGAAGGGATGGGTACGCAGGCGGAGTAATCACGCCGATGCTAATTTAAAACAGCGGGGGGGGGAGGAGGGGGGGGGGCAGCGGGAGGGCGACGAAACAAAGTTAGTTGGAGGGAGCGATGGGAGTGTAAAAGTGGGTTGCGAGGGAGATGGGCGAGGCAAATCTACTAGGTTAGCTCAGAGTCGGGCAAGTATTATTAGTGGAATAAAACAGGCAAGTCGGTTGCTGACAACCGACGCCCCGATTTAAAAGGAGACCCACTAATCATCATCATCATCATCATAATCAGAGGATGTTATCGGACAGGGCGCGCGTTCGGGTCATCGGCCAGGATATGGGGGGGTTGTCTCGTGGCAGCCGAGAAAGTCCAGGCGAGAGTCGCGGAGGAACGGCGAAGCTTAGGTGAAGGATCCTAGTAGGACGACCTGCGTTATAAAAATGCAGTGACATTGCTTTTCCCTCGGCCTAGCGCCCCCCACAATCGAAGGAGACCTACAACGGAATGGAACATTTTCCAGTACCGGTCCCCCCAGCGGCAGCCACAGCGAAATAAAAATGGCGGTAAGGCGACTTAACAAAACTTGTTGCTGAGCTAGTTGGTACATGCTTAAAAAGGGGAAAACGTGGCACAAACTACACGAAGACGAAGAAGACAGGGTAAGACAGATACAGGCGCCACCTTCCAACGGTTTATTCAAAGCAAAACAACACGGATTTATACATGTCTTATCTAAACATAAACAACAAGAAAAAATAACAAGGTATAATCATGCTAACAAGTGTAGAAGGTGGTGACAATGGCTAGACTGAATAAGTTCAACACAGCTGATAGTATGGCAACATATCTACTCCTGCCCCAACAGCAAACATGACGGTCCAAATGCGCGCGTGTGCATTCCAGGCGCAGACCAAACCGAAAACAGGGACAACTGCACGTGCAAAACTACACGCTGCAGTGTGATTTAAGAATGCCATTTCTTTGTCACTTAACACTACTGACGGCGTGCTGACGCACTTGTCGCCCGCTCTTTTTATAAAAACTGCCTCAGTCACCTCTCTTCCGTTTTGTTTCTTGCTTTCCTCAGAAAGGTCCTCCTGTCGAGGAGTGGCTCACCCCCATGACGCTTGCAGTGGGTTGCCAGGTGCCCGCCCAAGTTGCTGCTGACTGCCAACCGCTGTTCTCTAGCACGTTTGTTGAAGCAACGCCCATATTGGCCAATATATACACCCTTTCGCACTTAAGAGGATACTTTAAATGAGGTTTTTAACGGACTCAGTGTAGAGCGTAGCGTGCTTCTTTGAGCATGACTCCGGTAACTTCAAAGGGTAAACTTTAGCCAGCTTGCACGGGGCGGAACACACAACACGCACATATAACTGGCTGCGACCTTCTTGACGTTGTGCGAAAGCCTTTGTATGTATGGTATTACGTGGTTTTAAATTTTTCTTTCTGCTCCTGTACTTTTTTACCGTGTTTCATCTTCTACGGCATGCTTTCACACACGCTTGTAATAACGGCGGGTGGAAATCGGGCGGCTTCTAAGCGGCTGATATGATTGCTAATACTTGCAATCAGATTGTGCTCGCAGGATTTTGTTGAAGCCGAATTAAGGCATGTGGTGGCTATTTCCCTCTTTATCAGCTTGGAATGTTCGCCCAGTCAGGCACGCCACGGGCTTTCGGAGAATTCGTGTACAAATATCCTGGTCCTACAGAGCATCCTGCACCCACCCGTCACCCGTACCTTTCACATGATTCTCATGGCAGTAGGCGCACGTTCCTGTGACTAATATCCAGTGTTCGAAGCGCCCCTTTTTCTTCACTTTTTGTCGTTTTTGTTACTCCCTCGCTTGCAGCCATGTGCTCGCTGCGTGGTGAGCCTAAAACGCCTTTTCACATTTTCTTATATAGCCTTTTTTTGGGTGCACGTGCAACCCACCACGAGCTGCCGAAGGAGAAAAAAGTAAAAAAAAAATAGCCGCATATCTGGTCCTTTCGTTGCAAATGTCGACGAAAGACGATAGTCGTCTGACGGCCCCGCCAATTAAATGCCTTCCTTCTCTTTCCCACTCCCCTCTCATGCTGTTCCCCTCCTGTCTTGCTCCTCCCAAGATAAACGCGCTAGAGGTTTGCTTAAGTCAATTTAAATATACCCCGTTCCACTGCTGCTGGCCGGGCGCCTCGATGCCAGCTCAGGCGTACTGTAGAGACACGCGTGAACCAAAGCACCATTCTCAAAATTTTATAGAACCAAGTTGCCCTAACCCAAGTGCGTTCCAAGCGGAACGTGACAGCTATCTAGTGAAGCCTATTGTTACTGCTGGTGTTTGATTTCTTAAGAGGCCGCCAGGAGCCATAGCGGCGCGGCCGACAGCAGGCGACGGCGTGAATTTTTACTGCAAAGCACTATATGTCTAACCCCCCTAGTTTTCGTTCTGGTGTCATCGATTTACTCTGCGCTACTCCGGGGTTCCTCCTCACCCCAGATGACGCATCTTCCACAACTATTTTCACCCTCGCCTCCAACGATGCCCCCAAGTTCAAGTTGCGCAGTCGCCAGCTAACGGCGGTAGTGCGGTTATCAGATGATTGCGTAAAATAAACAGAAGCACGGATGAGCGTAAAAAATGCACTTAGGATTGCCACACTGCCTGTTAGGAAATTTGTGCGCAGCCCGAGCTGCAGTCTTCTCGGTCACGGCGCATTTCTGCTGAGTCCCAGGAAGTGTTCGCGTGATCAGCGAACGTACGACGGCGTGCGCTACTCTGCTGCTACCTCGGAGTGCACCGCCCCATGCGGCCAGCATGCTGGAGATCGTGTTCGAACCTCCCGCGCAAATGTTGCGTGGTTCGGATTAGCCCCGGACAAGGCAGCAGCGAGCGTGTTATTGCATATCGTGTTTGAACCTCCCGCGCAAACATCGCATGGTTGGGATTAGCAGACGATGGAACAGCGTCAGGGGAAAGTGTCAGGGGGAGGGCGCTCCTTGGTGGCGACGCATGAGACATGTGCGAGGGATAGGCAGTGAGAGAGATGACGCCGTAGCCGCTCGTGTCGTACTCTACTTCACACTTCGCTAGACGCTCCTCTCTATTTTCTTTCTTTCGTCGCTGCTGCGTTCGCTCACTGAGTTGCGCGGACACAAAACACCGCTCTTCAAGCATAGGTAACAGCTGCCGGGGGGGAAACCCTTTTAGGGGGGAGCCCTTTGGCTTCCCCCTAAAACGACCGAAACCCGCCGTCGCCGTTTCCTGTCAAATTCACTTCTCTAAGTAGCTGCGAATCCCTCCCGTCAGAACAGAAACTTCCCCAGCTGGAACGCCGTCTTGAGCCCATATTTCTTGTTCAGCTTATAAAGCCTTCCCAGCGACATTTTCGCCGGTGTCTTTCACGCCTTAGTATGCGCCATCACCGTTCGCTGGTTTATGCGTGCATGGTTTGCGGGTAGAAAGAGGGGGGCATGCAGGCACAGCTAGGCTGCATTCCGCTAGCGATGAAATGCCGGTTTTGCTCGTTGAAGATGTAGATGTCGAAATTACATGGCTCAATGCGGTTAGTCGGCAGTCCTCCTTAATCGAGTTGTTCGTGCGTGGGTTGATGGGCTACACAGACACCCTACACACACAGTAAGATGCATACGAGGAGGAAGGAAAATGAACAGCCACATGTTTGTACGCAAGAATGGAGCTCAAGGGATTCGAAGTTTTAAATCTTTATGGGACTGATGCATGCCGTTCGTTTGGAGGAAGAACAGCAAGAATTGAAGCGTTGGTCCGAACACAAACGCGAATGGGCGCCAAAACAACGGTAAGCTGCTGGCGACGCCTTTAGCGCCTGAAGTTCTCGTCGAGTAGCGGTGAATCCCTCCCGGATGAACAGCAACTTGCCCGCTTGGAACGCCGGCGTGAGCCAATATCAACTCTTCAGAGGGCTTTCGCGGGTTATTTTAGACGGCGTCTGCCACTTAAAAGCACTCGCACCTCACCGGTTGCCGGTTTATGCGTGCGCACGTTTCTAGTGGAGAATAGTGGGAGGGCTGAGGAGGGGCGTGCACGCGTAGCTATAGGTTTCGTGTCCGTACTGATGGATGGCATGTCCGTTGTGCTGGTACGAGGTTTAAACGCGGACGTTAAACGGCCCAATGGTACCTGTCCGGAGTCAGTCGTAGAGCGGATTGGGTTTGTGTGTTAGGCTATGTTCAGACTACCGACGCAAAAAGTGATCTACGGACGTAAAAAAAATGGCATGTCATGAAGTTCGGTTGGCTGAGATGTGAAATGACGTCATTCTTTAAAGGTATTACGGCAGTGGCGGAAACAGTCTGAACCCGGCCTTACACAAACAGTAAGATGCTTACGACGCGGGAGGGCCACAGACAGTTCCATCTTTATCTGCACGAACAAAGCTTGGATTCGTTAGGGGTTCAGACAGCTAAGGGGCTAGGAAGTATGCTCTATCGCAAATTACGATAAACGTGTTTTGTTTCGTGCACTCCTTGGACTGCGTCGAGCTTTGCAGGTCATCCTTCTTCACAGAGTGGAAAGGCACTAATTTTTTTTTTGCCGTAGATGTAGTATTTAATCAAGCATCCATTAATTTTTTTAATAAAGGAACACTGCAAATGTCACGCATGTATTAATATTTCTGCCTCATATTTGCGCAATGTTTCCTTCTTGTTTCATACTTGTTCAACAAGTATGAACATTTCCACCGGAAGGGGACTTTAGATTTGGTTAGGGGTGTATTAACCTATTGGGAAACTCCTGTTTCCCTTTGGCCGGGTGGCTGAATCGAGGGACAGAAAGATAGGCAAACAGAACGACATTTCTGTGTCCAAGTAGCCCAAGAGGCTACTGTCTTTCAAACGTGCAGCACTAGACAGCATAGCTGGTTACCAAGCAGAAAGCTGACGGGGAACACTTTTGTTATTTTCCATGAGGCGCCTGCCCTGAATGCAGGACTGGCAGCCCGCGCATGCGCAGATCGCTACTGGAAAAAAGTGCATTGCTATACGAATATTTTTGATTGATTGACTGTAGGGTTTAACGCGCCGTGGTGGAGGGCTCCGGATTAAGTTTGACCACCTAGGGATCTTTAACGTGCGCCGAACTGGCGTTTTTGCTTTTCCCCTCCGTCAGAAAAGCGACCGCTGCGGCCGGGAATCGAACCCGCGTCCTCGTGCTCAGCAGCACAACGTCTTAGCCACCGAGCACCAGCGGCGGGTTATACGAAGAATTTTACACGCAGAGAATCAACCTAGGCGATGAGTAAGTATCCGCGCAGACAACAGCAGGAAAAAACGTGAACAGGCACTACGTAAAAGCAAGCTGCGATTCCCTACAGGCCCTACTACATGGACAGGTAAAATCGACTTAAGCAATTTTAAGCAATCACTGACATGTGCACATATACCTGTGACGACATGCAGTACGGTAATCTGCCGCTTAGCTTACTAAGACCACTACCAAAGTATCGGACATTGCGGATAAAAGATGGAAGCCCTTCTAAATGTTGAGGCGGCAACTGAGTCCGGCAAAAAGACCCATTTCTTACGCTCAATAGCACCACAAGGGGATCAAGTAAAGGCGATCCAAAGGTGAGCAACCCAAAGGTCATGCAGCCGATATGTCACAGCCGTTCTTGTCACTGGCCACGCCATAAACTTGTAACATACCAGCAAATGATAGTGTGGCGGCGGCGAAGGTTTGTGGTAAGCTAAAAAACATCACAGAATCTTTTCGTTGAATATATTTAGTCATTTTAATCGGTTATATTAGCGTAGTTGTTTGTGCTCCAATGATAACCTTCAAGCTGTTTGTTGCGCTGTCACATTCCCGGCCATCACCGCCGCCACACTATCGTTTGCTGCTATGTTACAAGTTTATGGCGTGACCATTACCAAAAACGGCTGCGACCATCGGTTGCATGACGCGGTGAGAAGATCGAAACGCTTCGTCTGAAAAAGACAGGGCGTACTGATGCTGCCGATTCACTCAATCGTCAAGCTCGAACTCAATCAGCGCTGGAATTAATAAAGCAGTCAGTGTACAGCCGGTAAAACGCTTGTCTATAACAGCGATTTCAACTTCAACCAGCTACATCCGAAAACTGCCGAAACATTCTCGTTCCATACATGTCGGAGGCAAAAGCGAAGGGCTAAGACTTCAGAATTCCGCAGTAGTTTTATTAAAATCCCGCTCCGGCGTGGCAGGATAGGGCTGAGAGTACGAACGCTGTGTTATAGACAAGCCTTTTACCGGCTGTACGTTGTTATTTTTTCTCGAATTCAATCATGTGACCCACCAGCTTACTACGATTGTGGACAAATGCAATTCATTTGGTTTTTTGTGATGGAGAGCCTTCTACCGCCCTCCTGTGTTATTCTACACAAAACCAATAACTGCTGTTTTATTTCCGAACATAAACACAAAATACAGGATGAAATTGTTATGCGCGGTTATAACTGACTTGGAAACTAGTCAAAAGTATTATTTCGTTCCCAAAAACAATTTTAAACTGCGAGTCGTGCAAAACTGCGCCGGTTACAAATTCGCGAGTATTTCGCTGCTTGGAAGGCCATTGGGAGTTTTTACCCTACTTCACAGCAGCTATGGCTCCAGCGGTTGTCGAGCTAAGTAAAATCGCGCAAAATTCCGCCTGCGTAAAGAAGGCGATAATTGCCAATGTGTGCCGTATACGTTGGCGTAGATCTCAGCCAATTGCCCCAATGCGGTGGCCTAGAAGCCACAATGTTGATGAATAGCAAAAACAGGCCTACGTTGTCGTGTCTGCTACATTCAGTATACTTTTTCGATGCCGCCAAAGAATCATGCACTTTCACCATGGGTCGGCAGGCTCACTCATGAGTGCACTCTCACACCCCCCACCCACCACTCACGAGTAAAGGGGTGAGTGAGCCTCACTATCGTTTCGGCCTTGTCAGTGGGAGTGCGAGTGAGTGCGAGCGCCACTCGCGGTTACCCCCCGTCACCACTCGCGAGTGCGAGTTTAACTCGCGGCGAGCCCCGCTCATCACTCGCGTGCGAGATCTACTCGCGGCAAGCCCCGCTCACCACACGCGATTTCGTGTGCCCTCACCACTCGCGAGTTTGGAGCCCCGCTCACCAGTGACGAGTGGCGAGTGCACTCGCGCTTCTTGGGCGACGTGGGGGGCTTACCGCATTAAGCACGCTTGTACTCGCTGCTGGCTGGTCATCGCACGAGCCGTGCGCTGTGGTGGAAGCTGCTGGCGCTAGCTACCAGTACGCGCAGCCACAAGTTAATGGCGGGATTGCCTTCAGCTTCGGGAAGATTATGCTGCAATATTGTTATGGGGCACCGAGGAATCGAGTATCCGGTGACGTGCTCATTTAGGAATACGATTTAATGGGCGTCTGGCGCCATAATGCACTGCTACACTTCAGTGTCACGACTCATGGAGGGCCTGCTGCGCACACTCTCGCCGAATGAGGTTTCTGGCTCGTAACGTTGTGTTGGAATTGGTGGCGGTAACGTCGTCGCAACAAAGCGAATGCCCTTTACTACCGCTGGGCACTCCAATGGAAGCATTAGGAAGCACCGTGGTAGCCTCGTAGTTCCTGGTGTACGTAATTCCTGGTTGCTACAGCTGTCAATGTACCGGCTGTTCTGAAGCGCAAATTGTGAGTGCCCTGATTCGCTGGAAAAGGCGTCGCAGATTTTCACATATTCGTGTATCCGAATGGAGAAACGGTTTGAATAGGCAAATGGCTTGTTGGGGAAAAAATAGCACATTTCCGATGGTTTGCCGTTTTAAACCTATCAATATTTGTCATTACGTATTATGGCGGCGCTCACTTAGGAGTCCTCGCTTTCACCCGGACTGGCGTCACACTTCCTTCTACGACAGTTCCTTACGGGGCTTGCCTTGAGGCATGTGATTTGATGATGTTTCTTTTTGACACACCTGAAAACTTCAGCGTTGGTGTTTCATTGCAAAATTAACCGAAATTTTTACGTTGCGTTGTGTCGCATCAATGTTGCACTGATGCATACACGCCAAAGTGCGTACCTTTCGCAAAATGCAGCAAACGAAATAGCTCGGCTTCACAAGGACCTGAGATTATATTTTTCATGAAGACTAGGCGACTGTGCCCCTTTGTTTAGTTACCTGGCTTCACCTCAAGTCTGCGTATGCATTCGTGCAGATTGTCAAGAAGCGTACGTAATGTCTGACTCTGCATTCACCTTATCGTATCGCGGAGTTCGAACTCCTAGTGTTCCGTGCAGTTTGGGAACTATATATTTCATGTCTTCAGATCGCGAAAGGTAAAATAGCATATCAGCATAGCATAGCATAGCGAAAGGAAAAATAACAGTTCAGCGCAAACAGCGCGTATATTACGCGCTGATATGTTGTCACCGACGGTGATTAACCTATACGCTTGTGAAATTACATGCCCAATTTATAATTGGGACCTGGGCTCTAGCATTATGCCTTTTCTTTCTGTCCATTCACGGTCCTCAACCAGCCAGTTATTAGGGCGAAATTTCTTCTGCTGCTTTATTTTTGTATTTCGCTTTGGGGCTATCCCGAACACTGTAGTCCCTGTCATCATTGCTACGCTATCTCGCGGAAAAGAACTTCGCAGTCTAGTGTTCCCCATATTTTGTGCTCCGCATGTACATCGTCGTGCGCATGCCGTTGGCCTACAGACTAGCGGAGAAGTACTGTGGCAACTGTGGTGCGGCGAATAGGGCTCTTTCATTGCAACCGCAAAGCGTAATTTGCGAGTGAATGGGTGAGTGTGTGCATGTGTGTGTGTGTGTGCGGGTTTGCGTTTTCGTGGCGTCCGTATGTGTAGGCACGTTTGTGTGCGTTTCGTGCGGGTTCGTATTGTCGTGCGTGGGTGTGTGCGCGCGCGTGTCGTGTGCGTGCGCGGGTGAGTGTGTGTGTGTGTGTCCGATGACTCCCATCCTCCCCGCTATATCCCAGCAGCGTTCAACATAAAAGCGTCTCGTTGCTCAGTGCGGGCGCATGACGGTGAAGTTTAGGATCGAGATACGGCTTTGCTCTTTGGCAGTTTGGCGACGTTTACGAGGGAGGCAAGGGGGGGGGGAAAGGCGGGTGCGAGGCAGCTGGTCTCCATGCGGACGCCGGCGCTCATGCGGCGTCACGCGGTAGCGTACTGGCGCGGCAGCACCGCACCGCCTGTCTCTTTCGCCTTGTCTGTGCCAAGCGCTCAGGGCCAAGCCTCCCATTAGCCTAGACTCCACCTTGCTCGCCGCTTTCTATCATTTCGTGGCGGTGTTTTACTGGACATCCCCGCTCTGTGCCTTGTTTCAGCTCGGATTACTCTTGAAATAAACTGTCTGGGGGGTTGTGTGGAACGGATGGACTGCGCAAGTTTAGTGCCACGGATAGCGCGCTTCGCGATAGGATTACTTGCGAGCGCTAGCCAGTCTTTTGACAGATGGTAGTAGATTTTCTGAGCTTTTCTTCAGAACTTGATCATTTCTTTTGTTATTGCCACCGCTGTCAAAGTTGTCAGTGTTTCTTGTGTTTTGTAGAACCTGAACGAAATAGCATAGACAACTATAAAAAGTTGTCATGCATGGCGTGCGGCAAACTTGCGAGAATTTCTTCATTTCAAACAGAGTGCAGCGAAAATTATTGCCATGGAAGTTACATATCAAGCCACGCGCTCATATAATACTGAATCCTTAGGAAAAAGTGAGATCCCATTCATGAAGAAGGTAAATTTTGACTCTAATCAGTAAGTATTTCGCGCCCCAAAAATTTTTACTGCAGACCTCGAAAAGCGTAAATGCCGCTCATAACAAATCAATGCATTGGTACTTGTAAAAATCAGAACAATCCACTCCAACGTCGACACAATCAAAGTACAGAAAAATAAAATCACCGACTATTGATGACCACTCAAGATAGGACGTGACAGAAGGGGCAGCTTTTATTGACGAAATATCTACACAAACCATATGAGCTGCTACACCGGCCAGGTAAATGAATGCTGTCTATAGCCCTCCTTGAATGTAGGTAATATCTTTAATTTTGACGGCTACATTCACTGACCAGAGGGCATTCTAGACAGAAGAGGTGAGCAACACGCATAGAAAACATGAGAACAGACACATATATATGCGCACAAAAACTAATCCGGAAGGCAACGTATGTTTACCACAAAACTTGTTAGGTTTATTTACTGATTTATTAACTTGCAATGTACCTAAGTGCCCGCGTGAACGCGTATTTTTACATAATGGGGTCGCTTGCGTAAAACCGCTCAAGCAACGCTAATAGCCTAATGCAGAATAATAACAAAGAAATGGGGCAGCTTCGCACTAGTGGCGCGATGACTGGGCAAACAGCGAAGATGGCGGCCCCACCCAGCTTATTCTTGGTTCGGCTAACCTTACGTGTGGTTATGGTTGGATACTCGACCAAATTTTTTGCGGGGTTATGCTTCGAGACACGGTCAAGTTTTCTGCGTGGTTTCGTCGTTAGCCCCCCAAAGAGCAAAAAACACTCTGTCATTAAAGTGCGGCGCCCGTTAGCTCGTAACTCAGGAACTCAAGGGTGAAACGCCCATTACGCTCATGCCATTTGTTGAAAATTTTTGATGAACAAAACCAAATTAAAGCTTCCTTTTGCCGCTTGCACGGCTTGCGAACTTTATTGCAGCATGTAAAAATCACAAGGACACCATGTTTTGGCGACATGCAGGGCCCCCTCGTGCCCAAAGCGCCTGGGTAGTAAGACGACCCCCGCCGCCCTCGACGTGCTTTTAATCACAATCCAGAGCGAAACTTAGTAGTACTTAATTTAATCGCAGTTTGGTGCATTCAAATTGTAGAATACTGAATAAGATAGCCCTTCAAGTAGTTCCAGAGGCTAAACAAAGATAATATCTACCAAAACAAGCAGATTTATCCGCTTTCTTTTGATCAAACTGCAAATGCCAGGGTACTTGTATTCTAGAGGGTAGTAGGTGAGGCAATAGTCAAATAAGCAAATCAAGCGTAAATAAAGTACGCGAAACAAGCACCAATTCGCACTTCCGCGGCGTGCTTAAGTGTGTACTTCTATATTCACAGAACAGAAATAGCCGCTTACAGGGTGCGCGGTACAACTATATACATACGATCGAAATTGGTGCAAGCAAATATATTTAAAGCCTAAACAACACAAGTACAAGATCCAGCCTTAGAATGTGATTTTCAGGTGTCCTTTTGCAAGAAACATCTACCAGGGCACTGATTGTGTTCCGTATCTTCTCGGCAAGTTGATGGTCGGCGACCGGTTGCCCGCGGGGCAGTATTATGCGTTCCCCAGCACGCCGTCCAAACCCCCCCCTCTCCCCTGTCACATCCGATCTGAAAGCCGACATGCCAGCGTTGGCCACAGATGGGGTTAGACGGGAGACAAGAATAGAGAATTGATTACTCCCAGTTGGCATTGTTCCTAATCTTCGCACTTCGCCAGATTATTGTCAACTCTTGTCATATTATTGGCAAATCGCAAATTTTTATCTCCTGTAAAGGCCCCTGCCCCTTGCCACACGATTTGCAGTCCAGCCTCCGCAATGTCGGCTTCATGCAACTCGGCCCTCCACTTCAAAAGCGCGCCGACCCTTGTTCTAGTCTGTTTGGTGCGAACTGGGAATAGATGAGTCAATGGCGTAATTAAACCAAATGAGAGCAAAAAAGGAAACAAAATGCCCGCTCAGATCGCCCGACGGCTTTGTTTTGCATCCCCTACTTTCAGAATTACAAAACAAATTTCACGCTGTGGACGCTCGCTGCATTTTATTGCTGAGTCGCGATACAATAAAAAGACCAGCTGGCGCTTCACCACGTATTCGTAACGGCGATGCAAACGAGAAGTGGTCAATAAAAGTCCACTCAAAAGGGCTCAGGTGCGCAAGAGCGTGGCGCCCCGCAGCAGACGAGCCTGCCGTCCGCACGCCGACTCACCGACTTTTACGCACGGTCGTCGCCGATTGCGCTAGCTTTTTCTTTGATCGGCGGTTGTGGACTGGAATTTGTCACCAAGTGTTTTAGTTGAAGCTCTATCTTCAAATTCCACTTCATACGACCATCGGTGAACATGCTAGTGGCAGAGCACCGCCACCGTCCCAGTAGTTTCCGCGACGCTGCAAATGCACTTAGCGCTGCAAAGATATTTTTTCCTTCTTTCAGGTTGGTCGTCGGGAAGATGGAAAGCGCCGCGGATATGATCGAGACCATGTCGCAAAACAATCGGGAGTGCCTCGCTTATATCGCTTCGGTAAACACGGGAGGCTATGGGACCCCCACACCTTTGTACTAACCGGAAGTCGGTTCGGCCTCCTGTCGTGCAGCGCCGCCACGACAGCACCTGAGGCCAATGACGTAGTGATTGCCGAAGCCCTAGTGGCCAGTCGCCTGTCGTGTCCTTTCATTCGTATGGTTATATTTTCTTCTTTAAGTCTTTTTTTCGGTTGATACGACTCGGTACATGCCCGTTTTCGCATTGCCAAGCAAAGAGGACATGTGGGGGGAATGTACTTGGCTGACTCCTAATTTCTACTTCTGTGATTAGCATGCTCAACGTAATCATACAGGCCTCCCTAAATATTTAGCTGAGTAGAAGGCTGCACCACATTCTCTAGGTCCCACTAGAACCAAAGGGCGGTGTTGTAAAAGAGTGGACCATCCGCCATTTTGTAAAAGAAAGACTGAGACTGAGGAGCAGGAGGAATGCCTTCCCTGCAGGTACTAAAGGTAGAAACAATTATGATCGCAAGGTGGTTCCCATCGAGGTCCCCACAAGAAGGTCACGAATACTCTATGCACAGCCTCAACTTCAGCTCGCGCGCAGTGGAGTACTTGAGTGCGTGTGAGTGAAGGATGTGAGTGGTGAGTGCGAGTGAATGTGAGGGGCCAATGTGAGTGGTGAGCCTGAGCGTCTCAGTGTGCGTGTGGTGACGCTGTGTGGTGGGCGTGGGCGCGAGTTAGTGTGAGTGGTGACGAAAAAAAATTCCCCGCATTTCCCCGAGGGGAAGAATGTGAAAGTGCGAATGCACGAGTTGAATTTGCGCGGTTCGGTAATGTTCGCGAAAGATAGATCACATACACACACACACACACAACTACAAAGAAAGAAAGATGCATTTATTCACAGACACCTATTTGTGTTGTAGTTGTACTTGATTGCTAGAGCGGATCTCAGCTTTGAAATTTCGTGTCAGTACTCCTTTAAGCGGGTGCATTAGCCCTTCTCACGACCGATTCCTGGCCAATCCCCCACGTGGGTATGTGCCATGTCAGCGGCCAGGCAGCGCGCGCCCATCTCCCCCCGTTGCCAAGGAAGACGAGGAGATTCCTGGCCAATCCCCCACGTGGGTATGTGATGCGGACATCGCCGGTGGACGCAGGTTCAGGGTCGCTTAAGAAGTGCATTGCAGTTAAAATGGCGAGCGTGAGTGCGAGTGTGTGCGATTGGTGAGGACAAATGATGAGCGTGAGCGCGAGAAAGTGCGTGTCTTGACGACGAGTTGTGAGCGTGAGTCCGAGTGGTGAGGATGAGTGGGAAGAGTGAACGCGAGTGAGTGCGAGTTGCAACGGTGAGTAGTGATGTGAGCGCGAGACAGTGCGAGTTATGAGGACGAGTGGCGAGCGTGAGTGCGAGTGAGTGCATTAGGATAAACATATTTTTTTGAGTAAGTGTGGGTGGAGCGGCGTCAGTTTTGCCGAGGTATGACTTTCACTACAGAGAAAAAAGGGAAACTACAAAACTGTTGCCCCTACACGTCTTGATGAAAGCTGACTAAAGCCGGAAGCATGTGACCAAAACTGAAAGCAAATCAGGCAAAGCTTCCTGGGAATTCACGGAGAATTCATGGAGTCGAGCACGGAGCAAGATAAAAAATTTGGCCTATCTCCCCGCGAGGGGGACTCGAGTAAATGCGTCGCATAGGGGGTGGGTGTATTGCGTTAACGTTTAGGGTTTGGGGAGTTGGTGGTAGTGAATGTGTTGTATCAGCAGCTTCTTGACGTAGCTTGAAGGAGTCAAGGATATAAGGCGCGTTCGTAGCCTCCCATTCTGTTTCGGCTTTCTGGTGCAGTGGGAAGAGCACCATGTACATTGCGTTCCGCCCGCGGCGTCGAGGGATCGAAACCAGGTGCCGGATAGTATTTTTAAATGCAGAGAATTTCAGTAACTCACGATGTCACCCGCGTTGACGTCCGTCGTAGTCCGCACCGTCATTTTCCGCACCCCTCCCCCTACACTATATAAAAAAATACTACCCGGCGCCTGGTTTCGATCCCTCGATCCTGCGGCCGGAACGAACGCAATGTACATGGTGCTATACCCACTGCGCCACAAAGCCGACACAGAATGGGAGGCTACGAACGCGCTTTTTATCCTTGACTCATTCAAACTACGTCAAGAAGCTGCTGATACAACGCATTCACTACCACCAACTCCCCAAACACTAAACGTTGACGCAATACACCCACCCCCTATGCGACGCATTTACTCGAGTCCCCCTCGCGGGGAGATGGGACCGCCAAAAACAACGCGTTGTGGACTACGCAGTAAGGTGCCGGCACGTGCGAGAACCACTCGCGCTGTTCGTTCCAGGCAGGGGGCGCGCGAGCACTGCAAAGGCGGGAAATGTGAACTGCTTTGGACAAACCTCCGTTCAATTCATCAAGAGAGAAGTGAGACAGGGAGGCGACGAGCGTGATGGGTAGTAGCAGTAAGCGGATAACGGTGCCACAGGCCGTTATGGCGAATCACTGCTCTGCATTTGTGACAGCTTTCACGTTGAGTGGAATGGCTTTAATTTTTATATAGTGTAGGGGGAGGGGTGCGGACAACGACGGTGCGGAGTACGACGGACGTCAACGCGGGTGACATCGTGAGTTACTGTAATGCTCTGCATTTAACAGGAGCGCCGACTTCGCTCTCTCCTGCGGGCTCTTAAAGGAGCCATGAAGAGAAAATACAACTTCGTTTAATTTGAAAGAACTAGGATTCAGTATCTCACTCAGCTCCATTACAGCCCCAAAAGATGTTTTTTTAACGAAAAAAAAAGCAAGAATTATTTAAAAACTTTCAAATTTCTCGCCACAGTGACGTGTTATGAGCAAGAATGACGTCATACGGGGCAACAATAAAACATAATTTTCACTGCCTCAACTGCACGTCAACATTCAAGTGATGCGGTCAAATGGAACTAGAGGCCCCATTACAGACGTCCAGTCATGTGTCGCCGCGACAGGTGACTTAGGCGGACGCCAATCACACAAACAAGGTTCCGTGACGTCATAGAAAAGTTGCTGGAAATTGGCTAGGGGGTCGCGACTGCTTCGCACGTTTTCTTTAATATCTCCGTTATTTGTTCGAAGATTGCGATGATATTGGTATCATTGTTATCGGGACTGAGCAGTCTTTCTAACAAATCCAACTTGTATTTTGTCTTCATGGCTCCTTTAATGTCCATCTCTCATGGAGCACAATATAGATGGCGCAGCGAATGGTCCGCCGGCTAAGCGGCCGGCGTTCCCCGTGCGCCGGGGGGCGTGTTGGCGGAACGCATTCCGTCGGCTTTTGTCGTCTGCTTCGGCGACGGTAGTTTTGGGCACGGTGTGCTTTGGGCCTCCTTTGGCGCCGCTTCTCGTTCATTGCGCTCCTCCTTCGCACGGCTTGATTGTTCGACAGCACCTTCTGGGTAACCCGAACCCGAAGGAACTGAGTGGTCGTACCGCACGGCAAATATACGTTAAGGATTGGTTTGCATGGCGGGAAAACAAAATGTAGAGCGCACTTATAGACATATGGCTGCTATACAAACACTACCTTTTGCGCAGTGCTTGCCGAAGATGTGACTCCGTTTTGTAAATTTGTGAACACCAATTCGGGTGTGTTTTAACAGGTTTTACAAAAGGTGAAAGGAGCAACTGGTTTTGATCACTAGCGATTATAAAAGCTGCCTCAGCTTTCTCGCCGTTGATTGATTGATTGTGGGGTTTAACGCGCCGACGCAACGCAGGCGATGAGGCGCGCCGTAGTGGAGGGCTCCGGATTAATTTTGACCACCTGGGGATCTTTATCGTGCGCCGAAATCTCGTACACACGGGCGTTTTTGCTTTTCGCCTCCATCAGAAAAGCGGCCGCCGCGGCCGGGAATCGAACCCGCGACCTCGTGCTCAGCAGCGCAACGCCTTAGCCACTGAGCCACCGCGGCGGGTTTTCTCGCCGTTCTCCAACTTACGTCAAGAACATAGTGTGCCTAGAACACGGACCGGCACTCCCACGCTCATCAGAAAATAACAGAAACG
The DNA here is from genome assembly GCF_048455015.1 of Haemaphysalis longicornis. Classification (NCBI taxonomy): domain Eukaryota; kingdom Metazoa; phylum Arthropoda; class Arachnida; order Ixodida; family Ixodidae; genus Haemaphysalis; species Haemaphysalis longicornis. The sequence goes on from NW_027526203.1 coordinate 59,599,070, forward strand.
CGATAACATCACCCGCGACTGCCCGCGACGTAGCAATCTGCTCAAGATCGAGGCCCTGACAGTGCGGTCTTTTCACAAGCCTTCATTTCACGATATTTGAATTCGCCCGGACCCTATATCTCTGTAGCGATGACTCGCCAAAAGAAAAGGTTTGACGAGCCGGTTGTTTTGCTGGTCAGCCGCTTAAAAAAAAAAAAAAAACTCCGGGAACACTCGTAGGCCCAAAATTGCAGCCCTACAAATCGCAGCATTTTATTTGGAGTCCACGGCGTTATCGACGAGATAACACGACCGTAGAGCTGCAGTGAACATCAGGTGGTAAGTTGCGGTATGAGTTACAATGAAGGTTACGTTTGATATTCTTGGGTGCCTTATCAATATGACGGTGTTTTTGTATACTTATTACAACAAGGCAGCAGTCGAATTCAGACATTGGCACAGAAATGTGTCTCATTGCCGTTTGCCGATGGACACTCCGGGCGACCCTTGTAAGCATTGTTCGTGTGCAGAAGCGGCATAAATAATTAAGCAAGCGGCCGGAGAGCGGGACAACAATAGGGGGTAATTTTTGCGCTGCATCGATTTGTCATAAGCAGAATCACGCTAGTCTGCATGTTGTGGCGTATCATATTACTCTTGCTCATTCTTTGGTGCTTCTAAAGTCGTCGTCATTCAGTTGCGTCTTACATCTGCTGGGTTAGTACAATATTTTTAGCGGGTCTTCACAATGTCGGAATAAACGCCCCCTGATAGGGAATAAGCGATCGCCATGTATGCGGTAGCATGCGATTATCTGCGCCGTCTATTGCGGCTGCGCACGGGTGTTTAAATTCCGCGCGTGCAGGCATTCCTTCTGCATAGTAGGACAGGCATACGACAGACGTCGTTGCCACAGAAAAGATGCCTCTGGGGAGAGCGAAAAAGGGAAGAGCCAAGTACAGAGGCACAGCGACGAGAGGGCAAACGAAGGAGGAAGAGAGCAAAAGGAAAGCTAGGCGGCCGGCGGCGCGTGGACATTATTGGCCCGAGCAAAATATTTTTTCTGGGCCACAGTCGGCGCTCCTCTTTATATCTTGCTCCGTGGAGTCGAGAATAGGGCCCCGAAACGCCATTGTGGGCTGGTATTTCCACATACGATGGCACTGCTGCCCGCAAGTAAGTACAGTTCCTGTATATAGCCAGAGACCTTCAATGCTTGTCTGGTCATGAAACTCCCGGCCAAGTTTCGTAGGGGGACAAAGGCTACCGCGAGGGGCACCACCGCAGATCGGAGGGCATCGGGCAGCCGCCGCTGCTCTGTAGCCAGACCGGCAGGCAGGAACACAGGAACAGCATGCCCGTTCGCAAGAAATTTTTTCGCCACTGACAAAATGATAAGTCCATTTCAGCGGCCCACGACCCGTAAAGCGAAAGCGCACTGCTGATAAGGTGGCAAGCGACTTTTTTATCTTACTCCGTGCACGGCCGGTCTGGAGGAGCGGCGAACACGGCGCGCCCGCCGCTCCTCCAGCCCGGCCGTGCTCCGTGGTCCATTCCCTGCCAAACGCGCTCTGACCACGCCCCCGGCTGCCCTCCAATCAACAGCAGCGCCGCGGCGCGGCCTCCCTGGGCAGCGTACGAAGCTCTCCCATAGCGTGGCGGCGAAGTTTCATGACCAGAAAGGCATTGAAAGACTCTGATATAGCTCTCCTAGAGGAGCATAGTAGCGCGTCTATCCGGTATCTTGACTTCTAAAGTCGTGCGGGAAAGCCACCTGTCACGCTCGAAGGAGCCGCCGGCGGCTGCCGAGGCAGTGGCAGCTGCGTGGAGAGGTCGACGCATGCGTGTGCCAGCAAAAGCGGGGCGGAGAGCCTGCGGGAATAGTATGCTCCTTATCAAGTGAGCGGCGGCCGCTGCCGCCGTCACTGCAACCTCCGCCCCTCACTTCAGCAAAACTGACCGGAAAAGTAGTCTTGTGCACAACCTCGAAAGCTGGCTTTCCTGTCACAGGGCGGAAACCTCGGCATGGGGCAACCAGACGCGCAACTCTGACGCTACTTGGTACACCGGAACTCTAGGAGGAACAGCACTAACCACTTGACCATTTCCCAGCATCACGGCTGTTGTTGGGGAAGGCCATTAGCCGACTGCTCTCTGGTTTCTTTTTAAGTGCGAATGCACTTCTTAAGCGAGCCTGAAGCGTCCGCCGCCGTCCGCATACCAACAGCTGCGGGTGCGCGCGCTCCTCGTCTTCCTTGGCAACGGGGGGAGATGGGCGCGCGCAGCCTGGCCGCTGACATGGCACATACCCACGTGGGGGATTGGCCAAGAATCGGTCGTGAGAAGGGCTAATGCACCCGCTTAAAGGAGTACTGACACGAAATTTCAAAGCTGAGATCCGCTCTAGCAATCAAGTACAACGACCACACAAATAGGTGTCTGTGAATAAATGCATCTTTCTTTCTTTGTAGTTGTGTGTGTGTGTGGAATCTCTCTTTCGCGAACATTACCGAACCATCGCAAATTCAACTCGTGCATTCGCACTTTCACATTCTTCCCCTCGGGGAAATGCGGGGAATTTTTTTATACACTAAGGGCCCAGAAGGGCATTACATCAGGGGGATGTAATTCAAACAAGGTATAACTCAGCACATATGAAAAAAAAAACTACAAATGGCACTCGGATACATATCTGTGTAAAAGATTCGGTTACAAAAAAAATCGCGCCAATCCACCCCGTGAATGTGGTTGGAAAGCAAAGCTGTAAACGGCACCCATAACGATTACTCATGCGACGTCACTTAAAATCCCTCACATCGCTCTACAAATAGTAAAACCAGAGAGAAGTGAAAGGCACTTAACCACACCATTTATTACTTCAAAGAGATATTCTTCGTAAGGTTAAATCAATGCATGATGCATGAACGGTGTTTGGTTGAGTTGTATTGGTGTAGAAAGAGTGGAAACTTTTTTTTATAAAATCAAAGTAAGCTCCAACCCGGTGTTAGACGATCTGACTTCTCCGTCTCTGCGCCGCGGACGGAGGCGGCGAGACTTGCGGCTGAGAAGGAGGAGGAAGAAATACTTCTGTCAGATTTCTGAACGGCCCAGAGTGCAGCCTTGGGGAGTGATTCCTTCTTCTGTGGGGCCCATATGCAGTCCGCGCGGCCTGTGTTCTGTCCACCCGCTGAAGCTGGGTAGGTAGAGAGGGCCTGGACAGCAGCATCCCCCATTGCTCTTGTTGGGTAGTTGACGGAAAGAGAGGAGGGTGCTCAGGGCTAAAGTCGCCCACCCCTATTACGGGACGGAGTATTCCTACTTCTGAGAAAAATTTACATTCAGCGTCGTAGCGATCCGGATGCATTACGTGAAGACGCGTAGGCTGTTGGAAGGAGCCCGGAATGTATGAGCCCTAGGGTAGTTTCTTGTTCTCTGGAAAGGTCAGGGTAAGGCGAAGGTACGGTCTGTCTCAGAAGGCGATAATGCTGGATTATCTCCGTGGACGTGACAAGCGGGTGACTGTCCTCGTGCAGCTCCATAGCACGGGAGGTAAAAGCGCAGGCTTGTTTGGTGGGCGCATTTGTTGCCCTCCATTGAAGCGTGAGGCGGTGTCCAGATGAGCTGAATGGAACCGTTTGGGGAGTGGTTTTTTAGCACGCACAGTGCAGGTCAGGACACCCAACCCGACTGGTAATTCCAGTAGGATTGCTGGGAATCGGTGACTACCCTCCGAACTCCTGGTTCAGTGAGAGCCAAGGTGATGGCTGCCTCTTCTGCTGCCGTCATTTGTTGGGTCCTAAGCGAGGTACACACAAGGAGGTTGGTTCTGGAGGTAGCCACGATGATGGCGTGTTGCTGCCCTCGATGTTAGGAGAAGTCTGTGTAGATAACTGCATGAGCCCCACCAAGGGTGGTGTTTAGCGATTGAGCCCGTGCTTTTCGTTGACCCTCGTCATGTGAGGAGTTCCTATTTCTAAGCAAAGGGAGCATCTTTAGTTTTAGTCGCCAAGAGTCTGGGAGTACGTCAAGCGGAGTGACATTCTGGGCTGCCCAGCCAATCTGGTAAAGCATGTGGTTACCCAGTGTAGTTCTGAGTCGGACCTTCTGGTTAGAAAGATGGCCTTCTATCAGCTCTTCCACCGTGTTGTGGAGCCCGTGCTAAGCAGCCTCAGTGTGGACGCACTCATGAGAAGACCAATGGCCTGCTCAACCGCCTTTCTAATCGTTATATAAAGCATCTCTATGTCTTCCTCGTCGAGAAGAAGATGGGGGTTTGTCGTAAGTAACTCTCGAGAGGACAAAAGCTTCAATTAATCGAAAGGTACAGGATTCTTTTAGGCCTCGGTTCTTGGTGGCAACTCGCCTGATCATGTGTATGATTAGATTAATGCTGTTTTTGAGGCGCTGCAAGGAGACGTCACTCTTGGTGTTGGACTGGAAATGTAGGCCCAGGATCTTGATGCTGGGGTTTGGAGTGATGGCCTGGTCATCAAGGAGTATTTGAATTTATTCCTTGATTTGGCGTGAGGGCGGAAGACAAGGAGCTGTGATTTTTTACGTGAACACTGGAGGCCACAGGCTTTAGCACACTGACGTACTAATAGTGAGATGCCATGGATTGGTGTAAGCTTCCTTTAATTTTTGTAACTCTTAGCACATGAGCAAGGTGCGCACAGGGCCGCTAGACGGGCGTGAGTGGTCGTGTGACGCTTTCACGTGGCATTCAGCGGGAAGGCAGGGGGTAAACCGTAGATGGGCTTGGTGAGTACACCATTTGTCTTCCCGTGTTCGCGTGGGCTCGTAGCTGAATCGGTAAGACAACGGGCTCTCGCTTTGTTAGTCTATTAGTTCCAGGTTCGATTCCCGGCGGTGCCGCTAAGTTCTTTTATTTGTTCGCTGGAGTTTTCTGGTGACACCAACGGTCGCGAAAGAACCCTTGGGGGGTAGAGGTAGAAAGCTTTGCTTTAAAAATGGGAAGGGAGAGAGAGCGTAAGCGATTAACTGACATCTGCAGTGCATGACACCACTGAACGAGGCACTGGCGGGAGTAATTTTGAGAAATAATTTACTTTTCAGAACAACAACAAAAAAACGATGGGATCATCGGTCGATTATGATGATTATGGCTCGTTGAGTGAAGGCACATAGCTGACGACGGTCTGCTCCGCGATATTTACACTTTATTACAATATTCACAATGAAGTTACAACTGACATCGCAGATCCGAGCTGTGCTATATTAGCTTTTTCCGCAGGTCTCCTACATCGTGCAAGTGATGTGAAATAATGTCCTATTCTTTTATATTCGATATATGTTAGACGAAGGCTTTAACAGGCTTCCTCTTGTTGTCGCACAAAATGAAAGCGAGCAATAGCTCTCGCTTTTCCTGTGAGTCTTTTGACAGTGGTTGCGACTACGCGGAACTTGGGAGAGAAACGAAGACTGAAAGCACTGTTACCCGAAGTCGTGAGAAAACAACCTGCTTCGTAGAATTTGTGCTTTGCAAAACACGTCTGCCGAGCAAGTGCTCCCGCTTACGTTTACTTTATATTTGCGCGTGCCTGCTTTCTGTTTGTTTGAGGAAACTGTTTATTCAAGCTCCACTAATAACGTGGGCCAATTCATTATTTCCTGTGTCGCAAATTGTAGTGCGGGAGAGTGAGGGGGGCAGCCGTGCCTGCTTGCACGCTTCCGGCATTTCCCCCATTAATGCGCAACTGGGTTGCCGCGTACCTAATGTTCGTACTCCCGGCACAGTAATAGAACTATGAACTTGCTTTCACACCTCAGTGTCCCTGTAACGCCTGTAAGTAGGCCTGTGTATTTTAATTGTGCAACGCTGTGATGGAGTGGTATAGAAATTAAGCGTTAAATTGCTGCACTTTATTTCGGAGGAGCGGGCACTTTCAAACCATTAGTTTAGTTTTATTGTGCAGCACAACTGCGCACGCCCCTAGGCACAGTTTTTAGGCCTGCGCGTGGACTTGTCATCAATCGACTGCGTTGCGTGATTGTTAGTAAAAAGTTCTCACCCGCTTGGAAGCATCTGCGGAAGATGGGTCGGTTTCTTACTGCTCTGAGGTCGCCTGCTGCCAGCATTTGCTTTGTACTGCGCTCTTGGGGAGCTTTGGTAAAGATCATTTCTCCGCACGCGGTGGTGCTGCGGATGGGGCCACGAGTAGGAGAGGGAGGGCGCTGCGGGAGAGCCATGTCTTTGTGTGCGTTTGTTTAAAGGCTCAAAGAAACGTCCCCCTTTCTCTCTCTCTCTCTCTCTCTCTCTCTCTCTCTGCTATCGTTTACCCACGGTTTGGGTCGGCGGAGGGATTGAGAAGGCGTCGGGGTGGCCACCGCCTCAATGCTACCATTAATTGCCCGTGGAGGCGGTGCGGCTCCTGGGGCTTCAAGCCGCGTCGCCCTCGCGCCTAAGAGCCGCGCTGGATCAAATGGAAAGTGCAGCAATCGTGCGTTACACAATTTTTTTCTGCGAATTATGGCGTTCTTCGTAATTAGCGCCAGCGGTAGCCATAATGTTATGGCATTCGACGCACGTAAGCCGATTAAGTGCCCCGAAAAATTCCTCCTCTTGGTACAAATTTTGAAGTCGTTGTGTGCTAATGTTTTACCATAAATTCATCGCGCACGCATGTGTTTTTGCGTTACCGAAAAAAGTTCGTATCGTTGAGCAAAGTTAAAGTGGTTTTACTTTTGAGAAATTGGTGGCACCTTCGACACGTTTATTTGGCTGGATTTTTTTTTTTTTTTTGCTTAGCGACACCATCTGCAAAGCGAAACATATAAAGCAGTTGCCTGGGCAAGCTATTGTAGGCGCATCTCTTCGGTGACACCAATCAGGGTTAAGATGATTCGCATTGTAACAGGAAAAGCTGCGAATAAAAACATAGTGGATGGCGTTAAGGCGATATTTACAAGCAAAATAAATATTTGAGTGCGAGCCAAGCGGGACGTAAAACGTGCGAACTTCTGCCCACATGTTTCGTTTAGATTCACCCGGATGCCCAATATCGTGTGCTTACTTGGGTAAATCCTAAGCAGTTGGGATATAAACCTGCTGTACCGCAACTAAGAAACGTTTTTTGTTTAAACCCATTGGACGTCTAAGGGCAACTAACAAGAAAACCCAAGTTACACGTCATTCTGCTAAGAAAGCAATTACCGATGGTTTCCGGCTACCGAGTTCGTGCTGCGACTTGTTGTCCTTGCGCCCAAGTGCCTTCGTCGAAAATAGGAAAATATTTAACCCTAGTGAAAGCCACGTCTTAAGGGGGAAGCTATGCTAGCTAACCGCGTCGTCCTTTGATTCCTTTTCCGTGTTTTGTTACGGCAGAGCCAGTTAGTACTCTTTAAGTCCCAACAAATGCACCCATGACACACACATCATAGAAAAGTGTGGCCACGAGTCTCCAAATGCTACTTATGCACCATTCTTTTTAGGAACAGTTTCGGTAGCTTAGGGGCCGCTTTCCATGTCGCACAGATGACACGGTGGACACTAAAGAATAGAAAGAAATCCCCCATCAAGCGCGGTCAAAGGAATCACGCCGCGAGACCATAAGAAAGAGCCCAGAATTGAATCCGAATTTGCACTATTCCAGGTGGCTCATTTTTGTACAATAGAACCTCGTTAATTCTAACTCCAAGGGTTTACAAAATCGGTTCGAATTAGCCGGAATTCGAACTAGGGCCGGAGGGGGGGGGGGGGCGTCTCTTTGTTTGGTGGTACATAGCACGCTACTAGTATTAGAAACACATGCGCGACAATGTAGACGGTACTGCTCATCCTTCAGAGTGCACTTTCAATAATTACGGGCTGCGAACGAAGAAAAAGTGAAAAAGAGGCAGCGCCAACGGGAGAAAGAAAAGGAGCGCGCCCCCGCAATGGCGCGAAGCGAGACCCCCTGTTTAATGCCAGCTGCTTCAGTGTACGTGGGGCAAGCCCGCGATTACGGGTTTGGGAAGCTGCAGAGGCTAGTGACGCATTGAACTTTGGCCTTGGGATTCAAATTTTACGAAACGTAGCCTGTGCGTACGGGAAATATTGTTCGAATTAACCGTGACACATCTTTCAAGTTGGAATTAGCGAGAGCTTTTCCCCATTCAAATACACGTCACTTTGCCGGGACCAAGGAACCAGTTAGAATTATCTGTTGGTTCGCATTATAGGACTGCGAATTAACGACGTTCGACTGTAGTTAGAAAGCTTGCTATATTATCTTTATTTGCAGGTCACACTCGCTGCTGCCAATAGTTTCTACCGTGGTGGGGCTTATACAGCCCCATGGATTTCCCTTTTGATGAGATACAGAGGAGTACCGGAAAGAACAAAGAGTTCGAGAGTAAGCATGAACTGGACGTACTTGAAGAACTTCGCGACATGGAGAAGAGCCTTGAGGATTTTTACGAGAAGTCCGAAGAGATCATTATAAGCAGAACAAACACCACCTGAACCAAGATAAGGACACACGCAACGTTGACTTCCAACTCGACTTTTCACATCCCGGATACCTTTACTTATATAAAACATCAAAAATAAAAGCGAGCAAAAAGATAAGACGCTTTAACCATTACCCGTCTTCCATTGGTGTAGTGCGCTCACACGTGCTACCGTGGAGCTTACACTGCTTTTCAGTGAGCGAGACAGATGCTACAATTATTTAATAGCTACCAGAACGCACAATTTGCCCCGCTTCGTTGATTTCGCGTGCGATATGGTTTTACCGAGTGCACAAAACAGGGGCGCTATAGAAGATCGGCATCTTGCACTCACACTCCTTCTAGTCTGGGTGGCAGGTCCCTCTTTCACAGTGTTATCATATACGCGGCAGCGATTATTTAGACGAAGATAGAAATACTGCACAAAAGACAAGGACAAGAGGAGACAGAAAGGGCTCTCGTCCTTGCTGCTCCAGTTTCCCTCCTCTGTCCTCTTGTCTTCGTCTTCGTCTTGCGCGCAATATTTATTTCTTCCTCTGTGATCAACCAAGTAGTCAGTAGCCAGGTTATATTAGGATCATTTAGGCATTAGCCAATTTGGCCTACGTGATACTTCCGACATGAAAGAAGAATCCTATATATAGTAGAACCCCGCCCTTACGTTCCTCAGTGCTGTGTTTGCCCGGTTGCTACGTTGCTTTTCTCTATTCCCGGCGCAGCTCACATAGAGTGCCATCCAGTAAAATCCTCACTGTTACGTGGTGGCTCAGAGTACGTTCCGGGATCATTCGTCGCAATCTGACACTTCGAACCTGCCCGGGCATCATGCGTGGACCGCCATTTTGACGTTTTAAGAGCCTTGGCCAGGCTTGGCTACGGAACTAGCTGTAGATAGCCGCACGCTGGTGCGATTTGTCATCACTAGATGGCCCTATGTTGCTCTATGCTATCACCATCATCACTACGCTTACAACGGAGGTTTCACTTAGGAATGTCGGAAGTGCGTGTTCGCCATAAAAGCACCACCGCAAGAATAGCACGTCCTCTCGTCGTAATGATGCGCTTCAAGCTTTGAGAACACCGTCGAAGTTGCAACCGTGAACTTTGTTGTACCTTGATTGCGTCGCGAAAACGGGTGGCGCTTTCCCTTCAGAAAAGGCTTGACGTACTAGACGCAGTAGACAAGCAGTCAGCGCGGATGAGATTCGACATCGCTAGGGACCTTGCATTGCCGCGCGTGGTGTTTTCCAGCCATCTCAAAAAGTAGCAATCCTACATTCTCGACTTTTCTAAGCTTCGAAAGCCAAAGTTGCAGAAATACATGGCTGCAAGTCAAAGATGCACTCTTTTCGTTAATTATCGGAGGTTTCCTCAGCGATACGTTTTCCAGGTTGTTAGGTTTTGTTTTCCCACTCAGGTGAAAAACGTACGAACGGGGTTCCACTGCATAATGCACTGAGTGCGCTTCAGTGGGCGGAATTTTAACATCGTATGAGGAGAAGGTAAAGTCATTCCCACAGTGAAAACTCGCCACAACCATGCTCCTGGTGAGATGGGCGTTCGGTTGAAGAGCCGCTGCCAGCATGACGGCATTCTTTAATACGAGAAAGACTAGGATTACAATGAGCGACTTTGCTCAATCATCAACATCTCCAATTTCCACGACAGATCTTTGTTCCCAACGTTACTGCATCTTTGGGTATGGCAATTGAGAAAAAGTCGATGCGCTAGAATTCCTGAAAACATTCCCTACGGTTGTTCGAAAGAAACGGGCGGCGACCTTGCCGCAAATGCGAACGCAATACCCCAACGAACGTGTTGTTGTGTTCTTTGAAGAAATGATGAGGCTGTTCCGTCGCGCTGACGCTGGGATGGCGGCAGAGAAAAAGCTGTGCTTCCTAATGAGAGGTGTCAAATACAAGCTGTTTGCTGGGCTCGAGCTTCATCCCCCCAAAAGTGTCGCTGAGCTTTCGTCCAAGGACGCTTTGGTTGAGAAAACTCTTAACCTGCGAATAAACCCAAGACGGTACGAACGACAAGTTAACATGTTCGCAACTAACCCAGGCCGCCTCCCTTAGAGCCTCATCAGATTCCTTGCGTGAAACCATTCGCGCCGTAGTTTGCGAAGAGCTCCGAAAACTCCTGTCAACAACCCCGCAACCTCCAGTCGCAGCATTATCCGATCTTATGCATGAGGGAGTGCGGCTTGCACTACAGGCTGCTCGCCCGCCGCAAGAATGCGGAGAACCCGCCGCCATGGCGTATGCCTCTCCCCTTCGCCGTCGTAATGCGCCTGCTGTTTGTCGCCAGCACGTCCTTCATACCGCCGTCCAGTCACCCGCCCAACCACCTGCTGTTAAGCCCTAACTTCATGGAAAACGACGCTTGGCGAACTGCAGATCGCCGTCCCCTGTGCTACCACTGCGGAAACGTCGGCCTCATCTACCGTCGCTGCCTTTACAGATAACACTCTTTGCGAGGTTTCTCCGTCAACGCACATCGGCCGTTGCCCTGCCCACGACGGAGTGAGACCGACGAGTACCTATAGCAAACCTACCGACATTCGCCGCGCTTAAACCATTGGGAGTCGCCCTATCCAGATGAATTAACCAGCCATCGCAGCAACGCCGACTTTACACGTGGAAAATCCCCAAGCCCAAGAAGGGGAATATAAAAGCACCAGGTTCTGGATGTGTAGTTGCGCTATGGAGAAAAAAAACAGCCCAAAGACGCAACGATGCATTCAAGAACAAGATTCACGACGCTCCCGCAGCCAGGCGCTCCGATCCACCCCTGACTTGACACCACGAATGACGAGAGTAACACGCCGCGACGCCTATCCGACGCGACCGAAATTCGCAACTAACAACACGACGAGAACGACGAAGCGTACCCACCGACCATCGAAACGAACAGCTAGCCCTTACTAGCTGGCAATCCCCAAGGTACTCATCATAATGCGGAGGGGTACAATACCCCGCGGGATCATGCCCAAAGTGACAGTGGCCGTGCTTCCAGGCCTGCGGCGCGTCCGACGTATCCTTTTGAGGGATTTACAGTCGAAAGAGAAATACCTCCCTCATCTGCGACAAAGGGAAGCAGCTCCTGCGCGAAAGGATTATGAACATCTTCTTCGACTTGCAGACAATGTTCATGTTCCTCCGTCCAAAGTTATCCCGCGCCGAATGTACGATCGTGCCACCGTTTCCTGAATTGGGTGTGCTGTTAGAAGATATGCGGAGTCGACTCAAGGGAGCGAACAACCCCCCCCGAATCTACAGGGAACAGGTGACGAAGGGGGTGGCCGTCTGATGTGCGGCTTTCACCGACCAGAGCGGTAAAAATGAGTCAGACCCTTGAACGAATAAACAACACAAGGACTTATATTTGAACAGGCAAAACACTGTAGAAGCACGAGGACAAGTAACGTTAACGATAGGTAACTTAAAACGGATACAATTGAGAGAAACTGTACAAATACAAAATGTACAATAAGGAACTCTAACAATAAATATTACGAGGTAGAAAAGGTAACTAAAAGAAAAGTTTTCGATGCATATGAGAGACAAAGTCCCACAATATTCACCGACCGAGCCGGACGATGCACCGCTGTCGGAGGCGATTCGGCTGCCTCTAAAGCGTGGCTTCGTCGTATGCCAGGCTATTCGAGACTATCAGGATGATTCGAGGCCCGGCAGGCCGGGAGTACGTTGGAGTCCTCCAGGGCGCGGGTCGCCGATGATGGTACACAAACTGGCAGAAGCCGTTCTTCCATCCCGACGTCGAAACGTAACTAATTTGCTTAGGACCGGTTCCTCTTTTTATAGGTGCGCCGGCGCAGAGAGAGAGGGCACAACACACAACGCGCCCGCCGCCGTCCAGCGCTCAAGTTCCCTCTTTCTCCCTTCTGGAACCATCGGCGCGCCTTACCACTGGAAAAGCTACGCTCGCCCCCTCGAAATCGCTCAAAGCTTCGGCGAAAGCTGAGCGGCGAAGGTTTTATTTTGTGTATTTTCTTGCCGGCAAGCCGGCGAGTGGGGGGTGTTACCGCCGCCTCGTTTGAGAGAGTTCCAGGGTTTTCCCGGGGCGAAGAGAACCGAAACTGAATGAATCGGACGACTGTAACAAGAATAAGGCGCTGTACAATAATATGAAAAAGCTATACGATACTGTTAGACGTCGTACGATCGAGTTTGTGACAGAGCCCCCCACTTTCAGAATATTATGCAATTATATTCTCAAAACTCTCAAAGTCGTGCCTACGCGTCGTTCTATAGCGAACAAAAGATGCAGTGCGTACTAACACAAAATCAAGTACAGTAATGTTGTTCTAAATAATAAATAATGACGCGTACATAGTTTCCGTACAGCACAAGGGTTTGGCACAGATTCCTCCTAAACACAAAGCCTACGTACAAATGACAAGTTCAGGAACCAATACAGTCTGTCAGAGATAACTGAGAATGCCGAACAAACTGGGTCACATTACAAGGGTCTGGACAAGCGTCAATACAAGTGTGGGACTTGCGGACAATACAGACTACAATCTAGTGCCTAAGTTCCGTAGGCTCACATACAATGAGTGTTATTTAGTACCCAGAAATACATGCAATGCACTGGTACAATGAAACTCATAAGAACCATAGCTAATATGCTGTTCACAAAGAATAAGATGCAACCGCAACGTTCACGAATACCAGAGCTAGTTACCGCCAATAATATACAGCAAATGTACTCTACAATCAGTAATACCCATAATTACAAACTTCACGTCCGGTACAATATAGAAGCCGCAAATGCAGAGGTCAGGCACCACCATGTGAAGATACAACCTAAAAATTCTACTCGCGGTACACAATTACAGTTATACATTGGTTTGCACTCTGCTTAGGTAGTCTGCTCTCACATTCTCGCTCCCGTTAATATGTTCGACTGTGAACTGGTATTGCTGTAAAAGCAGACTCCAGCGGAGGACTCTACTGCTCAGCTGTTTAGCTTGTTGAATGTAACGGAGCGGCTGGTGGTCGGTTTGCACGATAAATGGCTGTCCGTACAAGTACGCGTTGAACTTTTGGACTCCGCAAACCAGGGCGAGACATTCTCTTTCAATAGTGCTATAAGCGACCTCTCGGGGCACAATTTTCCTGCTGGCGTATGAAATAGGGTGTAGCGTGCCCTCGCAGTGTTGCCTGAGCACAGCGCCGAGGCTGGTTTGAGAGGCGTCAGTGCGGAGCACAGTGTTGCCAGCGCTGGGCGTCAGACATCCGCTAAAAAGCAATGAGAAATCCGCCAGATTCCGCTAGAGTCTAAAACATATCCGCTAAATTTCCCGCTAGGGCCTATTTTATTTAAAAGCAGTGTAATTTCGTATGATAAATACCTTTATCATTCTTAAAAGGTCTCCAAAACTACGAGACCTGAAATAACATATAAAAGAGTCTTCCAATGAGTCTAACTAGAACACTTGAGGCTTCAGTGCTGCGGTGGTCGTCATTGGTCAACCGCATCACAGATAAGGCTAGAAGTTATAAATGTTCACACTGATAAAAAAAACTCACAGGTCAACGAAAAACACATCGATGTCTTCGTCGCCGCTGTCGTCGTCTGACACCATCTCCACAGGACCGCTGGTACTTGTTGAGGGACCAGAAAGGTGACTTGGTTGCACATAGGTTGCAGATGTCCCGATTGCACTAACAACTGCCGCGGAAAGTTCGTAATCAAAACAACTTTTCTGGTGTCGCTTCAGCCTCGCTCTTACGACGAGGATGGCGTTTGTTGTTTCAGGCTTCAGCTTGTTCCTCAGCTTGTATTTTACTATGTTAAGCTGAATAAACGTCTTCTCTACTTCGGCATTTGAATACGGCAGCACGAGCATCGACATGGCAAATGGGGCCAGCTCGGCGAACGGGTTTTCGCCGCAGGCGTCCTTGTAAGAGTGAACTTCACACCAGAACGACTGCGTGGACGATATTTGCTTCCAGTCCAGGAGGGTGATTTTGCTCCACTGGATTTGATTTTTTTCGATTGTCTCAGGGGGCACTGCCATTGCTTTCAGCAGAGGAATCAATGGCTCCTTCACGACGCACAAAGCGTTTTCGATCGATAAGAGTGATGTTTTCTGGAGAACTGTGATGTTTTCGGGAAGTCGCTGTCTGATTTGATCTACTAGCGTGGTAATAAACCTTATGCAGCTTTCTCGCATCACAGCTTCATCTGCGAGAGAGACCCCGTCGGTATTCTGAGCTTTTTCGTTGTCAACGCACGTCTCAAACAGGTAGCCCAGATATGGCTTGGGGTTCAAGTGATCCTCAACTCTGCACGTCAGAACCTCAATCTGCTCTGTCGGAATTGCGACTTTTTAAACCAAGCTTGAAAGCAAAGTCATGAGGTCTTTCAGCAGCTTTGTTTGATCCGCATCTTTCGCCTCGAATGCCTTGTTAACCTTGTGAACATCTGCCAGAATCGGTCTAAAAAAAAAGCAAGTACCCCAGATTTATCTGGTTTTCGTACATACCCTACAGAACTTCTGCCGCATAGCACTTTTCAGTCCGCCTCGCCATCTTGAAGTGCGCCTTCAATTCGGTCCACTGGTCTACGATCCTTGACACGGCTATTTCGAGGGATAGCCACCGCGTCCTGCACGCTTGCACAATCTTCAGTGGTTCATCGCCGTCATTCACCATACCGTAGAGCTTTTTGTACGCAATTTGCCGGGCAGGGGATCTTGCGAACGAGTTGTACGTTTCGCTCATTAGGTAATCCATGTTTCTCGGCAATGCTTCAGCTGTAGCAGCCGACGTGGCTAGCTGCAAAGAGTGGCAGTCGCAGCGGATCAGTACCAAGTGGGGAGCCTCAGCTTTCAACTTCCGATGAACGTCATTATTGATCCCCGCCATAACGCTCGCGTTGTCTGTCCCTACGCCTCTGAACCTTTCCAGTTTAAGACAGTACTCCATCAGAGTTGATTTCACGGCCGCCACAATTCCATCTGCCGTGCAAACTTCCAAGCTGCACAAGTTAAGGAATGTGGTGACGATCCTTGACTTGGTGACACTGTGATAGACGATAGAAAAGGCAAGGAATTTTGCGACACTGATGTCGGTCGACTTGTCAATGATCAAGCTGTAATAGCTTTCCCCAATGTCCTGTGCCAGATCCGCCTTGAAGTGTGGGCCAAGAACGTTCTTAATCACGGAAGCGCACTTGGAGCGGCGCATCTGATACGTTCTTGCAGCTTCGCTGTCAGGAAACGACTTCTTATAGAGCTGGCACAAGGGATCGGCAGTCATAATTGAATAATGTTCGGCGATAGATAGAGCAGTTCTGCCCTCAGCTGCATTCCCTGGTTGGACTTGCCTTTTTGTAGTGAAGTCCAGTTACTTCTGGATTGAAGAAGTGCCAGCCAGTTCCCTATGCTTCTTGCTGTTCGCATGAGCTTTCCGGTCTGAATATCTGCTGCCTAGTTGACAACCGCAGTGCTTGCACGCCGCAACTTGTTTTTCGTCAGCAGACGCTTTGCATTGCAGCCATTTGCTGAGCAGGGGATTCTTTAACCACTCCGTCCTGAACTTCTGCGAATATACCACTTTCGGCATAACTCAAGAGGAAGGGGAGTCAGGGTACACGGAGAATAAACAGAACCGATTTTCGACACAAAGCAGTCGGACGTCTTCTTTTGTTCTCTGCAACTTCGAACGAAAAAACAAAAGTGGGTGGCTGCTTCGCCAATCGCCTCGCTTCCCGCTGGGACTACAGGTACTACAGGCGTCCCCTGCCGCTTGCGGTGCAAACAGCGAGCCCGCTCCCTGCACGATAGCGGACTTACTGTTCGCACGGCAAGCGGCAGTGGACGCGCAGAGTCCAGGGATTGGTATCGCAGCTCGTCTGTTATGTGTTATTAGAAAGCGATCACCGCTTTGAAACCTCACGGATTTGTTTGTCTGAGATAGACGGAGCAAGTGAACAGGGGCCTTCCTACCCTCTGAAGTTAAACAATTTCTGCAGTTTTAGAGGACGCGGGAATGGTTTCTTGCAGGGCGATTTTGAATCGGTGCACTGCGTGAGGTATCCGCCAGAAATCCGCTATGTATGAAAATGGCCCGTCAAAAAATCCACTACCCGCTAGACTAATTTTTTCCCCGTCAGAATAAAATGAAATCCGCCAGATTCAGCGGAAAATCCGCTAAATTGCCATCACTGGCGAGCATGAATGTCTGTGAAGTCCGGGAGTCGAAGTATGGGAGGGCTAGAGATGCGCCGTTTGAGCTCTTTGAATGCTTCTTCTTGAGCGGCACTACACTTGTCGATGTTTGTTCCCCTTTTTGGTGAATTGGGTTAGCTGTGCGCGTATCTCGGCATAGTTCGGAATAAATTCGCGAAACAGCCTGTTAAGCGGAGGAATGCGCGAACTTGCCGTTTGGTTTTCGGTGCCGGCGCTGTCTTGATCTTTTCCAGGTTCTTTTCCAGTGGTGCTAGTTCTCTTTGTGCAATTCGATGTCCGATGAAGTCGACCTCTGTTTCCCAAACTCAGACTTGCTTGGGCGAACGGTCAGTCCCGCCGCTTCAATTCTGTGTAAAAGTGCTCGGAGTGATGCAACGTGCTCTTCCCACGTGTTGTTGGCAATTAATAGGTCGCAGTAGTAATGATTAACACCGGGGACACCTTTGACGATTCGTCGCATCAGCTTGGCGAGACGGTGGGAGTGGTTTTAATTCCGAACGGCATGTAACGGAACTGATAAAGTCCCGACGTTGTGGAAAAGGCAGTCTTGGGTTTGCAGTCCTCCGAAAGAGGAATTCGCCAGTAACCCCTTACAAAGTTTAATTTAGAAAAGTACTTTTCGCCGCCTGCGGCCGCAAATACGGAATCGGCTCGAGGCATTGGTTCTGAATCGGCAACTAGTATGTTGTTGAGTTTTCGATAGTGTACGATGAACCGATTGGTGTGGTCGGGCTTTTCCACCAGCAGCACCAGGGAGTTTTAGGGGACAGCGATTCCTCTGTGATTTCCAGGGACTTCATGTCCTGGACTTCCTTCTCCATGTTCTCCACCGTAGCGAGCGGCAGTGGGTATTGTTTTACGTGAACCGGGGTGTCGGTGGTGAGCTCAAGGTGACATTCCACCAAATTAGTTTTTCCCGGGACGTTCGAGGACATCTTAGAATGTTGCTTCAAGTCTGCCTCAATTTGGGCTTTTTGCGTTGCTGTAAGGCGTGGCAAAAGTTCGACGTCATCGATGCCTTCCGTCTCAACAAAGTCGTTGAGCTATTAATAATAGCCAAATGTTCTTTAATACTGCAGTGCAAATAAAAGCAATTTGAGCTACTGTAAGGCCATTTAAGTTACTAACAACTGAGGAGAGAGAGAAAACTTTAATGAATACTGAAGAGGTTAGCCCCACAAACCGCGGGGCTTGCTACTTCATAGTAGCAACATAGTGAGGTGAAAAAAAAAGAAGAAGAGGGGAAGAAGTGCGCACCAACAATGAATAAGAGGGAGAAGAAAATAAAATTAATTCGGAACGTAGCAAAAATTTACAGCACTAGGAGAAAAAATCTGAGGATCCCAAGTTTAAAGAACATCGATTAATCCCGTGTCAGACAGAAAAGTTAAGAGAGCCTTTGTCCGTCGCGCCGCATCAGCGTGATTTTGCCACGGACCAAGAAAGGGACGCAGCTCTAAAGAGTGTCCTCGTAGCAGTCGCACTAGTGTTCTTTTAGCTGTTTCGCGTTGAGTTGTATGCGTCGGGCAGTAACAGAAGACATGCTGTATGTCGTCTCTCACAGAGCACACAGAGCACAATGCCGAGTCCGCCCAGCCTATCTTAAAAAGAAGACTACCAGTGAAGCGAACGTTCAGGCGTAGTCGGTGAAGGACACCCTCAGTTTTCTTTTGCAGACCTCGCGGAAACTGGAAATTGCACTGAGGGTCAATCGCGTGCAGAGGCAAGGGTATCTTAAGAGGGTCCTGCCAAGCTGATAACTGCAGTTTCCATCCAAGCGCATTCACGGTCGTACTTCCGTCTTGTCTGGAATACGGGATTCCAATAGACACAGGCAGATTGTGCGCCTCTTTCGCTGCTGCGTCAGAGATGACATTCCCTTGGATGCCGGAATGACCTGGTAGCCATTGAAGCGAGATGCGGTGCCCGTCTCGTAGCCCTAGTGTGTGCAATGCGTTTAGCTCACGCACAAGTTGGCCGCAGCGGTGGGATGGCTTCATCAGTGCTTGCAAGGCAGGCCGCGAGTGGGTAAAAATCACCCATTGTCGAGCGGGACTATTGGTGATGTGAAGGAGTGCCGCCCTAATAGCAGTTAACTCAGTGAAGGTAGACGACGTCTTGTGACTGAGTTTCTCTTTCACAGTTAGTCCCACCTACGGAATCCAAATTCCAATGGCTGACGAGTTAGACTTCACGGATCCGTCTGTATATACCTGAACGTGGCCAAGATAACGCGAACTGATATGCTCCAGCGTGTAGTATCGCAAGGCTGGCTCAGGCAGAGATGATTTCTTGCCTATACCTGGTATGGTGAGGCCTATATCCCATGGTGCAGCTTTCCATGGCGGAAAGGCAAGCTTGCTTGGGCGTTCAAAGTTGGCCTGTAGGAGGCGCCGTACATGCGGGGAAGACACCTGTGCTAGAGCATGGTCAGCACACCGGGTTACGTGACGGAGGTTGGTGCGAAAGAACTCTTGGGCTTGAACTGAGGAAGCAATAGTGTAGCAGACACAATAAAATAGTGTGCATATACATTTATCGCAGTGAGGGAAAGATGCCTTGACATTAACTGCTATTAACACTTTACAGCTTCATGCAGTGACAGGCTCCAAAAGGTCAGTAATGCCATGTTTCAAACGTTTGGGTGTCCGTTTTATATATATATCCTAACCTCGTTATAAAGAAGTATCATGACATGAAATTAGTTTGTTATAACCGGTATTCGTTGTAGCAGTACAAATAAAAATCGGCACTAACAAATTGAAAATCTGGCTTCGCGCAAAAATATCTCGTACAGAAATGCATCTCTTTTGGCTTCGAATCCCTATAAACGAGGTAACCCTTACCTTTCTCCTTGTTGCATTTCAACCTCAATGAACCGGAACATGAGTACGGGAAATTACAATAGAACAAAGTTCACTTGACAAACAAGTCTGTGCCCTTATTTATTTGATGAAGGATGTGATCTTCGTCTGGTGGCTAAACACATCACTTAGCAGGGAGAAATTTTCCAGTGTCTACGAAGAAAAGGGCCGTTATACTTCTGCAGTTTTTGTCGACGTTTTTTTTTCAAGTTCAAGTTCAAGTTTATTTCCAACATTACAGTGTTGGGGGGGTCCACCAGGCGAAAAAGCGGTCAGTGACCACTTGAAGGGTGCTTGGCAGCCCGTAAACACAGCAGCTGTCTGGCAAAGGTAAAAAGGCAAAAAGCATACACATGCTAATATATACGTTAAATTAACAGATATATACAGATGCATAAGTGTACATGCAATAACAATGCATAAGTGCACATACTCGTAGATAATATTAATCATGACATACATTAAGTAACAATAGAAAAAAATGCATAGACACAATAAGCACAATTCTGAAATATAACAGAACCAGCTATACCTTATCCAAGGCATGCGACACTTCACTGTGCGAAAGAAAAAGAAACCAGTACAAACAATAAAATCCTATACAAGTGCACAAAAGTTGGACCAAACACTATCTGGCCACAAAATATTTTCGCAGATTCGTCTTCGTACACTTTCTCTAGTCGATACCATCTTTTTGAAATTTGTTAAGGATCGAGGGCAATGAATATTGCAAGGACTGTAGAAAATACCCGGTGCGCCGAAGGGGAACGAGCCACCTGTCACCGCTGCGTGTGCGAGAGTCGCTTGCTTGAGGAGTAATGCTTGAAATTTTTGTAATGAAGTTTCTGAACTTGTCATTAGAAAAAAGATACGAATTAAGTAGACGGAAATCATAGTAATTCTTCGCGCTAACTATTTCATGTCGGGAAAACAGCGGTGCACTAGGATCTCTGAAAGGGACATTTGAAATAAATCGAAGTGCTCTCTTTTGCAGGCGTAATAATAAGTCTAGCTTATGCATCGTAGTTGTTCCCCACACTAGGTGGCAGTAGTTAATGTGGGTAGCAAATAGGGCGTGGTAAATTTTTAGCTTAATGTGTTCTGGGAGAAAATGGCGACATCGCGATATCGCACCAGCGGCGGATGACAGTGATCTAGCTAGCATTTCAACGTGCGACGTCCATGTGAGATCTGCAGAAAAGGTGATACCTAGTATTTTATGTTTGTCAACTATTTCAACAGGCGTTCCCCCTAATGTTAATATACTTTCCACCTTTGCTGCTTTGTTCTTAGATTTAAATAAAACTGCCTTGGTTTTACCCGCGTTAATTGTAAGTCCATTGGTGTTTGACCATTCAAAAACTTCAGTAAGTGCTTTTTGAGCTTTTAACATGATTTCCTCTATATTACTGCCCGAAACAAAAAGACTGGTGTCGTCTGCATACAACAGGAAGGTAGCATCACAAGGAATGTTAACGATGTCATTGACATATGCATTGAAAAGTAAGGGGCCTAGAATTCTTCCTTGGGGTACACTACAGGAGACTGTTTTGAAAGAAGAATAAAAATCGCCTGTCGCCACGCGTTGCTGTCTCTTACTTCTCTGACTCCTGGTCAAATATTTATTATATCCGATGTCGCGCGCTGCTCTCCCAGTTTCAGTTTCGTTATAAAAGATTAAGTGTTTGAAATAAAGTGTGACCAACCAAAGTTTTATTTAGTTCGCTATAGCCGATAATTCGCTATATATCAGTCTTCGTAATAACGACGTTCAACTGTATAACAAGTATGACTGTTAGACTACAGGGAAAAAATAGTTTAGAGCAGCCATTCAACACTCATTTCCCATCTGCTGCCCTCCTTTATATATCGTTAAAGTTGTCGGTTCCGTATAGTTCTATACATATGTTTGTTATTTGTACGCCATTCCAATTATGTTTCTGCATGTGCCTACATCAAAAGGAAAGCCACACCGTTGCTTTGGCTTCGGCCTTTTCTGAGCGAGGAGACAGACGAAATCAAAACAATTGAGACAGCAACGACTGCACCTGCCTGCTGCAGGTAAAGGTATCCCAGTCGCCATGCCCGATGCTATAAGTGAAGTGTTGATTGGGTGCGCAGCTGAGGAAAACGCAGACATAGCGATGGCGTCCAATTTGTCTCTGTCAGCCCTTCCCGCCAGCCCTCCACCGACGGGTGTAGCCCTTCACCAATGGGTGCCACCTCAGCACCGTCCTTTACAGTGCAGACACCCTTGGGATTGCGGAAGGGACCAATGCGGGGCACATAAAGATTTGCCTAAAACAAGCATTTTGCAGGGTAACGAAAGCGTAAAACCAAGTTTGTTTATATTCGTAGATTTGTGTGTCGCGTGAAGCAGGTATTGCTGCCCCAACACTTTCCCGTACCGGGCTTTTTTACATGTCAAGTTTTGAAAAGTTAAGCACAAGATTGATGGAGCTTTACTAAATGTTTTTCTGTAAGAAACACTCAGGTAACAGAGTAATGGAATTGTGCAATAGTATATGCATGAACTTTTGAAAAACTTCTGTTTTTCAGAAGACAACCTGTAGTGCAAGCATTGTTTTTCAATAGAAGGCCTGTCCTTAGGTGATGGGCTTTGCTTTACCTTTGGTTTCGCTAAAATGTTTCGCCTTATGTATAGGTGCAATCAAAAGAATAATGCGAGCAGGCCGAGGTAAAAACCTACCATACCCGGGTTGTTCTGGGCACTTTGCGACATCCTCTCCAGTGCCACAATATAAATGGAAGGAAAATGGGAAAAAACTGCCAGCTTCTACGATTCATTTTCCAGCAAACAAGGGATCGTTTATTAATTTATCATATTACCCACAGCGTCTTTCCAAGGCATTACAGTGGGGAGTAGAAAGTAGAAATTCGTAAAAACAAGCAAACAGAAATATGATTTAACGCAAAATGACAAGCCAAAGCCAGGTGGGTTCAAAGAAAATATTTTACAAAGCACACAAAAAAATATCACTGGGCAATGTATTTCATTCGCTTATAGTTTTAGGCAGAAAATCATGTTTAAAAATCTCAGTTTGACAATGTAATATTATTGTCGGCCGTTTTCGTTATCATCTCATGAGTGTAAGACGTTCACAGCATAGAATTTTTTCAGGTCTCATAAACATGTCTAGGACAACAATTTTTCACCGGTTCTAACCTGGGATTTGCCTCAGGGATGATGTTGCAAACGCAATTACAGAATTCAGCCACGGGATTGCCCTTCGTATGGCAAATATCACGGAAATACACGTAGTGTTTCTGTACTAAAAAAGAAATTCAATTTTGTCTCGCACCATCTGCTCCTCCTGGTAATAATGTCTCATTTAGGAATACCAGAGTGCTTACATGGCTTAATCAAAAACTATCTTCACGCACCCGAATAACACGTTTTTGTCACAGGTGTGTCGGCTTCCCCAGTTACAGTAATATCTGTTGTACCATGAACGTCCCACTCAGACCCTTGTTATCCCTTCTGTTAAGAAATGAGTGGCAGGATGATATGAAGTACACTGTTTGACTGTACGAAGATGATTTTGTTATTTTTTCCCGTTATATGTAAATGAAGCAACAGTTTGGCAGCCAGACCTTGACACTGTTGCTAGTTGGTGTGAGAAATGGAAAATATCCTTCAATAGGAATAAGTGCTTCCGTGTAGATTTAGGACATAAGAAAAATTGCGCTAGGAACTTCATGCACCATAAATGAAACTTCTTTTCGAAACTGTAATAAGGTTGCATACCTTGGTATCATTTTTCTTGAACTTTGTATTGGTCTGTGCAGCCTCACACAGTTTCGGCAAAAACGTCTCGCACGTCGTAATTATGTTTCACCTACGACAAACGTTTTTTAACTCAAAAAAGACATCTAATATCGCAAAACTTGCAAATTTCGCTCTACAGTGGCGTCATAATGGCAGGAGTGACTTAACATGGACCAGCATTAAGAACGTTATTATCAGTGTGGGAACTTCACTTTAGCATACGGCTAATATGATCAAAGTGAAACACGTAGACACCCCACGGCCATCTCCGAGTCCTGTTCCTCGGTGGTGGTTAGGTCGGCGGCCTCCAATTGTACAAAGACTACTCAGTGACGTCAGAAAAGTGGTCATAAATTGGCTGGGGAGTAGTTAATGCTTTGGATGTTTATAATATTATATCCATTAGTTTTTATAACTTTGTGCTAAAAGTGATGTACCTGGAGGAAAGCAAGACCTGAAGCGTTAGTTTAAATTTTATATGTTTTCATATATATACCCTGGTTTATATATATATATATAGATATGTATATATATATATATATATATATATATATATATATATATATATATATATATATATATATATATATATATATATATATATATATATATATATATATATATATATATAGCGCCACTCGGAGTACTCGGGGTTAAGGGGACCTTGGCTACCACCCCCAACTGCAGGAAACAAAAACTACCTTAACATAAATACCCGAGAGAGTGACAGCCCCGTTGGTAGCGTAGTGGTCATCGCAAGAGCCGCGTATTCTGGAGGTCGTGGGTTCGGATCCCACCCAGCGAGCATTTTTTCACCTCTTTCTTTCTGTCTCAAAAAATTTTTCATCTGTTTCTATGACCTACCAGATTCTCCCCTTTGCTTTCCGAGATTTTTTTGATTGCCAACCCTAATCTACGTACATACATATATATATATATATATATATATATATATATATATATATATATATATATATATATATATATATATATATATATATATATATATATAAGGTTAGTAGAGACAGAGACAAACGAGAAAGACTTAGAAAATAAAAATAAGTTTACTGAAGTTTCAGGGAGAGGACTCCCTTTCCTCTCCCTGAAACGTCAGTAAACTTATTTTTATTTTCTAAGTCTTTCTCGTTTGTCTCTGTCTCTACTAACATTATTTTTTTCGCGCTCTGTGTGAGTTTTTATCTTTTCAGTCTATATATATATATATATATATATATATATGAGGTTTGAAATGTGTTTGTATGTATTTCCCGCTACAAATGGGTGTTTTGAAATAATAAGTTTTTCTGTGTTTATCCTTGTTCTGTAAATAGTTTTATGTATAACTATACTGCAACATATTTCATAATCTGCTGTGTATACTTTAAAGACCATCCGCGTTTAGGATTGCAGTTCTTCTTTCTTTTTCTTATTGCATTTTTCTGTTGTTTGTGGAGACTACGTGTATGTAAAATATGCAAGCCCAGCTGTTATGGTCTCGTAAAGAGACTGGCAGTATTGTAAATAAAAAAAATATATATATATATATATATATATATATATATATATATATATATATATATAGATATATATATATATATATATATATATATATATATATATATATATATATATATATATATATATATATTGCCGCGAACCATACATTGGGTTTGTTTATTTGTGTTTTGCTTTTACCGCCCGGCTGCGCCGGTCTGTGTTATCTCTGCGCCAAGGGAAGCGCGTGTTCCATTCTTTCTTTCTGTGCCGCATGTGTTATCTGTTGTGATAGGGAGAACATTCCCATCTAACGTGAACAGCTCAGAATAATCTTCTTGGATCTACTATGTCCTCGATGCGAATCGACGTTCCGAGAACCACGCGCGCCAAAAGATAAAAAACCTGCAGTGCGGACGCCGGAGCATTCGATTCGACGACACTCGCCTGTGCAAGTCACTTTGTTGACCGCTGCTTCGCCGCCTCTGAATTATTTTGAGTTGTCTGGGGAGCACAAGTTCGCTCCAATAAACGTGTTTCGCATTCAAGACAACTGCATCGTCCTTGTCTTCGTGACATCTGGTGGAGGTGCTGGGTAGCACCCTTCATGCCCACTACAACCTCGGGAAGCCGCCAAGCCAGTCCAACAAGAGCCAGCCTCCGCCTGCAAGATTTACCACCCGAGTTCGGTTTGATGCCAGAAGGGCCCAAGAAAAGGAACGCTGCAACCAACACCATGGTGCAAGAAACAACTTCGCCAATCGTCCTGCAGCAGCCCCGGTAACCGCCGTCGTTCCGGGGAGCCCCCGCTGAAGACCCCGAAGAATGGTTGGAGAAGCTGGAGCGAGTCCGCATCTTCAACAGGTGGGACGACGAAGAAACTTTCCGGCATGTCTTCTTTTACTTAGAAGATGCTGCTCGAACTTGGTTCGAGAACCATGAGAGTTCTTTGACCGACTGGACTCACTTCAAAAGGGAGTTCCTTAAGACATTCACTACCGTTGTGAGAAAAGAGCAAGCTGCACTTATGCTTGAAACTCGGACACAACACCATAACGAAGGGGTCGTGATCTTCGTTGAGGAGATGAAGCAACTATTTCGCCGCGCGGACCCCGAAATGACGGAAGAAAAGAAGTTACGCTTCTTGATGCGCGGTGTGAAGGAGGAGCTGTTTGCTGGACTTGTCCGCAACCCGCCCAAAACCATCGCTGAATTCGTGACCGAAGCCAGCACGATTGAGAAGGCTCTCGAAATGCGTGCCAAGCAGTATGACCGGAACTTTGTTGGCGCGGCCAGTGCGAACTACGTCGACAACATGCGGATTCCGGCTGATAGCCTACGCGAGACCATCCGCGCAGTAGTGAGATAGGAGCTGCGGAAACTTTTCCCGACGACGCCGCAACCCCAAATCGCTTGCCTAACTGACGTGATCCGGGAAGAAGTTCAAAACGCTTTGGGAACTTCTGTGGCATCCGAAGTACACTGCGAGCCCCAAGCTATGACGTACTCCGCGGCTGTTCACCGACCCCGCCCTGCTCCAACACGTCGTCAAGAGGCACGTCGTCAAGAGGCCCCGCCCTACCGCCGCCCACTGTCGCCCGCCCGACCCCCGGTAACACAAACCCAGACGCCGAGGAAGACTGACGTATGGCGAACACCGGATAACCGTCCTCTGTGCTACCACTGCGGAGAGGCCGACCACATCTACCGTCGCTGCCCATACAAGAGACTCGGACTAAGTGGTTTATCCGTCGACGCACCACGCCCCCGACCCGGCCAGCACCCATCTGAGATTGAAGAATACCTGTCGAACACCAGCCGTGGACCAGCCCGTTTCAACCGTTCACCGTCGCCCTACCCGTACCAGTCGCCGGCCCGCCGTAGCAGTGCTGACTTCGCACGTGGAAGGTCTCCCAGCCCACGCGGGGGAAACTAAAGGCGGCAACTTCTGGAGGTGAAGTTGCTCTACGGCGAAAAACTGGAAACCCTCCAACGACGCAAGGACGCGCTGAAGATAATGATTAACGACATGCCCTCATCCCGACGACCCGACCTAACCCTGACGAGACTCCCGAACACGACGACAGCTACACGGCGCGACGCGTACCCGACCTGACCGAGACGTCCGTTAAGAATACGACGACAACGACGATGCACAGTGCCCGACGATCAACACGTACAAGCAGAGATACGACGCCCCGACGAACCCGGAACTCGAGGAAGACTGCATCTGACGTCAAGGTGTCCATCGACGGCTTTGACGTAGTCGCCCTCGTAGACACGGGAGCTGACTATTCAGTAATGAACGGACCATTTGCGTCTAAACTGAAGAAAGTTATGACCAGATGGGACGGTCCGCACATACGCACAGAAGGAGGCCACCTCGTTACGCCAAGTGGAACGTGCACATCGCGCGTCACCATAGACGGCACAACGTACCCTGCGGCGTTCGTCGTTCTGCCTAACTGCTCCCGCGACGTAATTCTTGGAATGGACTTTTTGATGGACAACGGTGCAATAATCGATCTGCAGACTAAGTCAATAACTTTTTCCCCCATCACTCCATGACGCCGGAACCGAACCCCGAACGACGTGCTGCTGTAAGGATTGCCGATGATCATGTCACCCTGCCACCCCGGGCAAGCTTGATGGTCGCAGTCTACTGTGAAGATGCTGCTCCTGACGTCGACGCTATCGTATACACTGATCAAAGGGTGCTTCTCGACCGTGGTGTGTCTGTCGCAAGAGGCATTGCGCGCTTCAAGGAACACCAATCCCTCATTTTGGTACTAATTTCACCGAGGAGCACCAGCATTTAAACAAGGGCGCGGCAATTGCATTCCTCGAAGAAACGCAAGAGGCAAGTGACGTGATCGCGGTCGCCGACTTTGAACGCACACCCGTAGAAACCTTCAAGCTCCCGCAGCCCTTCGACGTGAATCCGGCGCTACCGCAAGAACAACGGAAAAAATTATTGGCTTTGCTGCGTCGCTATAGCGAATGTTTTTCGTCGAGCGCAAAACTACGTCAGACCCCTCTAGCGAAGCACCGAATAATAACCGAAGATGGAGCCCGACCTACCCGACAGTCACCGTACCGCGTCTCTTCACACGAACGGGAAGCCATCCGGACTCAAGTCGACGACATGCTCAGCGACGACATTATACAGCCATCGAAAAGCCCCTGGGCTGCGCCCGTCGTACTCGTAAAGAAAAAAGACGGCACATTAAGGTTTTGCGTTGACTACCGGCGACTGAACAAAATCACGAAGAAGGACGTGTACCCCCCCCCCCCCCAAATCGACGATGCCCTCGACCACCTCTGCCACGCGAAGTACTTCTCATCGATGGACCTGAAGACTGGCAAATTGAAGTGGACGAGAGAGACCGAGAGAAGACTGCATTTATAACCCCAGACGGCCTATACGAGTTCAAGGTGATGCCGTTTGGGCTGTGCACAGCACCAGCGACGTTTCAAAGAGTCATGGACACTGTGCTAGCTGGCCTTAAGTGGCACACCTGCCTCGTATACCTCGACGACGTAGTGGTATTCGCCCGGACTTTCGACGAACACCTTGAAAGGTTGGAGTCTGTACTCGAGGCCATTCGTACATCGGGGTTGACGCTGAAGCCTGAAAAGTGCCGTTTCGCATACGGGGAACTCAAGTTTTTGGGCCACGTCGTCAACGCCGCGGGAGTCCTACCTGACCCGGCAAAAACTTCAGCCATTGCGAACTTCCCAAGGCCGAAAGACACGAAGGTCGTGCGAAGATTTCTCGGGCTGTGCGCATACTACCGGCGCTTCGTCGCAAATTTCTCACGCATTGCAGAGCCACTGACGCGCTTGACGGAAGATAGCACCCCTTTCAGCTGGGAAAACGACCAACAAAAAGCATTCTGCGAGCTGCAAAAACGCCTGCAAAGCCCGCCCGTGCTCGCTCATTTCGACGAAAATGCCGAAACGGAAATGCACACGGACGCCAGTGATATAGGCTTGGGTGCCGTCCTTGTCCAAAAGCAAAGCGGCTGTGAAAGGGTAATCGCCTATGCCAGCCGTGGTCTCTCGAAGGAGGAGAAAAACTATTCTGCCTCTGAGAAAGAGTGCCTGGCTATTATATGGGCGATTTCAAAATTTCGCCCATACGTGTATGGAAGGCCATTGAAGGTTGTAACAGACCACCATGCGCTGTGTTGGCTCGCCAATTTGAAGGACCCATCTGGCCGTCTTGGGCGGTGGAGCTCGCGCCTGCAGGAGGTTGACGTTACAGTCGTTTATAAATCCGGCAGGAAACACTCCGACGCCTACTGCCTGTGCCGCGCCCCCGTCGACCCACCACCACAAGACTCTGATGAAGACAGCGCGTTCGGGATCGTGACGGAGAGCGACCTAGCCGCCCAGCAGCGTGCCGACCCCGACTTACGCGTCATAATCGAGTACCTCGAGGGATGCAACGTTGCCGTTCCTGGGACCTTCAAACGCAGCTTACCAGCATTCAGCCTGAGAAACTCCGTCCTTGTGAAGAAGAATTTCAGCCCCGGAACAAGAGCGAATTACCTTCTCGTCATCCCCGCGGACCTTCGTGACGAAATTTTGGAAGCGTGCCACGACGACCCGTCTTCCGGACATCTGGGCACAGCCCGCACTATTGGAAAAATCAAGGCAAGGTACTACTGGCCCGGCCTTACCTCTGACGTCACCCACTACGTCCGGAGCTTCCGTCACTGCCAACGACGAAAAACGCCGCCGACAACACCCGCCGGACTTCTGCAACCGATCGCCGTCCCAACGAGACCATTTCAACAGATTGGAATGGACCTTTTAGGCCCGTTCCCTACGTCACGATCACAGAACAAGTGGATTGTCGTAGCGACAGACTACATGACGCGCTACGCAGAGACCGCTGCTCTTCCGAGGGGGCTGCACAAGAAGTGGCGAAGTTCTTTATAAGCCAAGTTGTTCTGCGACATGGAGCCCCGGAAGTCCTAATCACAGACCGCGGAACGGCATTTACTGCGGAGCTGATGCAAGGAGTATTACGCTACAGCAACACGGATCACCGAAGAACGACGGCGTACTAGCCCCAAACGAACGGACTAACAGAACGTCTGAACAAGACAATCGCAGATATGCTGTCAATGTACGTTGACGTTGAACATAAGACTTGGGACGAAGTGCTCCCGTATGTCACGTTTGCGTACAACACGGCTATCCAGGAGACGACGCAGCTGACGCCGTTCGAGCTTTTCTACGGTATTAGGCCGACTACGATGCTCGACGCCATGCTTCCGAATGTAGAAGACGTTGACCTCAACGCCGACGTCCAAGGATACCTTCAACGTGCGGAGGAGGCCCGCCAGCTCGCTCGAGCTCGTATAACGGACCAGCAGCTGGTAGATGCCGGCCGCTACAACCTCCGACGCCGAGACGCCGAGTACCAACCAGGGGATCGTGTGTGGGTTTGGACTCCCATTCGACGACGCGGACTCAGTGAGAAGCTCCTGCGACGGTATTTCGGACCCTACAAGATTCTACGACGTGTTGGCCAACTCACCTACGAAGTGATCCCCGATGGTGACTCCGGCACATCACGACAACGCACGCGGCCTGAAGTCGTCCACGTGGTTCGCTTAAAACGTTTCTACGGACGATGACGAACTTTTATTTTCATTTGTTCGGACTGTCGCTTATGTTAGCATCGGGTCGATGCACTCTTAGAGGGGGGGGGTAATGCCGCGAACCATACATTGGGTTTGTTTATTTGTGTTTTGCTTTTACCGCCCGGCTGCGCCGGTCTGTGTTATCTCTGCGCCAAGGGAAGCGCGTGTTCCATTCTTTCTTTCTGTGCCGCATGTGTTATCTTTTGTGATAGGGAGAGCATTCCCATATAACGTGAACAGCTCAGAATAATCTTCTTGGATCTACTATGTTCTCGATGCGAATCGACGTTTCGAGAACCACGCGCGCCAAAAGATAAAAAGCCTGCAGTGCGTACGCCGGGGCATTCGATTCGACGACACTCGCCTGTGCAAGTCACTTTGTTGACCGCTGCTTCGTCGCCTCTGTATTCTTTTGAGTTGTTAGTTGAGCACAAGTTCGCTCCAATAAACGTGTTTCTCATTCAAGACAACTGCAGCGTCCTTGTCTTCGTGACAATATATATATATATATATATAATATATATATATATATATATATATATATATATATATATATATATATATATATATATATATATATATATATATATATATATATATATATATAAATATATAAATATATATATATATATATACATATATATATATATATATATATATATATATATATATATATATATATATATATATATATATATATATATATATATATATATATATATATATATAGAAATATATATATATAGCCCCGCCGTTAGCGTAGTGGTTTTCGCACCAGACCGGTATTCTGGAGGTCGTGGGTTCGGATCCCACCCGGCGGGCATTTTTTTACCACTTTCTTTTCGACTAAAAAAATTCCTCATCTCTTTCTATGACCCACCACAACCTCCCCTTTGCTTTCCGAGGTTTTCTTGACTGCCAACCCTTATTTTCCGTCTTATTTCACGGAGCCCCTCATTTCCCATGTTCTGATTCGCTATATATATATATATTTATTTATTTATTTACAATACCGCCAGTCTCTTTTCGACACCATAGCAGCTAGGCTTGCAGATTTTACTTACACGTAGTCTACACAAACAACAGAAAAATGCAGTAAGAATAAGAAAGA
Source organism: Haemaphysalis longicornis (assembly GCF_048455015.1). Taxonomy (NCBI): domain Eukaryota; kingdom Metazoa; phylum Arthropoda; class Arachnida; order Ixodida; family Ixodidae; genus Haemaphysalis; species Haemaphysalis longicornis. The sequence continues at coordinate 59,630,640 of NW_027526203.1, forward strand.
AGAACAGCGATCTTAAACGCGGATGGTCTTTAAAGTATACACAGCAGATTATGAAATATGTTTCAGTATAGTTATACATAAAACTATTTACAGAACAAGGATAAACACACAAAAACTTACTATTTCAAAACACCCATTTGTAGCCGGAAACACATAAAAACACATTTCAAACTTCAGTAACGCTAGCAGAAAAGGAATGTTACATGAAAAGGGATAAAACACTACAAATAACTTCACACATGTAGATTCCTCGGCCACTCAAACAGTTCAACAGGAGGCTGTAATGCATCCACCAACGAAGGCACGGTGGGCTAAGATGTTGCAATTTCTTTTTTTGAGGCAAAGTCCTTTGGTGACTTTGTGTTAGCATCGGAGGCGTCTAAACTATTCCATTCTCGTATAGCTAGGGGAAAAAAGGAGTTCTTGAAGGTGTCGTTCTGGAAAGAATATTCTTTTAGGGTATGGGGGTGGGTATGACGGGTTGTGCGGGCTTCTGCTAGGAGAATGTACCTGGATGTGTCGATTTTGTAATGGTTGTGAATTAACTGAAAAAGAAATTCAGGCGCGCCTGTTTTGCTCTAGCCGCGTGTCTTGGAAGGCCACAGCTTGATAACATATTCGTCGGGGAATCAGTACGCCTATATCTATGCACATGAATTGCGCTGCCTTCCTTTGTACTTTTTCAAGTTTGTTTACGCTAGTGACTGTTTGGGGAAACCATATTGTACTGGAATATTCTAGAACCGGTCTTACGTAGGTAGTGTAGGGTAAAAGCTTAGTAAAATGTGGAGCTTTCGAAGACATCTGCGAAGATAAAGCGGCTTTCGCAGCGCATTTGAAATTATTTTGTCAATGTGTGCATCCCTTCTAAGTTGTGAAGTAATTGTTACACCTAAGTATTTGTGTTTATTTACTCTTTCAAGTCTCTCGTCGTCAATACTGTAAACGTAGTTTACAGGATCTTTCTTTCTTGTTAGACTCATGCACACAGTTTTTTAAGGTAAATCGACATTTGCCAATCGGTGCACCACTGGGCAAGATGGTTTAATGAATGAGCCAGCTCAGGGTGATCTGAATAACTGGTAATATCTTTATAAACAATGCAATCGTCGGCGAATAGCTTTATGTTACAGGAAACGTTCTTCGTGATATCATTAATGAAGATGAGAAATAACAGTGGCCCAAGAACGGAGCCTTGTGGTACCCCAGAGATAACAGGAATGGTTTCAGACGCCACTTGCTCAAATATGACAAACTGTGAACGGTCACTCAAGAATTCTCTTATCCAGCGTGTTAGTGGTCCGTCCCCGATTGTGCGCCGGAGCTTAGCAATTAATTTATTATGGCATACGAATTCAAACGCCTTTGAAAAGCCTAGTAATGTTACATCAGTGTGGGAACAGTTGTTAATAGACAATGCTAGGTCATAAACAACTTCTGTTAGTTACGTAATGGTTGATAATCTGCTGCGAAATCCGTGTTGGCAAGGTGACAGGATGCCCTTTGTTTCCAAGGAAACTGTTAAGTGTTTTAGGATAATATGCTCAAATATTTTACACGATGTGCTGGTTAACGAAATTGGTGTACAGTTACAAGGGTCGTCGCAATCTCCCGACTTCGGAATTGGTGTAACTTTGTCCTTTTTCCAGTCGTGTGGAAGCTGTAAAGCGAGAAAGATTTACGGAAAACCAGGCCAAAATATTTATTACACCATTCTGCCTATCGCCGAAGAAATGCGTTTTGAATGTTATCGGGCCCCGAAGTTTTTTAGGGTCTAGCTCAAGCAAAAGGCTACAGATTACTTCGTCAGTCATATTTATTGGTCTGATTGTATCATTATTAGGTGATAGGAGCTGAGGCGATTGCCCGTTATCTTTGGGGAATACCGCGTGGAAAAAGTTGTTGTAAGCACTAGATTTATCTCTTTTCGGTTCTAATGATAGTGTGGGACGGCCTGCGTTCCTAGGGCGGAAATGTTTCCAGAATCTTTGGGGGTTACCAGTAATAAATGACGGTAGCGTGATATTAAAGTAATGTTGTTTTGCTTTTTTGGTTGTGTTCTTGGAACTTGCAATGGCAGGTCGTAATTTTGTCAATTTTGTATGCCCCGCGTCCTGCTTTACTGCCCTCCGGAGACGTTTAACCTTTGGCTTTGCGTGTAAAACTTCTCTTGTAATCCAGGGATCCTTTTTCTGTGGGCGCGTAAGCCGTAATAGAATGAAGTTATTCGTGCAATCTGAAACAATGTGTTTGAATCGTAGCCAAAGCGCGTTCACAGTGGTGGAGGGATTATGGGCCAAATCGATGAAGTCGTAAAATTCATGAGCCAAAAAAATCGCGCCAATCCACCCCGTGAATGTGGTTCGAAAGCAAAGCTGTAAACGGCACCCATAACGATTACTCATGCGACGTCACTTAAAATCACTCACATCGCTCTACAAATAGTAAAACCAGAGAGAAGTGCACTTAACCACACCATTTATTACTTCAAAGAGATATTTTCGGTAAGATTAACTCAATGCATGATGCCTGAACGGTGTTTGGTTGAGTTGTATTGGTGTAGCACAAGAGTGGAAACTTTTTTTTATAAAATCAAAGTAAGCTCCAACCCGGTGTTAGACGATCCGACTTCTCCGTCTCTGCGCCGCGGACGGAGGCGACGAGACTTGTGGCTGAGAAGGAGGAGGAAGCAATACTGCTGTTCAGATTTCTGAACGGCACAGAGTGCAGCCCTGGGGAGTGATTCCTTCTTCTGTGGGGCCCATATGCAGTCCGCGCGGCCTGTGTTGTGTCCACCCGCTGAAGCTGGGTAGGTAGAGAGGGCCTGGAGAGTAGCATCTCGCATTGCTCTTATGGGTAGTTGACGGAAAGAGAGGAGGGTGCTCAGGGCTAAAGTCGCACACCCCGATTACGGGGCGGAGTGTTCCTACTTCTGAGCAAAATTTACATTCAGCGTCGTAGCGTTTCGGGTGCATTAAGTGAATACGCGTAGGCTGTGGGAAGGAGCCGGGATTATATGAGCCGTAGGGTAGTTTGTTGTTCTCTGGAAAGGTCAGGGTAAGGAGAAGGTACGGTCTGTCTCAGAAGACGATAATGCAGGATTATCTCGCTGGACGTGACAAGCGGGTGACTGTCCTCGTGCAGCTCCATAGCACGGGAGGTAAAAGCGCAGGCTTGTTGGGTGGGCGTATTTGTTGCCCTCCATTGAAGCGTGAGGGGGTGTCCAGATGAGCTGAATGGAACCGTTTGGTGAGTGGTTTTTTAGCACGTGCAGTGCAGGGCAGGACACCCAACTCGACTGGTAATTCCAGTAGGCTTGCTGGGAATCGGTGACTACCCTCCGAACCCCTGGTTGAGTGAGAGCCAAGGTGATGGCTGCCTCTTCTGCTGCCGTCATTTGTTGGGTCCTAAGCGAGGTACACGCAAGGAGGCTGGTTCTGGAGGTAGCCACGATGATGGCGTGTTGCTGCCCTCGATGTTTGGAGAAGTTTCTGTAGATAACTGCATGAGCCCCACCAAAGGTGGTGTTTAGCGCTTGAGCCCGTGCTTTTCGGTGACCCTCGTCATGTGAGGGGTTCATATTTCTAAGCAAAGGGAGCATCTTTAGTTTTAGTCACCAAGAGTCTGGGAGTATGTCAAGCAGAGTGACATTCTGGGCTGCCCAGTCAATCTGGTGAAGCATGCGGTTACCCACCGCAGTTCTGAGTCGGACCTTCTGGTTAGAAAGATGGCCTTCTATCAGCTCTTCCAACGTGTTGCTGAGCCCGTGCTAAGCAGCCTCAGTGTGGACGCACTCATGAGAACACCAATGGCCTGCTCAACCGCCTTTCTAATCATTATATAAAGCATCTCTATGTCTTCATCGTCAGGAAGAAGACAGGGGGTTGACATAAGTGACTCTCGAGAGGACAAAAGCTTCAATTAATCGAAAGCTACCAGATTCCTTTAGGCCTCGCTTCTTGGTGGCAACTCGCCTGATCATGTGTATGATTTGATTAATGCTGTTTTTAGGCGCTACAAGGAGACGTCACTCTTGGTGTTATCCTCGAGATGTAGGTCCAGGATCTTGATGCTGGGGCTTGGAGTGATGGCCTGGTCATCAAGGAGTATTTGAATGTATTCCTTGATTTGGCGTGAGGGCGGACGACAAGAAGCTGGGGTTTTTTACGTGAATACTGGAGGCCACAGGCTTTAGCACATTGGCGTACTAAAAGTGAAATTCCATGGATTGGTGCGAGATTCCTTTAATTTTTGTAACTCTCAGCACATGAGCAAGGTGCGCACAGGGCCGCTAGACGGGCGTGAGGGGTCGTGTGACGCTTTCACGTGGCATTCAGCGAGAAGGCAGGGGGTAAACCCGTAGATGTGCTTGGTGAGTACACCATTTGTCTTCCCGTGTTCGCGTGGGCTCGTAGCTAAATCAGTAAGACAACGGGCTGTCGCTTTGTTAGTCTATTAGTTCCAGGTTCGATTCCCGGCGGTGCCAGTAAATTCTTTTATTTGTTCGCTGGAGTTTTCTGGTGACACCAACGGTCGCGAAAGAACCCTTGGGGGGTAGAGGTAGAAAGCTTTGCTTTAAAAATTAAAGGAATCTCGCACCAATTCATGGAATCTCACTTTTAGTACGCCAATGTGCTAAAGCCTGTGGCCTCCAGTATTCACGTAAAAAACCCCAGCTTCTTGTCGTCCGCCCTCACGCCAAATCAAGGAATACATTCAAATACTCCTTGATGACCAGGCCATCACTCCAAGCCCCAGCATCAAGATCCTGGACCTACATCTCGAGGATAACACCAAGAGTGACGTCTCCTTGTAGCGCCTAAAACAGCATTAATCAAATCATACACATGATCAGGCGAGTTGCCACCAAGAAGCGAGGCCTAAAGGAATCTGGTAGCTTTCGATTAATTGAAGCTTTTGCCCTCTCGAGAGTCACTTACGTCAACCCCCTGTCTTCTTCCTGACGAGGAAGACATAGAGATGCTTTATATAATGATTAGAAAGGCGGTTGAGCTGGCCATTGGTCTTCTCATGAGTGCGTCCACACTGAGGCTGCTTAGCACGGGCTCAACAACACGTTGGAAGAGCTGATAGAAGGCCATCTTTCTAACCAGAAGGTCCGACTCAGAACTGCGGTGGGTAACCGCATGCTTCACCAGATTGGCTGGGCAGCCCAGAATGTCACTCCGCTTGACATACTCCCAGACTCTTGGTGACTAAAACTAAAGATGCTCCCTTTGCTTAGAAATATGAACCCCTCACATGACGAGGGTCACCGAAAAGCACGGGCTCAAGCGCTAAACACCACCCTCGGTGGCGCTCATGCAGTTATCTACAGAAACTTCTCCAAACATCGAGGGCAGCAACACGCCATCATCGTGGCTACCTCCAGAACCAGCCTCCTTGCGTGTACCTCGCTTAAGACCCAACAAATGACGGCAGCAGAAGAGGCAGCCATCACCTTGGCTCTCACTCAACCAGGGGTTCGGAGGGTAGTCACCGATTCCCAGCAATCCTACTGGAATTACCAGTCGGGTTGGGTGTCCTGACCTGCACTGTGCGTGCTAAAAAACCACTCCCCAAACGGTTCCATTCAGCTCATCTGGACACCCCCTCACACTTCAATGGAGGGCAACAAATACGCCCACCCAACAAGCCTGCGCTTTTACCTCCCGTGCTATGGAGCTGCACGAGGACAGTCACCCGCTTGTCACGTCCAGGGAGATAATCCAGCATTATCGCCTTCTGAGACAGACCGTAACTTCTCCTTACCCTGACCTTTCCAGAGAACAACAAACTACCCTACGGCTCATATAATCCCGGCTCCTTCCCACAGCCTACGCGTATTCACTTAATGCACCCGAAACGCTATGACGCTGAATGTAAATTTTGCTCAGAAGTAGGAACACCCCGCCCCGTAATCGGGGTGTGCGACTTTAGCCCTGATCACCCTCCTCTCTTTCCGTCAACTACCCATAAGAGCAATGGGAGATGCTACTCTCCAGGCCCTCTCTACCTACCCAGCTTCAGCGGGTGGACACAACACATGCCGCGCGGACTGCATATGGGCCCCACAGAAGAAGGAATCACTCCCCAGGGCTGCACTCTGTGCCGTTCAGAAATCTGAACAGCAGTATTGCTTCCTCCTCCTTCTCAGCCACAAGTCTCGTCGCCTCCGTCCGCGGCGCAGAGACGGAGAAGTCAGATTGTCTAACACCGGGTTGGAGCTTACTTTGATTTTATAAAAAAAAGTTTCCACTCTTGTGCTACACCAATACAACTCAACCAAACACCGTTCATGCATCATGCATTGAGTTAACCTTACCGAGAATATCTCTTTGAAGTAATAAATGGTGTGGTTAAGTGCACTTCTCTCTGGTTTTACTATTTGTAGAGCGATGTGAGTGATTTTAAGTGACGTCGCATGAGTAATCATTATGGGTGCCGTTTACAGCTTTGCTTTCCAACCACATTCACGGGGTGGAATGGCGCGATTTTTTTCCTTTGCGCTGCACTCCGAATGTTCGGGCGACTTGGCACTTGGTCGTTTTTTGGTTTGTTTAATGGCACCCTTTCTTATTTCTCCTCATCCCAAACAAAAGGGTGATCATTTATGTACAGTTTATCGAAAGCTAAGGCAATCTTCTCCTCTTTCTCTCGATTTGCCTTCGCACATTCCCAAAGCGTTTTTCTGATTTCCCGAGTTTTACGCCAGAAATCTTCACCAATGGCGTAATCGGTGTCTTCAGGTTCGTACCATTCTTCAGTATGGCTGCCTTTTGTCGCGAGTCTAGAATCTTGAATATAACTGGCCTGATTTTGTTAGGAGCGGGCATGCCTAGCCGGTGGATGCGTTCGATCGCAATTGGCTGTAGCTTAAGCTTACCCTCAATAACGACCTTGTTTACCGATTCTTCGAGCGTTTCACAGGTCTCATCTTCTGTTTCGGGCAGTCCGTACACGACTAGATTCGACCTCCGGCTCCTGTTTTCGAGGTCATCTATTCTTTTTTCCAGCGTTTGGATTACCGTGCTCATAGAATCAAGTTGCGTCATGCAATGCTCCAGTTCTCTCTCAAGCCTTGATAAGGCGTCAAATATATATATATATATATATATATATATATATATATATATATATATATATATATATATATATATATATATATATATATATATATGGGTGTCGAACCGGTACCGAACCGAACCGAAAACCGGCACTGTACCCGAACCCTAACCGTTATTTTTTGAGCACGCTGAACCCGAACCGGAACTGAACCGAAAAAAAAAATTACGGTTACCGGTTAATGCCGAAACGGTTCGACCCTCCGTTGTTGATATTGCATAGTCAATGCAATTCAGGCCTTTTTTTCTTTCAGGTACCATCAACTTCGTACCCGCTCGTGCACTTTCTCCTCGAGACAATTGAACACTATTACGCTCTTTGTAACAACAGGGGAAATGAATTAGCCCCAATTTAGCAATGGCCTGTTGCTGCTGGAAGCGCGAGCGTAGTGCAACCTAACCAAACAAAATGTCATTCTCGGCGGCTTGCAGGGGATACAAAACGACTTTGCCCTTCCCTAGCTGTGACTTTGTTGGAGCAATCAGTCTGCAGGAGTGCTCCACTGCGCAACAGCGAAAGCCCAAACCCGATATGTGCAAACATTTTGCATTTCATAATTTGTTTAAAAGGTCCGACACCTGCAAATTGTTAATACTTGTCAAGTGTGACCGCAGGAGCTGCTCAGTGGCTAAGCCGTTTGCTGCTGACCGCAAGTGGCCTCAATCTCCCTTCCTCAGAACCGTTTTTCTGAAGTAGATGGAAATCGAGGACGCCCGTGTATCTAGATTTTGATGTACGTTAATTATCACCAGCTGGTTAAAACAAGTCCGCGGGCCTGCAACAGAAGCTGCGCCTCGAAGCAGAAATATAGCATCGGGCATCAAATGCACCAGTTTTTTTTAACGTGTTTACACGGAAAACAACAAAAAAGAAAAGGCGAATCACGTTGTTTTAAAGTATTAAACAAAAAGTAAGTAAAACAGAATAAGTAAAAAAGCACGAAAACGTGGATATTGCTCTGCCTTTCACAACCAAACGTGTCATCAATGCGAAGGAAGTGAGTTCCGTGGTGAGTTTTTGTCTTTCTTTTTTTGCTATATATATATATATATATATATATATATATATATATATATATATATATATATATATATATATATATATATATATATATATATATATAAGAGAAGAAAAACTTCGAACAAGGTAAAAGCACGATTGTGGCCTACGTTTCAGCAAAGAGAACTTGCTTTCCCCCTGAGGAAAGCAAGTTCTCTTTGCTGAAACGTAGGCCACAATCGTGCTTTTACCTTGTTCGAAGTTTTTCTTCTCTATTGTTCTCTACCATCTTCAAAGTTCTACTACTCCCTGGATTTTATAAATATATATATATATATATATATATATACAGGGTGTCCCAGCTATCATGCACCAAGATTTAAAAAAAGAGAAATTGCGTAACTCGAAGAAAATCTAGTGCATAATGTTTGCAGTACTGTGAAGAAGCGGAGAGTAATTTTTTCGTTAATGAGACCTAATTAATTCATTGTAATTAATTATCTAACTCGATAAATACTGTTATAATCATTAAGGTGTCAATGAGGAACTTGTAGGTAACCACGAGGGGCACCTAACTGCGCTATTTTCAGCGACGAACCAATTGCGTACTCATTTATTCTGACTGATAAATGAACCCCGCGAAATATGAAAAATACCACGAGACGACGCTTACGCGCGCATTGTAAAGCAGCGTCCCCAAACAAAGCTGAATGAAAGCAACTGCTTCGCATGTTACCCGCCCGAAGAGACAACGCATCACCTTGATAATAGCATGCATGGAAGGAGCAGCAGCAGCAAGACTCGCGGGACGCGTGTGCAGATAAGGAACAAACTCGTTCGTGATTTCTTTCTTTCTTTTGTCTTTCATTCTGGCTAACTCAGAGGCAGCCTGTTCGAGGGCGTAGCTTTACGGTGCACGCGGAGGCGCCGTCACGTGGTATTTTTCATATTTCGCGGGTTTCCTTTATCAGTCAGAATAAATGTGTCCGCAATTAGTTCATCGCTGAAAATACCGCAGTTAGATGCCCATCGTGGTCACCTACAAGTGCCTCATTGACACTTTAGTGATTAGGACAGTATTTATCGAGTTAGATAATTAATTACAATTAGTTAATTAGGTCTCATTAAAGAAAAAATACTGTCCGCTTCTTCACAGTACTGCAAACATTATGCACCTGGTTTCTTTCGAGTTACGCCTTTATTTTTTTTTTAAATCTTGGTGCATGATAGCTGGGACACCCTGTATATTTATATAGATAGATAGATATATTGAGGGGAAAAGGGGGTTGTATAATTTGAGCGGCCAAGTCGGTATGAGGGAAGTCAGCCGGGGGTTGCTATTCCGTGAAATTCTAGGAGAGAAAGGATAAGAGGGTGTTTGTTGCCCCACCGCGCGGCCTACGGAAAGGTTCTCCGAAACGCCGGAAGCAGAACAGGCACTGAGAGGAGTCCTTATCAGGAGCTATCTGCGACCCCCAGGTCAAAAGGAAAGGTAGAGAAGGGAAAAAAACTAGATCAAAGAAAAAAGAAAAAAGGAAAAACCACACACACACACAAAAAAACAATAACCGCACGACTGAAATGGCACGTGTCGCAAACAGCAACATTACTGAAACAGGCTTTTGCTGAAACTCACAAACGAAAAGATAAAGTTAGGGAAACGTACGGGGCACAAGACAAAGCGGAGCAAAAACGACGGAGAAAAATAAGAATAAAATGGAATTCCAGAGAAAAGTATGGAGGGATGCCTGCGCGTACTAAACTGGAAGCTAAGGAATGAAGACAAAAGGGGTCATATTATTTGCATAAGGTACAAGCAAGACAGTGCATATTGTTGTATTCACTGCGAGTATCGCGAGGATTCCAGGTTGCCCATAGACGCATTTATTCCAGCAGGTTCCATGGAGCTGACTTTGTAAATTAAATAGGATTATCGGTATTTTCTGTCCCTAGGAGACTTAAAGTTTCACTGAACTACATACAACTTAAGGTCATCAAAATTGTGGCCTGGTTGGTTGAAATTCTGCGCTACAGCCATGGAGGATTTACTAAGAGCATCTGCCCGGTGACGGTTAAGACGTAGGCTCATAGGTTGACTCGTTTCGCCTATATACTGTTCGTGACACATTGAGCATTCTAACATATACACAATGTTGGATAAAGTGCACGTAAAACTTCAATTAATCTTGTGAACACAATTACTGGCTGTGCTTTTTACAATGCAGTCGGTCTGCAGGTGCCTGCAAGTCTTGCATCTGGGGCGGGAGCTGCTGGCTATGACTGGTTGCTTTGAAGGCCCTGTTTTAGCATACACGAAAATATATTTTAGATTCCTATTTCTTCGGTAGGTAACCCTTGATGCTTCCGGGAACGTCTTTTTAAGTCGGTCGTTACTGCGGAAATACAAAATACTATTTCCTCCGGACATACTACCCCCTTTTAGCCAGTAACGACCGACATAAAAAGAAATTCCAGGAAGCATTAAGAGTTACCTACCGGAGAAATAGGGATCTAAAAGATATTTTAGTGCATGCTAAAAGAGTGCCTTCAAAGCAGTGTTGTACACGTTCCTCTAAAACAGGAACGAAAGCTCGTTCCTCATTCCTTCTCAATTTTGAAGCGAGTTCCCGTTACATGTTCCTTGATTGTGAAAAGAACGCGTTTCAGTTTCACTTCGAACATTGGAACATGTCGTCACATTACCGTTACAATTAAGTTTTTAAATTAAAATATAGAGTTGGGTAATCCAGGGGCGAAATTAAGGAAGAAATTTAAAAGTGACATCGAACTATGTATATTATACGAATATTAACTCCGCCGGCAGCAGGTTATCCGGAGATAAAAATAATCTAAGAAAACGCATCTGGGTGAATTTTTTCAGGGAGCACCGGACGAACTCCAGACGGGTCTAGGACATTTCTGTGTAGGATGTATCGCTGCGCAAAATTCGGTGTACGGACAATTCGGAGTTCGGACATATCGCTGTACGGTCGCTCGGTGCACGGGCGCTTCGGTGCACGGACATTTCGGCGTACGGACATTTCGTGCGCAAACTTTTCGGCGAATAAATTATCAGGTGCTTGCCTGTTTGCGACAGCCGTTATATTTTTATTTCCACCTAACATGAGTTATGGGCAACAATCTGGAGCAGTGAATTTAATTTTAGATGCGACTGCATCTCATTCACTCGCCTTGTCCTTCAATAAGGCGTTGTTGTCCGTCCACACCCCTCCCCCATTCTCCTCGCCGCGCGAGCTGCGCTCTCCGCCGCTTACCCCCTCTCCTCTCCGATAGCGAACACTCTCTCGCAAGGGGCATTGGATTGGATTCGATTGGCTTGGCTTGGCTTGGCTTGGATTGGCTTAGATTGGATTGGATTTGGATTGGATTGGATTCAAGTGGATTGTGTTGGATTGTGTTGCGTCATAGCCGCGCCACGTTGCGTCATAGCCGCGGCAGGGGGTTCACGGCACGTTTCACGCGATGGGAGAATCAACCTAACGGAAACAACAATGGAACCCCCTATGCGTCGCATCTACACAGGGGTTCCCGCGAGGGGAGGTGGGAGAAATTTTTTGATTGATGACATGTTTGATCTTCGCCAAGTATTTTGAGAGATTTTACATCTATATCTTTTTGTTTAACACCTCGTTTGAATGCTTTAGCACACGTTTTTTTATAATTTACGACAGGTTGTTAAGTTATATTCGCTTCTTTTTGCCGCATCCAAATCATCTAAGACAATTAACCGGTGTTTACGATGGTCTAACGCCTTCTTTATGTTTTTTGAAATACTTACACTGAGATTACATAAATTACATGCACACTCTCAATATCCAAAACAAAACAAACATTAAGTAGCCCCCCAGAATGCATAAAACCGTATGAAGAGTAGTCGCTACTTTCAGCGGCTATAGGTGGCGGCACGAAAAAACCAATATGGCCGTTCAAGAGATTATAAGGCTAGCATATACACCTAGCATTCAGCGCATAGGTATGCGCTGTAAGCTAGGTATGCACAGAGTGGTGTGCCAGCAGTTCACCGTAGCGCGTCACGACTAACGCCAACATGACGAATGAAAGAAAACGCGGCCCTGCAGAAGGCGAAAAGTTTGTGACGCGGGGTGAGATATGTTGCTGACTGAAAGTGGCCTGGCTTGCGTCGTGATTTTTCCCCTTTACCGCAACTGAGTCCTGCTGCCTGCTTTTTTCCACACTCCGCAAAATGTCGCTGATTCTTTGCATTGTTATTTATTTCTAGGAGGCCCACTTTTAAAGCAAGGCTTTTTACCTCTACCCCCCAAGGGTTCTTTCGCGACCGTTGGTGTCACCAGAAAACTCCAGCGAACAAATAAAAGAATTTACCGGCACCGCCGGGAATCGAACCTGGAACTAATAGACCAACAAAGCGAGAGCCCGTTGTCTTACCGATTTAGCTACGAGCCCACGCGAAGACGGGGAAGACAGGTAGTGTACTCACCAAGCACATCTACGGGTTTACCCCCTGCGTTCTCGCTGAATGCCACGTGAAAGCGTCACGCGACCACTCACGCCCGTCTAGCGGCCCTGTGCGCATCTTGCTCATGTGCTAAGGGTTACAAAAATTAAAGGAAGCTCACACCAATGCATGGCATCTCACTTCTAGTACGCCAATGTGCTAAAGCCTGTGGCCTCCAGTGTTCACGTAAACAATCACAGCTCCTTGTCGTCCACCCTCTTGCCAAACCAAGGAATACATTAAAATACTCCTTGATGGCTAGTCCATCACTCCAATTCCCAGCATCAAGATCCTGGGCCTACATCTCGAGGCTAACACCAAGAGTGACGTCTCCTTGCAGCGGCTCAAAAACAGCATTAATAAAATCATACACATGATCAGGCGAGTTGCCACCAAGAAGCGAGGCCTGAAGGAATCCGGTACATTTCGATTAATTGAAGCTTTTGTCCTCTGGAGAGTCACTTACATCAACCCCCTGTCTTCTTCTCGAGAAGGAAGACATAAAGATGCTTTATATAATGATTAGACAGGCTGTCGAGTAGGCCATTGCTCTTCTCATGAGTGCATGCACAGAGAGGCTGCTTAGAACGGGGCTCCACAACCCGGTGGAAGAGCTGATAGAAGGCCATCTTTCTAACCAGAAGGACCGACTCAGAACTGCGGTGGGTAACTGCATGCTTCACCAGATTGGCTGGGCAGCCCAGAATGTCACTCTGCTTGACGTACTTCCAGACTCTTGGCGACTAAAACTAAAGATGCTCCTTTCGCTTAGAAATATGAACCCCTCACATGACGAGGGTCACCGAAAAGCACGAGCTCAAGTGCTTAACACCATCCTCGGTGAGTATCATGCAGTTATCTACACAGACGCCACCAAACATCGAGGGAAGCAGTACGCCACCTTCCTGGCTACCTCCAGAACCAACCTCCTTGCGTGTACCTCGCTTAGGAACCAAGAAAGGACGGCAGCAGAAGAGGCAGCCATCACCTTGGCTCTCTCATTTGACCAGGTGTTCGAAGGGTAGTCACCAATTCCCAGCAAGCCTACTGGAATTACCAGTCGAGTTGGGTGTCCTGCCCTGCACTGCACGTGCTAAAACACAACTCCCCAAACGGTTCCATTCAGCTCATCTGGACACCCCCTCACGCTTCAATGGAGGGCAACAAATACGCCCACCCAACAAGCCTGCGCTTTTACCTCCCGTGCTATGGAGCTGCACGAGGACAGTCACCCGCTTGTCAACGTCAGGGAGATAACCCAGCATTATCGTCTTCTGAGACAGACCGTACCTTCGCCTTACCCTGACCTTTCTAGAGAACAACAAACTACTCTACGGCTCATACGATCTGGGCTAATTCCCAGAGACTACGCGTCTTCACTTACTGTATCCGAATCGTTACGGCGCTGAATGTAAATTTTGCTCAGAAGTAGGAACACACCGCCCCGTGGTAGGGGTATGCGACTTTAGCCCTGAGCACCATCTTCTCTTTCCGTCAACTACTCAAAAAGAGCAATGGAAGATGCTGCTGTCCAGGCCCTCTCTACCTACCCAGCTTCAGCGGGTGGACAGAACACAGGCCGCGCGGACTGCATATGGGCCCCACAGAAGAAGGAATCACTCCCCAGGGCTGCACTCTGGGCCGTTCAGAAATCTTAACAGAAGTATTTCTTCCTCCACCTTCTCTGCCGCAAATCTCGTCGCCTCCGTCCGCGGCGCAGGGACGGAGAAGTCAGATTGTCTAACACCGGGTTGGAGGTTAGTTTAATTCTATAAATAAAGTTTCCACTCTTGTGCTACACCAACGCCGCCTGTATTTAAATTGCCTGACGCGTCGCGCGCTTTTAAATGGGAAGGGTAGGGACGCTTAGTTCAGGCACTCATCCGCTATGTGGCGCGTGCCGGCGGACATCTCGCCTTACGTCACTGCTCGCGAGTCGCGAACGCTGCACCTGCTTCTACGACGTGTGTCTGTCAGCTTGCCTGTTGGGCTTCAAGGGCCGTTTCGCTTACATCTTAGCCGCGACGGGGCGCTAGTTCTTCGGCGCACTGGAGATCTCGTTCAACGTGTCGCTCGCTTCATACTTGCTGCATTTTCCAAAGATAAAGACGGAGGCGGACTGAAATAGTGTAAGAACATACTGATTGTCGGGTATACATATAGCTAGCAGAAAAACGATATTTTCTGATGGGACAGCCATTATTTTACTGATATTTTTATTTCTGGAGTATTTAGAGAAGAAAAAATTGCGTGCACGTTTTTTGTTCACGCGCTCACTTCTACGATTACTTTCCAATGATATCACGTGCTTGTAAACTTCAGAAAATTATAGGAAACAAAAGGATAAGCAGCTGGGATCCCGCCACGCTGTCCGGGAGCTTCTACAGTACAGTCCTCAATTTTAGAAGTGCGTATCGATGCGGAGTGCGAACAGCGGGGTCAAAACAATACCTAAATGCGGAGGGGATAGAGGTGGGATGCCCCACTCAGAAAATTTCAGGGCCTGTGATCCGAGCAGATAAGCGCGCAAAGCCGGCATCAGCCTGCGGCAGCGCAAGGGATTTTGCTTCGTGACAAAGGAAGTTTTATCACAGAACAGGGAGGATTTTAGAGAAGCAAATGTCTAGCTTTGCCTGTAGTGCCAGAAAAATCGTAGCGGCGGCGTCGTGAACTACGAGGGAGCCCGCTTGGTGCCGCTGAAACAAGGCTTTGTAAACATGGCGGATGCTTTTTGCACAGGCCGCTTGAGCTCCTTAATAACATGGCTGCTCTCGCACAGCAGCCGCCGGCTCGCTGCTCCTGCTGGTTGCTGGCTGACACGCTGGCCGCGTGTTTACTTGCGCCGCGCTAGTGAAGTGATGTTACGCCAGGGGACCAGATGGCCTCGACTGGCACAGACCACCGTGAGCAGCAAGTGAGAACAAATCGTTTATTGACATCCGCAAGTTTACAGGGGCCAGGACATCATTTCATTTCGATCGCTGCAATTGTACGTCGCTTTCGTGACATTTTTTTTTTTTTTTGCCATAACAACTCGTTCACTTGCGCTAAGATTTCGAACGAAGGGCACACAACCATCACTCAGTCGACGATGAAAGGCGGCGGTATACAGCGAGCGTCATCAGTTCGCACGTGCGATGTGCCCACCTTCCGCATCCATCACATTGGAGAGCGGCGACGTTGTCATACACAACCTTTTCGCAGCGGCTGCAAGTAGGACGTGACGACGTGCGCTTGGGGCCGGGATTGATCGCAATGTCTCCAGCGAGCAAGAGGCACAACGTGACTATCGGGCGGCCAGGGAGGGGTGCGCACATGTGGCGGCATACCTTGGGGCGATGCTTCAGCGAGGTGGTGGGAACCAACTCCGTGCACAGCGCGCGAGACAGACTTGTAGTGGCGAGCACGCTCAGACGCGCGCATCCGTCGTGAGGAGGAACACGTACGTTTGGCGAGGTCTGGACCGAGGCGAGTCCGTAAAACGAAGAGTGATGTCAATAGCAAGAGGAGTCGCAGCCTGGCTATAGGCCTAGATGCGCCATCACAACAAGTCGATGCGGCGGTACAGCGGCCCCGCTAACACGGGCTCCAACAGGCTCGCGCGGGTCGCTGAGCCTTCCCGGTGGCACGTATCACACTTACTGCATGTTCACAGCGCAGAAATACTCAAGAAAACTAGATTTGACAAGACCACAGAGAATAAGTTAACCGCAATTCAGCTTGGCTTTGTGGTTGCGAATTCACAAGCGAGGTGGTGCACCAGTCGGCTGTTCGTAAAAAGTTGCGTACATTTTGCTCAACAGATGTTTGATGCGGAACTTGTTAATAATCTTTTTAAACAATTCATTGTAAGCGAACTTTGTTGGCTCTCTGAGTCACGGAATGAATGTATTGTATTTTCTACCAAAAGTAACCTCTCGGTTGCGCCGTCTGGTGGACTTGATTTCGAAAACTGCCGCTGTAGGTTGGTGTCGATTTTTACGCCGCCTATAGGGAAACCAAGGAACGTCCAAGCTTGAGAGGCCTGGTTTTATCAGTGACAGACCAAGACAGACAGGCATGGTGAAAAACAAGAAGGCGTAGGAGCGCCCCCTCGGGAACGCTAAACAAACTTTCCACTATTTTGCATGGTTTCCGAGAAGCGGCGCTGGCTGGCGGACACGAAAGCAAGCTGGAAGGCTACGGAGCGGGGAAGGGTAGGAGAGAGCAACAGGAGAGTGGCTGTTTGGCCATTTTTCGCTCACGCGTTAGGCAATGTTTATACAGGTGGCGTTGGCTACACCAATACAACTCAAACAAGCACGGTTCATGCATCATGTATTGATTTAACCTACCGAGAACATCTATTTGAAGTAATAAGTTGTGTGGTTAAGTACATTTTACTTCTCTCTGGTTTTACTATTTGTAGAGCGATGTGAGAGAATTTAAGTGACGTCGCATGGGTTATCGTTATGTCTGCCGTTTACAGCTTTGCTTTCCAACCACATTCACGGGGTGGATTGGCGCGATTTTTTTCTGTTTTGCGCGTCATTTGATTTATTGTTGGGGCAGTGGTTCGGCTCCAAGAAATTCCGTAGAATGTGCCGCCCAGACTGTCCGTCTTGCCCGCGCGCAGCGTATCGCATCGTGCCTTTACCTCACGCCGACCCCGTCACGAAGGCAGGCGTCGCGAAATTGTGGTGCGTTTCTCGGCGCCTGCCTTCGTGGCAGAATCGGCGTGACTTGGGCAGTTCGCGAAGACTAGGGTACCATATATTGTGCCCAGCTTTCACTGCACGAGCACGACGCCTGCACTCTTGACGCGTTCAACGTTACGACTGCAGCTTGATACTACTACGGTAACTTGGCGATGCCCTTAGAACGCGTGATGGCTACGGTGCCATCTCATGATGCCTGCCTAATACAGTAACTTTGCGATGCCCTTAGAACGCGTGACGGCTACGGTGCCGTCTAATGATACCTGCCTTTGCGACGGGGCCCACGCGACAATGGCAGTGTGCGGCGACTGCAGCAACATTTCACGGTGCCTACCTTCCTGGTGGGATTGACGAGACGACTGCAGCTTGCGATGAGACGACAACTGGCGATTGGCTTTCAGGGTGCGACAAGTATAATTGTAACATTACGATACACTTTCATCACACGAATACGGCACTTTCAACACCGTGCCTTCATGGCGGGGTCGAAGCGATGCAGCGCGTGACGACTAACTACGGCAAGCTTTCTCAACGCCTGCCAACGTAGCGTGGCCTCTTTTTATGTGTGCGTGATAGGCTTCGCAATTCGAATCTTATAAGATCCATTCCTTCTTGAGGCGTACATCAATCGGAAACGAGCGGGGGTTTGCCTTGCCGCGGCACTGCTATACGCCGCACTTTTACTATCATGGACTGATCGCGCGCGCAACGTTTGTGCTCTTTGTGTTCATTCATTTCATTTGATTTTCTTTTATTTGTCAAATTAAACCATACAAAAGATCATCAGAGTGTTTGGACCAGTAGCCAATGGCTAGCCCTGGGTCCAAAAAGAAAAAGTATGCAGTGATGCAGGTTTTCTGCAACAGAAAATTAAAAAAACTAACACTCCAAAACACAGACTGTTGTACAACACTAGTACAAGCATTTTAATATGCAATCTTCGGGCCCAGCAACAATAAAATTTATAATCTCGATAGATTGAAAAGGTGCACCAACACAGGCAAATCACTAAAATGGACATAATATCATCAAAAAACAACGAACAAACATTTATGCAGCCACAAAATACCAATACCGGTATTTCCAAATACAATACAAATACAAACATTCATGCTAGGCCACAGCCAGGTTCACAATCCAGAACAGCAGCACAGATTTCAAAGAATGCACAAACCAAACAACCATCCAGCTCGTATGGTATATTGCCGCGAACCATGCATTGGGTTTGTTTATTTGTGTTTTGCTTTTGCCGCCCGGCTGCTCCGGTCTGTGTTATCGGTGTTGTGAGTGCCAAGGGAAGCGCGTGTCCCGTTCTTTCTTTCTGTGCCGCATGTGTTATCTCTTCTGATAGGGAGAGTGTTCCGAACTAACGTGAACAGCCTAGAATAATCTTCGTTGATCTACAGTGTTCTGGATACAATTCGACTATTCCAGAAACCCTCGCGCCGAGTAATAAATTCCCGCTGAGCAGATGCCGCGGCATTTGAATCGCCGACACCAGTCTACGCACGTAACTTTGTTGACTGCTGTTTCGTCGCCTGTGTATTCTTTGAGTTGTTAGGAGAGCACAAGTTCGCTTCAATAAACTTGATTTTTACATGCGACGCTGAGAGGAGCATCTCTTGCCGGCGGCCTTGTCCTTCCAGCGTCGTCGTTGTCCGCGTTCCCACAGCTGCGTCACTCCTCCGCTCACCCCCTCTCCTCTCGGTGTGATAGCGCGCCCTCTTCCCCAACATCTGTGGCGCGCGCAGTGCGGCGCGCTCTCTCACTCCGCCGGTGGCCGGCACAAGCGCGCTGTGCGCATGAGCAGCGCCATCTCTCTCCGCGGTCTCCTCTCCTTCGGGCGCACTGCGCATATAAGCGGAGTGCCGCGCTCCGGCCGGTCTCTCAGTCGACGGTCGTCCGCGCTACGCTTGCTGTCTCTCTCTCGCATTACCCGATGATTGCTCACGCAATTCGAGTAATCGACCCAACGGAAACGCACAATGGAACCTCCTTCAGCGTCGCATCACACCAGGGTTCCCGCGAGGGGAGGTGGGCGTAATTTTTCTTCAAGACAGCTGCATTGTCTTTGGCTACGTGACATCTGCTTGAGGTGCGGGGTACGCACCATTTATGCTACGAACAACCTCTGAAAGCCACCAAGCCAGTCCAACTAGAGCCAGCCGCCGACTGCAAGGCCTCCCGCCCGAGTTTGGTCTCCTGCCAGACAGACCCAAAAGAACGACCGCTGCAACCACCACCATGGTGCAAGAAGCAACACCACCAATCGTCCTGCAACAGCCACGGGAACCACCATCCTTCCGAGGAGCCCCCGCAGAAGATCCAGAAGAATGGTTGCAGAAACTGGAGCGCGTCCGGATCTTCAACAGGTGGGACGACGCAGAAACGTTCCGGCATGTTTTCTTTTACTTGGAAAATTCACGTCGCCCTTGGTACGAGAACCACGAGAGCTCTTTGACCAACTGGGCTCTCTTCAAAAGCGAGTTCCCGAAGATCTTTACTACCGTGGTCAGAAAAGAACGCTCAGCGCTTTTGCTGGAAACTCGAACGCAGAACCCCACGAAGGGGTAATGATATTCGTCGAGGAGATGAAGCCACTTTTTCGCCGTGCGGACCCAAAAATGACGGAGGAAAAGAAACTACGGTTTCTGATGCGAGGTGTGAAGCAAGAGCTCATCGCGTGCCATGTTCGCAACCTCTCCAAGACAGTGTCCGAATTCGCGTCTGAGGCCACCGCGATGGAGAAGACGCTTGAAATACGAACGAGGCAGAACGACCGCACCATCAATGCGCTGGTTTTGGAGACGATTGGTGCCGGCGCTATTAACTCCGACTCACTACGTGACACCATCCGTGCCATGGTGAGGGAGGAGTTGCGGAAACTTTTCCCGACGACGACGCCACAACCTCAACTCGCTTCCCTGACTGACGTGATCCGGGAAGAAGTACAGCAGGCTTTGGGCATTTCTATGCCGTCCGAAGCACCCCGCGAGCCTGCGGCTCTGACCTATTCTGCGGCTGTGCGTCGACCCCGCCCTTTTTCAACACGTCGTCAAGAGACCCCGCCGTACCGCCTCACAATGTCGCCCGCCCTACCCCCTGTAACCCGAAACCAGGCGCCAAGGAAGACCGAGGTGTGGCGAACCCCCGATAATCGCCCGCTGTGTTACCACTGCGGAGAGGCCGACCACTTCTACCGCCACTGTCCTTACAAGAGGCGAGGCTTGCGAGGATTCTCCGTCGACGCACCTCGCCCTCTCCCTGGCCAACGACCACGTGAGATCGACGAGTATCTCTCTCAAACAAACCGTGGTCCAGCCGTTTCAACCGGTTGCGGTCGCCCTACCCGTACCAATCGCCGAACCACCGTAGCAATGCGGACCTCACCCTTGGAAGGTCTCCCAGCCCATACGGAGGAAACTAAAAGCAGACACTTCTGGAGGTGAAGTTTCTCGCCGGCAAAAAGCCGGAAACCCTCCCACGACGCAAGGACGCGCCGAAGACAGTGATTCACGACATGCCCTCATCCCGACGACCCGACCTAACCCTGACGAGAATCCCGAACACGACAGCTACACAGGGCGACACGTACCCGACGCACCCGGAAGACGACGACAACAACGATGTACAGTGCCCGACCATCAACACGTACAAGCAGAGACGCGACGCCCCGACGAACCCGGAACTCGAGGAAGACTGCATCTGACGTCAAGGTCTCCATCGATGGCTTTGATGTAGTCGCCCTCGTAAACACGGGAGCCGACTACTCAGTAATGAGCGAACCATTTGCGTCTAAGTGGAAGAAAGTTATGACCAGATGGGACAGTCCGCACATACGCACAGCAGGAGGCCACCTCGTGACGCCAAGTGGAACGTGCACATCCCGCGTCACCATAGACGGCACGACGTACCCTGCCGCTTTCATTGTCTTGACAAACTGCTCCCGCGACGTAATTCTTGGAATGGCCTTTTGACGGAGAATGGCACAATAATTGATCTGCAGACCGAGTCGATAACGTTTTCCTCCGATCACTCCATGACGCCGGAACCGAACCCCGAACACCGTGCAGCTGTAAGGATAGCTGATTATCATGTCACCCTGCCACCCCGCGCAAGCTTGATGATCGCCGTATACTGTGAGGATGCTGCTCCTGACATCGACGCTATCGTGGAGAGTGACCAAAGGCTGCTTCTCGATAGCGGTGTGTCTGTCGCAAGAGGCATTGTGCGGTTTAAGCAACGCAGATCCCCCGTTTTAGTCACTAATCTCCCCGAGGAGTACCAGCATTTAAACAAGGGCGCTGCAATTGCGTTCCTCAAATAAACGCAACAAGCAAGTGACGTGATCGCAGTCGCCGACTTTGAACACGCACCCGAAGATCCTTTCGGCATCCTTTCGACGTGAATCCGGCGCTACCGCAAGAATATAGGAACCAGCTATTGGCTTGGCATCATTGCTACAGCGAGTGTTTTTTGTCGAACTCGAAGTTACGTCAGACACCTTTCGCGAAGCACCGGATAATAACCGAAGATGGAGCCCGACCTACCCGACAGTCACCGTACCGCGTGTCTTCACACGAGCGAGAAGCCATCCGGACTCAAGTAGACGACATGCTCAGCAACGACATAATACAGCCATCGAAAAGTCCGTGGGCTGCACCGGTCGTACTCGTGAAGAAAAAAGACGGCACTTTAAGGTTCTGCGTTGACTACCGGAGACTGAACAAAATCACCAAAAAGGACGTGTACCCCCTGCCACAAATCGACGACGCCCTCGACCACCTCTGCCACCTGAAGTACTTCGCATCGATTGATCTGAAGACCGGCTACTGGCAAATTGAAATGTACGAGGCAGACCGAGTGAAGACTGCATTTATAACCACGGACGGTCTATACGAGTTCAAGGTGACGCCGTTTGGGCTGTGCACGGCGCCCGCAACGTTTCAAAGGGTCATGAACACTGTGCTAGCTCGCCTGAAGTGGCACACCTGCCTCGTATACCTTGACGACGTTGTGGTATTCGCCCGGACTTTCGATGAACAACTTGCAAGGTTATAGTCTCTACTCGAGGCTATTCGCTCGTCGGGGTTAACGCTGAAGGCCGAAAATTCCGCTTCGCTTACGCGGAAATCAAGTTTTTGGGACACGCCGACAACGCCGCGGTAGTCCTGGCTGACCCGGCGAAAATATCAGCTAGAGAACTTCCCAAGACCGAAAGACAAATTGAGCGTGCGAAGATTTCTCGGACTATGCGCTTACTACCGGCGCTTCTGCGCAAGCTTCGCACGCATTGCAGAGCCACTCACGCGCCTGACAAAAGATAGAACCCCTTTCACCTTGGAAAACGCCCAAGAAAAAGCGTTCTGCGAGCTGCAACAACGCTAAAAACCCGCCCGTGCTCGCTCATTTCGACGAAAACGCCGTAACGGAATTGCACACGGACGCCAGCGATATAGGGTTGGGTGCCGTCCTCGTCCAAAAGCAAAAGGTAATCGCCTATGCAAGCCGTGGGCTGTTGAAGGAGGGAAAAAACTACTCTGCCTCCGAAACAGAGTGCCTGGCTATCATATGGGCCATTTCAAAATTTCGCCCATACGTGTATGGCAGACCGTTCAAGGTTGTGACAGACCACCATGCGCTATGTTGGCTCACCAATTTGAAGGACCCCTCTGGCCGTCTTGGGTGGTGGAGCTTGCGCCTGCAAGAGTTCCACGTTACAATAGTCTACAAATCCGGCAGGAAACACTCCGACGCCGACTGCCTGTCCCGCGCCACCATCGACCCACCACCACAAGACACCGATGAAGACATGTAGCGCGTCCTTCAGAGTCATGACAGAGAGTGACCTAGCCGCTCAGCAGCGTGCCGACCCCTACCTGCGTGTCATTATCGACTACCTCGATGGACGCAACTTCGCCATGCCTAGGGCGTTCAAGCAGAACTTACCAGCATTCAGCCTGAAAAACTCGTCCTCGTGAAGAAGAATTTCAGCCCCGGAACGAGAACGAATTATCTACTTGTTATCCCCGCAGACCTCCGTGACGAATTTTGTAAGCGTGCCACAACGACCCGTCTTCCGGACATCTCGGAACAGCTCGCACTATTGCAAAAATCAAGGCGAAGTACTTCTGGCCCCGACTTACATCCGACGTCACCCACTACGTTCGGAGTTGCCGTGACTGCCAGCGACGAAAAACGCCGCCGACAAGACCCGCTGGAATACTGCAACCGATCGCCGTCCCGTCAAGGCCATTTCAAAAGATCGGAATGGTCCTTGTAGGCCGGTTCCCTACGTCACGAACACGGAACAAGTTGATTGTTGTAGCGACAGACTACATGACGCGCTACGCAGAGACCGCTGTTCTTCCGAGCGGGACTGCACAAGAAGTCGCCAAGTTCTTTATAAACGCAAATTTTGCTCTGACATGGAGACCGTGAAGACCTAATCACGGACCGCGGAACGGCCTTCACTGCGGAGCTTATGCAAGGAATCTTACGCTACAGCAACACAGATCAGCGAAGGACAACGGCGTACCACCCCCAAACGAACGGACTAACGGAACGCCTGAACAAGACAATCGCCTATATGCTGTCTATGTACGTCGACGCTGAACATAAGACTTTGGACGAAGTCCTACCGTATGTCACGTTTGCGTACAACACGGCTACCCAGGAAACCACACAGATGACACCGTTCGAACTTGTCTACGGAAGACGGCCGACTACGATGCTTGATGCCATGCTTCCCCACGTGGAAGAAGACGACCTCAACGCCGACGTCCAAGGATACCTTCAGCGTGCGGAGGAGGCCCGCCAGCTAGCTCGAGTTCGCACAACGGACCAGCAGCTGGTTGATGCCAAACGCTACAACCTCCGATGTCGAGACGCCGAGTACCGCCCAGGGGATTGTGTGTGCGTGTGGACTCCCATCTGAGGACGTGGACTCAGTGAGAAACTTCTACGACGGTATTTGGGACCCTACCGGATTCTAAAACGTGTTGGCCACTTTACCTACGAGGTGATCCCCGATGGTGATTCCGGAACATCAAGACGACGCACGCGGCCTGAAGTCGTTCACGTGGTTCGCTTAAGACCTTTCTACTCACGGTGACGGACTTCTATTTTTTTATTTGTTCGAACTGTCGCTTGTTACCATCGGGTCGATGTACTCTTAGAGGGGGGGGGGGGGGGAGGGGCTAATGCCACGAACTATGCATCGTTTTTTTTATTTTTTTTGCTTTTGCCGCCCGGCTTCTCCGGTCTGTGATATCGGTGTTGTGAGTGCCAAGGGAGGCACGTGTTCCGTTCTTTCTTTCTCTACCGCATGTGCTATCTCTTCTGATAGCGAGAGCGTTCCGAACTGACGTGAACAGCCCGGAATAATTTTCGTTGATCTACAGTGTTCTGGATGCAATTTGACTATTCCAGAAAACCTCGCGCGGAGTGATAAATTCCCGCTGAGCAGATGCCGCGGCTGACACCAGTCTTCGAACATCGCTTTGTTGACTGCTGTTTCGCCGCCTGTGTATTCTTTGAGTTCTTAGGGGAGCACAAGTTCGCTCCATTAAACTTGTTTTTTCTTCAAGACAGTTGCGTCACCTTTGGCTACGTGGCAATACCTGTGACCACATTTGGTATGATATTCCTGCGTCTCTCACCTGTTTTTATGCTCTTTTAGCTAAACAAGACCGTGGACCACCGTCAACAACTAGCCCGAAGGCACACTCAACTAAACGTAAACACATAGAGAGAAGACCCGATGTTTAGATGCAGCGTTTGCAGCCGATGCAGCGGCGTATAATCTTTCGACTGGTTCCGGCGGCCACCGCGCGGCGGTGCCACTGTTGGTGAAAGTTGGCTGGGCTGCCTTGCTAAAATGAATTTGCGAGCAGTGGTCAAAGATATTGTCGTGGAGGAAGAACGGGCCTTTTTTGCAACAGCCGCAGCTTCTATATCTCCTAAATGCTGATTAAGCACGTTCGCGTTGTTCATTCAACTACCACCCATTCTGTTCGGGAAAAACCACCTTCGCTTTACGTTTACATGCTTACGTTGACCTGATTTTAATTATTTGCCCTAGAAGCACCCCAACCCGCCTTTACACTTGAATCTCGACCAGATTCCTTTTTCAGTCATATTATTTTCGGTTTCACCTGAAAATCTTACAGGCCTGGCGGAATTCACGGTTTCCGAAGCGTCATTGCAGTGGTACGAGAAAAAGCTTCACATTCACCACGAGCTCCCAAAACCTCTATAATGTGCAACAAAAAAACACCAAAAAAGCCGCTGAGAACGCGAACAAGCTTGCTGGCTAAGCCCTTCCGCGCGTTGCGGTCATACCGACGGCGCCCCCACTCTAGGAATCGCTCTTTGTTGGCCTTCAGTCGCCCCATTGGGAATTAACTCTTCAAGTCTGCATATCATGGACACCCCAGTAATACACCGGTTTCTTTCTAATATTATAAGGAGAAAAAAATGAATAGGCTGGTGTGACGAGAGCGGCAACAGTCGTCTGCAAGTTTTCGAAGTCCAATATACACAATGGTGAAGCACAAGTGACAACCCTCTCTCTACCAAGGTGGCTGTTACCCAGCGAGCCTCAGCCTTCACCTCCCGAAAGTAACGCCACCGTAAGTGCGATCATGGTTTAGTTTCTAGTAGAATCGACACTTATTGCAACGAGGACGAGATTGATTGAGAAAATAATTAAAAGGGAATCTACCTTAAGCTACCTCGTGAAGTGAAAGCAAAGCGCTTCGGTAACACTTAAAGGGCCCCGGAGATGGGGTTTTTGGGGGGTCGATGGAATCGGAGCGCTACGGCTATTTCTTAAACTAATCGTGACGTACCAGTGCGCTCTTGATGTAAGCAATTTTGTACGAAAGTAAAAACATCAGAAAGCTACAAAAAACATCTTGTGTGTGTGCGTGTGTGTGTGTGTGTGTGCGTTTACACAGTCGCACATATTTGCTTTATACAGGAGTGTAAAGCACTTACACACCGGGCCAAACCGGGCTTGACGCTCCTCCGTTCTCGGCGGAAGGATACAGTCATCGCAGGAGCAGCGACGCTCGCAACGTGATCGCTCAGCGCACCGTGTCTGGTGTAAGAGTTTCATCAGTTTTCTTTGCATTTGTTTTCTTAGACGGTGTACCCGAAAGGATTTTTAAGTGCGAGTGCACTTCTTAAGCGAGCCTGAACCGTCCGCCGCCGTCCGCATAGCAACAGCTGCGGGTGCGCGCGCTCCATCGTCTCCCCC